>NC_058116.1:0-600000 GCF_914725855.1 Thunnus albacares | reverse complement strand
TTTTCCATTGCTCCGGGTCCGTCTGCTTTAGCAACGCTGAACCAAGCCAACCCACAATGAAATCAGTCTCCACTACAGCCTCACATCAGGGGATAACGGTTATGAGCCGTGCTGCTGCAGTCCCGTTCACTGACAGGGCCCACTGCGGACAACCTGTCACACCTCTGTGTGTTAAGCTCTTAGCATTTTTGTAGCGTCAAGCTGATTTTTTTTTTTTTTTTTTTGTGGTTTGAAGTTTAGCTTCTCTTGTTTGTTCCTGTTTGTACTTGCAGATATCTGCCTTATTTTACTGTATCATAATCGCTTTCAGCCATATTGGAACTGTGTTAAGTTACTGCTGATGAAAGCCCAGCATTTCCTGTTTGTGCTGCTTCATATCAAAAGCTTTTAAATGACAGAATAATGGAAGACTTTTATTGTGAGGAATTAATAGGAAATGAAATTTGTTTATAACTGAATTAGCAGAGCTTCATTAGTGGCACAATTTTACAATAAAAACTGGTCGACAAAATAAGAAATGGAGATATTTGGCGCTATTTGTTCAGTGGATCAGCTAGAAATAATTCCAGGGGGAATAGTACAATCAGAAACAGCCACAGTGAGATGTTTGATGAAGAGCTGCAGAAAACAGACTCTTACTGCATTTTCTGCAAATCAGCCCACCTCCAGCAGGTAAACAACTTCTTTACCTTGCTGTGTCATGTAATGGAAAATTACATGCATGGTGACTCAGCCTAAGTGCTCCCAGCATGTCTCAGTGTGACTACCCCAAAAACAATTGAAAAATGCCATGAGTTTGCTTAGAGGCAAACCTGTACCAAGCATAATCACAAATCTATCTTGTTTCATGAATAGAATCTGATATTGTTTGTTTTATAGGCCCTCTCCTCCCTCTCAGACGAGTCAGTCAGAGAAAAGTCGACTTTTGAGTAATCTTAAGCTAATTTTATCTTATCACTGTCACAGGATGTCATTTGTAGAAAGTAGAGATACAAAACATGAGCATGTCATGCTGCTGATAGTGAGGAACTCATCTAATTGTTAACCTGGGTGAACTGAGTCTGGCGCAATTATTTAATTCAATTCTATATATTTCTGCGCAAATATTTCCAGCTGTTGCATTTCTCATGTACAAAACTGACATGAGTGCAGACCTTAACACAGATATTTTTTGCACACATTTCCCTTGGAAAGTGGTAAACAATTTGCATGTGTAAAAATCTGAATCGGCTTTATTGGCCAAGAATGTTTGAACACACAAGGAATTTGACTGGGGTTTCCGGTGGTTCTCATTGTAGTCCATACAAATGTACCAGAAGATACACATAAAACATCTTTTAATATTTAGTGGACAGTCCTTTGTGGTCAATGACTGGCTGAAATGTTGGAGCCATAGACATCAGAAGACACCCTCCATCTTCCCTGGTGATGCTCTCCCAGACCATCACTGCTGCCACCCTCAGCTCTTACTTGTTGTGGGGGGGCTGAGCAAAAGTCGGTAGACTCAGCAGCTACATATACATGGCTACATATATCTCTGTTCTCTGTTTCTCTGTTTAGTGTCTTCAGGTTAGGCTAGCCCATTGTTGCTAACTTCAGAGCTAACCCCCTTCACTTTTCCAGCACTTGGGGTAACAACAGATGTGACTTTAGCATTTTTTAACTGACACACTGTAGTCTTCACTGTGCATTTACTGCCTGACTGACAAGCTAACATTTTCCACCACTCACATTCACCATCACTTTTCTGCCGCTCGCTCTTTTGCTCAACCACTCACCCACCCACTACACACAAATATTCTGCTCTGCCCTGTTCCTTAAAAGGAGCTACGCTACCAACAGTTTCCCATTGACTCCTTGTGACCTATGAATTGGGGCATTGTCATCCTGGGAGACCACCAGGATAGAAATGTTTCATCATAGGGGCCGCTGTGGCTCAGGAGGTAGAGCATGTCGTCCACTAATCGGAAGATCGGTGGTTCGATACTCGGCTCCTGTCCTTGACAAGATACGGAACCCCAATGGTTAGTTTCCTCTGATGGGCAGGTTGGGACCTTGCATGGTAGCCCCTGTACCCATTCAGCGTATGAATGTTTATGAATGTGTGAATGTGACTTGTGATGTAAAAAAAACGCTTTGAGTGGGTTTGCAGTGACCCTTCCCTCTAAGGGGAAGGTTCATTTAATTCTCACAACCACTGATGCCAACTTAACAATTTTGTTGCTAGATTTAGCAACGGTTCAGACTCCCCTGCCGACTTTTTTTTTTCAAAAAGCACCTATCAACATATTTAGCTACTTTTAAAACAGACAACTTTTGAAGAGTGACTCAAACGCAAAAACGATTTTGTCTGTCACACGCTCAACAAGTGCATGGAAGTGATGAAAAGTGACAGTTTCTCTGTCAAACACGGTCTCTCCGCCTAGCTGAAAAAGTGCATAGAAGAAGTGGTGACATGTTGTGACACCCGTCTGAGGTGAGTGTCTCTCCCCTAGCTGTGCATCAGCCAAGCAGCTGCTAGTGTGCAGTAAGTAAACTGTTAAGTAAAAGATAAGTTATTGCTAAGCTTTTTGTTCTTGTACCTTCAGTTGGATGTTGTTCTGTTCTCTGTGCAGAATGATGTATGTGCAGAGTTTGTTTACACATTCACCTGCTGAAGGAGGAAAGGTTCTCTGAGCTTATTGAAAGTCCAGTTTTAAGGGGTGGGCCTACGAGCATGATTTGTGACATCACAAATACTTTGTAGCCAATCCTGGTCAAGTATTCAACAACACAAGTGTGATGTAGAAACTTGAAGTCTCAAGTGTACATACACTGAGAATGGACTTTAAATTGAAGGAGGAGACATCTTCTGTGAAATAATTCAACTTTTGAAATGAAATATATTTACATATTTATAGACTGGAATTTTTAATTAGGAGTACGAGTAGATGCCATTTCAAGGATTTTAACATGCTAATTATGTTTTTTTGTGTAGAAAAACCAAATCAATGAAAAAAGGTAACCCCAATCCCAAAAAATGTAATGACAACGCATCGATCCTACTTGGATCTTTGTCAGGTCAAAATGTTTGACACTTTTGGGGTTCAGTATTTTGCCCAAGGACATTACGACATGCAGACTGGAGGAGTCGGGAATCGCACCGCCGATCTTCCAGTTAGTGGACCACCTCCACCATTAGTGGAGCCACAGCAGCCCCTAATAATAGTAATAATAATAATAATAATAATAATAATAATGATGAATGTGTTGTGTTTATATTAATTTTACAAATAAAAATATGTGATAATAAATGAATACATATAAACAAACAAATTTCAAGTCATATTTTTCACTGAGATGGCCAGTCAATTTGAGTAATGTCATTGTGTTCGCTACATAATGACGCAATTTTATGTCAGTATATAATGACATCATCATGTGATGACATTACACCATCATTTAGCAACTTTTAGCAACAGAACGACTGTTTGTAGCAACTTCCCCCGAAAACTGGTTGGCAACACTGCTCACAACATACCACTTTTTTTAGGGGGAGAAGGGGGTCGTCACGGGTTGACCACAGTTGACCCTGCCAACAAGCAGGACGGCAGCAGCGCAGCTCATCGCGGCTATTCCCTTCTGTGAAGCATGTTTCATTGCAGGTTGGCTCAGCACGGTGTAGCTAAAGCTGACCAACCTGGGCTAATGAAAAGACCCTATAAAAATCCAGGTTTAGTTCCTGGATGTAAGGGCTAAAGAGTAATGTCTGTAACTAAAACATATTTTAAGTGTAAATGGTACAGTAACAGTGGCATGCAGAGAACATATTAACCAGACTTTTCTGTTTTTTTTCTCCTCAGGGCTGCACCCTATCCCCTCTACCTCCAGTCAATATTGCCATCCGTTTTACCTATATTCTCCAGGACTGGCAGCAGTATTCATGGCCACAGCAGCCCCCAGGTAGGCACATGCAGAACAGAGTGATGTAGTTACACCTATTACCAAATTATCTCCATGATCACATAGTGTCACTTCCACAAGAACAGGGCTGTCAGGATAACAAAGTTCAAAATAAGTACAATACAATTTAACAGCTAAAAATATCACTGTAATAGTAATATTGTGAAATAATTATTTTACTGCACTGATCATTAAATGTCACTGCTTGTCGGAGCTCAATGTTATAACTGCACTTCAGTAAACTGACATTTTGAATTGCAACCCTATACTTGAAAACACATAGGGCACAATTGAAATGTGGATCATGCAGGCCATGATTGGATGGTTGGCATGCACAAGGTGCTCTGTATGAAATACTGTTGTAGGAATTTGTGAACTCATAGATTTTAGATTTTAAGGGGGTAATTATGAATTATTATTGTGTACAACTCAAATATGAAATTATTTGTCCAGTGACATAACTCATATTGGAGTATGTATAATAATAGGGGAAATAGTCTGTGTTGGCCACACAAGAGGTCAATTAGAATTATGATTGTTATTGATCACAGTTATGATTTTTTGAGGGCAAGTGACTGAGATGCAAAGCACAACAAAAGACGAACAAGAGAAACACCTCTCAGCTTTCGTTGTGGTCATGGGTGTGGTGAAGAGAAAACTTCTTCAAGGTTATTCTACATAAACAGCTGGTATCATTCCACAGCACCACATCATTTTTTTAACCTGTCCTGCTGGAGATGAGGCTAAACTCTGTCTTCAGCTTTGCATTGAGCATTGTGTAGTCCCCCCCAAAGTATTGCTCAGTGCACCTTCAAATGCTATTTTGTACCGTTCAAACTTGTTCCCCTGCAGCAGGGTGGCACAAGTTGGTTTGTGAAGGACAAGTGTTCCCTGCTGTGGCCCAGTATGGGACAGAAAAAGAATCAAAACAAAAATAATCTATAGATGACATTTCACCTACATCCCTCGTTGTGCACAGTTTTCCAAGTTCTCTTAAATAGTTCTCTTAATTATCAAGGTGCACTTTCAGCACTCCCTAAAGGGATGCGGCAAAATCCACCAACCCATGGAATATCCCGGCCTTATCAGAGCAATCACTCTTGTCACGGCCGTGCAAAGCCAGCTCAAAGGTGCAACGAAATTTCACACAGTCTATTATTCTGTACAGAAAGTGTTGATTTTTTGTCACCTCTTCAATGCCAGTCCTGTAGCCTTCATCTAGCTGTTAGTCATTACTAAACTCCTCATCTCGTCATCTTGCTTACTGTACACACTCATTTGGTACGTATTCACACCGAAATTAACCAAATGCAGTTTGAAAACACATTTTTAATAAATTTTGCCGTGACTACAAGGCACAGAGTACGAATGAACATTTTTATTTCAAAATAAATAATTTATCTTTCACATGTTTTAATAACTTTTCTTCTCTGTATAATTCAAAGGGCCCCAGCGCCCTGCAGTAACCAGCTGTCACTGACTTGAAAATTATTATTGTTTTTTCTTTTACCTTTATTTATTCAGGGGAATTTCACTGAGAGCTGTTGGTACTGGTAGGAGTATGTGTGGTTATTAGTAATAATTCATGATTATCTGATAATTATGAATAATGAAATCAAGAGATTATTAATATCAATCAATAATTCAGGCACCAACTGTTTATCAGGGTAGTCTCACACAGGAAGGCACCAATATGTTGGATCTGTGAGGAGCACAGTTGGTTATTAGCAATCATTAATAATTATCAGAGATAATTACTAATTATTAAACTAAAAAAATTATTAATATGAATTAACAATTACAGGGCACCACCTGGAAACCGGGACCAATAATGAAACAAGGTAGTCTCATAAAAGAGTTCACCTAGAATGTTCATATCTGAGTGATATCAACATTCACAGGTGAACACAGAAGGGTTGAATTCGAGCTCTGACTCCTTCAATCAGCCACTTTTAACAATATATAAAACACAATAATGACAAAAGGAACTTCTTTTTGAAGATATAACAGTATTTATTAAACTTAGCAAAATTAACACAAATGCTTCATTCAATAAACTAAATTTATTATTATTAATATTCTAAAATCTAATTCTACCAAAGCAAACACAAACAGCTATGTACAGGGTTGAACACATGCAGGTGTTTTGTTTTGCTTTTTTGTTTTGTTTTGTCTTGTTTTGTTTGTTTTTGTTTTTGTGTTATACTTTACACTTTGTGTGTTATTGTGCTATGGACCCTCCATGACTTGTGTCCTTAATGAACTTTGAATTTGAATTGAAATGCATAATTTACATATCTCAGTCAGAACTCTTCAGTAACTAAATATAAGGGATCCTCATCAAAAATATTTGTTTATGATATGCGATTCTGTTAAAAAAGAAGTATTGGCTGATATATTGTTGTCTGAGTTTTAAATAACTTTTTAAACCCCTAAATATTGAAATTTGCATCTGCCATAAAAATCAGTCTGACTCTAATAAGTAGAGAGGTCCACGTAATAATAATCAATAGAAAACTTTTTTCCTATGTATACAAACAATGGAGAGTCTTTGAAATGTTTCAGATAGTTTAGGGTCCAATTTTGATACTGCATGTGTCATATCATGTGTATTCTGCATTCAGAGTCATTCTTTGTAGGTAGATAGATAGATAGATAGATAGATAGATAGATAGATAGATAGATAGATAGATAGATAGATTTATTTGACAAAATTTAAAACATATGATAGGCTGATCACAAAGACAGACTCCATATAAGATTTTTTTGTAGGTGACAACATAGTACATGCATTTTACACTAATGACACTCAAAATGTCTGAAAATACATATTTATTGCGCATTATGTGCACATGGTACAAAAGTGACAAAGGCAATGTCTCCCTTTTCAGCCAGTGAACTTTGTTGCTTGTTCAAAGCAGTAAATCTGTTGTTAAATGTGGCCTAACACCGATGCTGGAGACTATTGAGACAACAGATTTACTGCTTTGCAATGCAGCTGTTTTCATATTGTATTGCTTTTGTATTCTTTGTATTTTATTGTTTTTATTTTTTCTTCCTGACAGACTTTGACACACTCCTTGGTGGTGAGGTAGGAGGCGTGGAATTTGGGAAGCTTCCTTTTGGAGCCTGTGAGGAGCCAATCAGGTAAAGGCATTGTAACTGATGGTACATTCTAGTAATTTGCAAAATACCTCAAACAAAACTGAAATTGCAGTGTTTTCATTGGGCTTTGATAAGGTTTCAGTTTCCACACTTTGTGCAGCAGATATTACAACATAATCACATATACACTGTCTATCTTAGTGCAAAACAGAATCAATTATTTTGTGTCTGTTTTTGGCTGTTGTAGTGAACTTCATCTTGCAACCACTTGGCCTCACCTGACAGAAGGCATAGTCGTGGATAATGATGTTTACAGGTGAGAGTGTCCTAGAATGTTCCTCTGGACTGTATCTGACCACCACTGCAATAACGCTCTGCTTTCATGCTGTTCATCCAAAGATTTCATATTGTTTACAAGGAGAATTTTAAACTAAAATGTGCACCTTAAAGTTGATGGAGAATGAAAAAAAAACTTTTTACACTGTTTATTTTTGGCAGTTCTGTAGCTGTTAGGCCTGTCCCAAACTCAGGAAAATGTTAATTGACTCATTATCACTAATTTTGCATGATAAATGAACACTGCAATGGCCAGTGTTTGATGACCAATCAACAATCATATTATTTGATTTTAACTGTATTTGCATAAATCAGTATTGTCACAGTTTTAATCATTGGCTGCTAGTGACACTGACTAAAGCCAATTTGCAGAATGAGACAAACTAGAAGGAGAAGAAACACAACGATAATAACTATGGTGGATGGTTTCATGGGATTGTTTTTCTCTTCATTGTTGACTTTGATAGCTTGTTCAGAAACAAGCTGAAACTCCTGCTTTGGAGGGATGTCGTTTTTGCTTGAAAACGGCATTTTAGAATTTAGCTTGCTTAATATAGATGTAGTTGAAAGGAGCTTCAAACTTTAGACAACAACCCATGTTAGCTTTCTAATTATTGTCCCCTATCTATATGGAAGGACACGTCTTGTGGTGCACCTCAGCTTGCTGAATGAGTGATCAAACAAACATCCGCTGTAGAATACGTGCGCCGCTGACGCCACTTAGCAGGCTAGTAGGGCTGTCGTCTCCTGGTTCGACTGGTCGATTAGTTGGTCAATATGCTTTTGTGTGACCAAATTCTCATTGGTTGAATAATCGCTGTTTTAATTTCATGAGGAGAGGAGTGCTACATCAATAGCGTTCCAAGATAAATCCATTATTTCCTGCGGTGGGAGGGACAGACTAACAAATTTTCTGTGACAACGGGGGTGTATTCAAAACACGTTTTCCAATTCGCCCAACTTAATGGAGCCTGGTAGGTCTAACTGTACTCAACATTTACTGAACGTACTGAGCATTTACTGAATCAGTGTTTCTCCTAACAATTAAACTAATCAATTAGTTGAAGATTATGTACGATTTCACTCAACCAAGATTTTCTTTGGTGTACTACAGCCCTACAGGCTAGACAGCTAATTAGTAAGTCAGCTGTAGGACATAAGAGCATAAAAACCTACCTGTTATATTTCGTATAGGCTTCACCCTCTAAGAGCTGTTGCTGTTGGGTTTATCCCTGCACGCAGTTGTAAAGATTTTCTTCTGTGCCTCTGTACAGTTGCCTCTCTCAGGTCCTCATCTAGTATGTATGGTATATAACACTGTCAAGACCTGAGCTCTGCTGCCACTTTTTCTTCAGTGCCAAGCAGTCAACAAGTGAAGAACAGAATAACATGATGAAGAAGTTTAACGGTGTCCACCTGTACCCCGGCTGCTGGACTGGCTACATTCTCCTGTCAGATCTTCACCTCCGCTGTTGGGCTTGCCTTGGCACTGTGCATGCCGGGCTAGCACTAACCCTGCAGGCCACCTGCCAGTAGGGCTGCTCGATTATGGCTAAAATCATAATCACGATTATTTTGGTCAATATTGAGATCAAGATTATTTATTTAGCCATCAATAGGCAAAAGAGTTCTCTGCTTCAAACCCAGTTGATAACTTACGTGGCTGTGCACATGGTCTCCACCACCATGAGAGCAGAGCTGTCCCCAGCCAGGCTGGAAGCACTAAACTCTCTCCTGTCACGTATTGCTCCCCACAGAGTGGTGATGACGCTATCTGTGATGCATCTGCTGGGCATGATGTCTGCAAGTCACATGGTTGTCCTGTTGGGACTCCTCCACATGAGGAAAATTCAGAGATGGTTCAGCCGCCTGCGTCTCAACCCAATACGGCACGGCAAAGACGTGTGCTGACTATTCCTCTCTCACTGTAGTCAGACCTGGCTTACTGGAAAACCCCCCCATGTTCTGTAGATGGGGGTTCCTCTCGGGAGAGCTAGGCTACATCACACATCAATGTACACGGACACATCTCTCTCTGGCTGAGGAGAAGCGTGCCAATCTCAAGTTGTCGGAGGTTGAAGAAGCCTCTGTCTCTCCTCATAAACTGTCTGGAGTTGTCCACAGCCCTGAAAGTGTTAAAACACACTGCTCCGCTGCTGACAAACAGACATTAGTGAGAACAGACAACATGACAGCAACAGTGTACACTCAGCTTGGTTTCTGGAAATAGCCAGGAGCCTCCTGCTGTGGTCTCACAAACACCTGCACTCTATCAAAGTGGTGTACATCCCGGGAATACAGAACCGTGCAGCAGACTTGATGTCTCACAGGGGTCCCTCCTACAATAAGTCCCACATGTTGTGGGACAGATTTGGGAAAGCAGAGGTGGATCTGTTTGCCTCATGAGAGATCGTGCAATGTGCACTGTGGTGAGAGAAGGAGTGGATGCCTTCTCTCACCAGCCGTGGCCCAGAGGTCCCTTTTTATGCATTACCCTGATTCCTTGCTTCTTAGTGCTCATTCAGGAGGAACATCTAGCAGTTATTCTGATGGCCCCAGAACACACGAGCACAGTTCCCACCCATGGTGCAGCTGCTGGCAGGGAAGACATGGCAGCTAACACGGCACAGAGACTCACTATCACGGCTGGATGTTGCGATCCTCCACCTCCTGGTGATAGGCCAGTGGCTGTTGGCTTGGAACCTGAATGGGAGCACCTGGAAAGGTTAGGCCTGCCCCCTGCAGTGGTATGCACTATCCATGGGGTGAGAACTCCTTCTACTAAAGCCTGTTACGATAGATGATGTTAGATAGATGGTTCGCTATTCTGTGCTGGTGCATGGAGAGAGGCTCAGACCCGATGTCATGTCCTCTGCCCCTTGTGTTGACTTATCTCCAGACATTGGTAGATAAGGAACTGGCTCCGTCAACGATTAAGTTATATGCCGCAGCCATCTCATGCTGTCACAGAGGCTTCAGTTAGAGACTTCTGTTTTGCGCATCCTTTGGTTAAGCACTTTCTGAAAGGAGTCAGATGACAGAGACCTGGTGTGCGCTCTTTTGCACCTCAGTGGGATTAACCCTGGTGCTGCACACTCTGGGAAAACACCAGTTCAAGCTGATACCCAAAATCTGCCTGGTGCACGCCCTGTCTTATTATCTTTTGTGCACAGCTAACATCAGACAGATGCAACAACTGTTTGTCCCCTACAGAGGACACTCACAAGGTGAGTCCCTGTGAAAGCAGCATCTGTCTCACTGGCTGTGTGGTGCTATTACACACGCCTACATTGCAGTGGGGGCAGAGCCTCCGCCGGGCATCTGTGCTCACTCCACGAGAGCCTTATCCTCATCCACAGCGCTCCTCAGAGAGATGGTGGTGGCGGACATCTGCTCAGCAGCATCTTGGGCCTCTCCATGCCCATTCTTCCATTTCTATCTGTGCAATGTATCTGAGTCCTGAGTCCTCCCTTACTTCCTCAGTTTTAAGCATGCTAGACAGCCAATGACGTATTGTCAGATCTGGCACTTTTATGCAGGTGCCAAGAGGTGCTCCTCAAATCCCATCATGGATTAGTGAGCTGATGAGGACCATTACATTGTGTAATTAACATCCCACTTTCCTGCAGCAGGTGGTGTGTGGTGTGAAGGGAGTGTAATTTTCACTCTGTTTTTCCACACAGGGCCTGACATGATAAATGACCATGACACAGCCTGTACCTCCCTGCCTTATTATGCTTCGCACTTATGGGGTTGTAAACTGGTGTTTTTTATCTGCTTGTAAACCTTGGTGTCACAGTGGGGAATTGACTACATCAGCTTCGCCCTTAATTCAATAGTGACAGCCCTTAGAGGGCGAAGCCTGTACGTTATAGAATGTTAGTTATGTATAATAACTCCAGACTCTGTGAGTATAGGCATAGCCCTCTAAGACCAAGGTCCCCCTGCTCTGTTGGCATTAGCTGAGGAAAATGCTGACTTTTGGGAGCAGAGCTCAGTTCTTGATGATGTTGTATACCATAGATAGGGACCTAAGAGGCAACTGTACAGTGTACAGTGGTGCAAAAGAAAATCTTCATGACTGCACAGTCAATCTAGATGCTAAATGTTTTGTGTTATGCTATTCTTCCTAACCACTGCAGACAATGTCCTTTGCTTGATAAGTACATTTACCAGTTTGTTTATTTTGTGCCTCAGTGCCCCTGCAGGCTCAGGCAGAAATGTGGAAAACAACAGGTTATATGATTTAATCATATGTGCTCTCTTTGTGCCCCGGCAGTGACCTTGACCCTCTCCAAGCTCCTCACTGGTCAGTCCGAGTCAGGACAGTTGAAAACCCTCAGTGTTTACTGGGTAAGATGAATCCCTTGGTTTCCAGTGGGCAACGCAATTTATGTGCCTATAAAACATGAAAAAGCCAAGGAGATGATACTGTTTCACCTGCTTTCACCACTGTTATTGAAACTAGTGCAGTGATCTGCCTTACCCTGCCTTCTTTCAAGAGATTGAAATATTCCAGAAACTGGGGAAAATGCACTGCGAACAAGTGAGATTATCTCAACTCAATCAGATATTTCTTTCTTTTAGATTTTGTTTCATTAATGTAGAATTTTTAGTCAATACAATATAAAAACTATTTGAGAAGCCTTAGTACCCTGCTGGTTTCAAGTTCAGCTGGTCTCTGACTAATCCTGACTGAATCCTACAGAATAACTCTTAAATAGTACTGCTTACTGACAATGACAGGTTTTATATTTGAATGATGGCATGAAGCAAAACCTTTTTCTCAGTGGTTTAATATGCTTGTTGATTTTTGTTTAGTTTCTTGTAACAGTATGCAACAGGTTCCATCATTCTGAAGATGGAGAGCTCCAATCCCTACATCATCCACAGTATCCACAGCAAGAGCAAATGGCGTGCTAAAGACAACAGCTTTCAACACAGTGGACAAAATGGCCTTGACCTGTGCTAAAGCCTCCTAACACACTTTAGACCACACCCAATTACACGCTGTTATTTTTAACGATGGCAGGTCTTAAATTTTGAGATAATGCCAAGGCTCATGATCACATTGACACCAAGGATGTTGTTCACTAGGTGCCATCTTGTCTATTTTTCCCCTTGGGTTGGTGCTGTGCAAAACACATTGCTGTGTGGAAAGGTGTTACAGGTGTTACATGGTGTTTGTGCATACACCAATTACATTACTTGCCCACTGCCCCCACTGTCGTTGCTTTTTTTTAATAAAACCCATTTAGTTTATTGTCATGTATCAGTGCCCACGCTCATCAAATAAAAAATATTATATAATTTGTAAAATATTAAGTGTGTTATCAATAATAAGTTGGATGATGGACGGTACAATTATAAACTAAAAGTGTCTGCTCTGTGACCATCTGCAGCAGCAGCAGCAGAGTCTCCCACTCTCTGTCTGCCCGGCGCACGTTCTCTCTCTTTGTCTCTCGACTACTGTAAAATAGGCCCTTGCCATTGGTATTTTGCCATTGTCATCTTTCATCTTTCATCTTCTTTTAAGTGTTCAATAAACCAACAATCAGACTGGCCACACTGGAGTGATGGAGTGAAGTTGGGTGTCAATCTAAAGCAGCTGCTGAATAGAGTAGGGGTTAAGACATGGGTTCAAATCCCAGTTGGGGCATTAATAAACTGGCAAAGTAATAGCAAAATGAAATGGACAATGAGACAGTCATGTCTGAAACAGATTCCACCCCCTGGCCCATGCAGAGCCCCATTCAGCATGGGCAGCAGTCACCACTGTTGCTGGTGAGTGGGGATTCCTGTTAGCTAAGGTGATGTGGAGAGCATCAAGACCTGCCTATGCATCAAACCATGGATTCCCCAAATCAGCAAGACTGTTTGCCAGTGATTTTTCCTCAGGACCTGCATTCTCAACCTCTCTAGTCTCTTCCTTTTCCTGTGCTGCTTTCTTGGCTGGTTCAAGTTTTACCACACGGAGGGAAAACCTTGTCTCGAATAGTCTTGTTCTAGGTCTTGACTTCAGGCCTCCCACTTGTCTCTGCTTAGCGTCATCTAGAATAACCTTTGTGTCGGCTCCGTCTTTTCCCATCACCAGGTCAATACTATGAAAAGGGAGGTCCTGCACTTCCATAATATCTATATATCCTGGCACCAGTTCATATCATTTGTCAATTTTGTAGATCATTTCATTTTCATTTGCCAATTCCTTGCACACCTTCAAACCATCCAGTAAAACCGGAAGTCACTATGTGTCATCACAAGCTGTCTACATGGAAACAGGGTCAGTGGCATGAAAACTGAACCAAGAACAGGACTTAGGAGAGCAAAGCAGGAAAATACACACAAAAGCGGTGAAACAGTCCAATAAATGGAAATCAGCTTCTTTATACAATAATTACAAGATAAATTATTACATGATGGCTTAAATTTTGGTTTTCATTTACAAAATTCTTTTTTATATTTCATGTTCATGACTTTGATAATACAGTTACAGAATTTATTATTTTTACTTTACGCCATTTTGCTAGTTTCACCTGACAATTCCACATTGGGGTGTACTTGGCAGACTCACTCTCACTCTCTTCTCTTTATCCTTTGGTGTCTGATAGGCTCATATTAGACAAGACCGGCATTTTTGAGGTTTAACAACCAATCAATAGGACAAATGACAACCTGTGACTGTGACATTTTAAATAACTTAAAATCATTGATGTTTGATATTGCTTTGCTGAAAAGCATCACAAGGGAAATGTTACTGTTGATGCATATTGCCCTAACAGAGCCAACACTTGTATGTTATTGCGTGCTCTCAGTGTGACAGTGCCTGTCTGTTGATAACAAAACTTTTAAGACAAACAATTAATTCAGTAATTTTCTGTTAGTTGGGTCTTTAGCTGTGCAGTATAATGTGTAAAAAATGTTATTATAAGGATTTGGCCCATTATCTTTTCATGCAGGTGACTTTCTGACAGAGTTCTTTAAGCTCTGTTGTAGGAAGGAGTCTATAGAAGAAGTTCTGGGAAGAGGATTGGCTGAAGAGGAAGGCAAAGGTCAGGTTACTGGATGTACTGGAATTAATGACACTGCAGTGTCACTTAACACACTGTATTCCAAAGCATGATTGTTTCCATAGAACTGCCTCTAACTTCTCAGTAAATCCAAATGCAGATGTTCAGAGATCTGATACATAATTAATACAGTATAAAATATTAAATGGTGAAAATATGTGCTGTTTTTTTTTTCTGCAGAAAATAGTGACATCAGCTCTGCCTTATCCAAGCTGACAGAGCCAGCGGCAACAGTGCCGATCTCCAAACTCTCCGTGTCCAATATGGTACATAGTGCCCGAAAGCACATCCGACGCCACAGACGCATTGATGAGTCACCTCTCAGCTCTGATATACTCAATTCCATCCTTCTGGTAAGGCTTATTTGTGCTCCCTGTTTTACAAGGTTTCCTCACAGAAAACAACATGATGATGGAAACTGCCGGTGAAAACGCATTCTTTGCAGAGATAGAGAGACCTATGAGATTTGTGTCAATCCAAGGAGAAATTTTTATAGGGGGGGTTAGCAGTATAACTGGACGCAGCAGTGCAATGTGTGTGAGGCCCACTGGTTGAGAATGGCTTGGTGGGCATTAGAGTTCCATCTAGTGGGCCGCGGAGGCAGTGGCAGTGCCAAATGGCTAGATTTATTATTTTTAATTAAAAATAGGTAATTTACAAAGCTAGTTATTTTCATATCTAAATGTGCGTAAGAATTTACATAGATAAAAAACATCAAATTAAAATGCATAATTTCAATGACCAGTTATGTTTGAATATCACCGTACCAATCATGAGTCACATCAGCAGGTAGAGACAAACCTGTTTTGTCACTGTTAACGATCACTCATATAAACAATTCTTCTGCTCACAGTGTCACTGGAGAGTGGCATTAACTGAATTTTGGTTGCAGCTGCCTCCCCTAGTAACTCTCGGCACATATCCACAGAGCAAGGCAAATTAAGCTCTTCTGCAATGTTAATGGGTTTGTTGCTACGAGCTACAAAAGTAGCAACCATATAGCTAGCTTTCAAAGTGGCTTTTGACTGAGTTGTTAATGTTGTGATGACGTTCCTGAAGCCCATCCTTCTTTCTTAGGAAATATTATTTTGGCTTTCCAACACATCCCGGGTGCTTTGTGTTTAAATGTCTCTGGAGTTTTGATGGTTTTTGCACTTCATTTGACACAATTTCACCACGTTCAACACACTGTGCTTTTGGCTCAGCATCACTACCTGCCATTATTAATCCATATTGAATTTATTCAGGGTCATATTTCCTCACCACACACTTTGGAGCTTTTACTGGCACAGGGTTGTCTCCCACATCACCTCACTGCATCCGCGGGAACGTGCTGAGCATTACACTGATGTTAACTTTTGTGCAAAACTGGCCTACCTATCAGATATATTTGAACAGTTGAATCAGCTCAATATGTCAATGCAAGGCAGAAACTGCAGTAGCAGTGTTTTTTGTTCCGGGACAAAATTGAGATCTTCAAGAAAAAACATATTCTTTGGAACAGAAGGAGGAATAATTTGACATGTTTTCACTCCTAAGTGAAACTTTGGAAGCCTCTCCTTTTGTGAACATATCCAGTGCTATAACTGCCATTTGGGGTGCCCCTGGTACCGGAACAAAAAATCCTAGCTCTTCTACAGCTTGGATTGGCATGAAACTCTCCTGGTTGAATCATCAATATAAATAAATGTATAATTGAAATGCATATTAGTACTTACTATAAGTGTTAATATGATTTTCTTCTTGCATGTCTCAGTATCTCTTCCCAGATGCTGCTGTGGAGAAGTCGTCAGAGAATAGCAAGAGTAAAACCGCACAGTCAAATGCCTGTGGGAAGACCGAGCAAGATAAAAACTGTGACTACGTATGTTTTTGCCTTTACCACTTGCACACTGTTGAGTTTATCTATTTGGGGTGCCAGCCAGGTGACATCTAATAATAATAATGATAAAGACGTTATTGTACAGCACTTTTCATGCAAAGATACAGCTCAGTGTGCTTTACAAAACAGCCCTAAAAATTACAATAAAACTTTATTTTATTGGGTTACAATAAAATTAGTACAATAAGAACAGATATAAAGAAAAATAACCGTGTTATTAGCTGTTTATACCACTGCATTAATCCAGCACTTTTTCACCAGTGTGGCCAGAAACGTTGAATACAAGGCCACTAGAGTTAATGCACCCATGGGATCAGTGACATGGGGTCTAGTAACATGGGGTCAGGATGCCACTGTGCATTCCCATCTGATGGTTGCATTCCTTGTGGTCAGTCACAAAAGTGAGCTTTTCAAGCTCTATTTGATTTCTATTCTGAATTTAAGTTTTCTGATATATATGTTTATCCATTGTTCACTCTGCTTTCTATCTCCCTGTGTCCAGAACCTTTTTCTCCAGCTGAAGTCAGCACCCAGTGACAGTCTGACCTACCGACTGGCTTTGTGTGTGTGTCTGGTCAACTTCTACCATGGTGGGCTGCGGGCTGTTGCCCACCTCTGGCAGGAGTTTGTCCTAGAGTTGCGCTACCGCTGGGAAAACAACTTCCTTATCTACGGGTGGGTACAAGACATACCTGGGCCACTCTTACTGTGTGCTAAGACAGAACGCAAAGCCAATTTAGATGAGGCATGATTACATAAAGATGCAATGTGTCAATGAAAAGAGGTCAGTAGATGTGAAATTGACCAGGGAGCAGCTAAGTGATGCAAAGAAGTGGAGGGAAATAACTAGAATTTCTGGTAAGTTGTGAGTTCAGTTAGTAGCTGAACTGAATACAAACACACTGAAACACTTCCACAGACACAGTTGGTGCATCCATTGCTAGCTAGCTTACAACTAACATACAGTTGGTACATTGCACTGTTGGGGCAAAAAACACAAATGAACCAGTGGTCACACTCGTGCAAATAATGTGAGGCAAAAGTTCACTTTGTGAATTTCATGTCATGACACATGGCCAAAATAATTGTGATTCAAGATATTATCCCGATAATATCGATAAATTAAAACTCTTTTATTCTACTCTATTTTTATTGCAACACATCTTTTTTTAGTGAACATCCTATTTAGTGAAAAACAATAAATCAATCTTATATGCATATATATGCATATATATTAGTACTGTGCAAAAGTTTTAGGCACTAAAAGTAAAGTGAGAATGCTACAAAAATATTGCTATAAATTGTTTTAATTTATCAATTAACTTCTTACAAAGTTGAGTTAACAGCAGAAACCTAAATGAAATCAATATTTGCTGTGAGCAGCTTTGCCCTTAAAACAGCAGCATTTCTCCTCGGTACACTTTCACACAGTGTTTCATGGTAACTTGCAGGTAGGTTGTTGTAACCATCCTGGAGAAAGAATGTTCCTCTGTGGATTTATTATTTAGGCCATCTCAGGTCCTTCTTCATGTAATCCCAGATTGACTCCATGATGTTGAGATCAGGGCTCTGTGGGGGCCAAACCATACCATCTATTGCAGGACTCATCATTCTTGTTGCTGAAAATAGCTCTTTATGACTCTAGCTGTATGCTTGGTGTCACTGTCATGTCATGAATAAATTTGGGACAGATCAGACACCTCCCTGATGTTATTGCATAATGGATAAGAATCTAAACATGTAGTGTGCCTAAAACTTTTGCACAGTACTATATATATATATATATATATATATATATATATATATATATATATATATATATATATATATATATATATATATATATATATATATATATAGTACTGTGCAAAAGTTTATATATATATATATATATATATATACTTTGGCGCAAGAGACTGGGGGTTCGAATCCCGGCCAGGGCGGGGTAACACATATCCAGTGTGGACCCTTAGGCAAGGTCCTTGATGCTGCTGGCCTACCTCAGTAAGAGTGAAACCGCGAATTCGAGAGTCATACTGGCTCGGACATCGCTGGGTCAACAAGGTCCCCGTCAGGTGTTGGGGAACCACGACACCCTGATGAGAACTGGGCTACTGAAACAAGACATAGATGGAGTAGGGCAGAGAATAGGGATCTTTTGGAACGCGACTATACAAGTAACCCTAATGAGAACGACTATATACAGAGGTTGTGGGATATATGGATGCTTCAAAACCCAACATCTAAGCTGACAAAGAAACAGCTACTAGCTCAGTGTTCCAACATCCGCAAACGGCAAGTGCTATCACAAGTAGAGATTGATGAGGTACAACGAACATGCTACGGCAAGGGGGAGCCAGGACGACAGGTCAGAGGGGAGATATCATCATCCTCCCCACACTCCGAGATTGGGTACCAAGCCCCAACAAGCTATAGGCATAGCACCATAAATATGATGCAACATTTTTAGATCAGCATCTAGAAAAGCATTGCCACAGCTGTCCAGCTAGCGGCACAACAAATACCTTGTCCTGTAGTACAGGAACAAAACCCTAATTTTTGTGATATTGGCACATCTTGATTTTCTTGACTCAGTGTAGACTTAATTTAAACATTTCATCACCACCATTTTTGAGTATTCAAAGCACAGTTTGATAAAATAATCTGCCCCAGTTGAAGCAGTTCAAGAAGTAGTTGATGTAGTTGCTCAATTTATTAGTACTGTCATATTGACTCATGTCCACCTTATCTTCTCCATTTGCTTCCTGATCTGCAGACTGGCTGGTGGGCCTCCTGATCTTCGCTGTTGTCTCCTGCACCAGAAACTCCAGGTAGCTATTGATACTAAAACACAAAGAGTGTGTGTTTTAGCCATACAAAATATCAAATGATTGATTTGCACTGCGCTGGAGTTAGCTCAAAGCTAATTTGCATCCGTAGTCCCCCACAATCAAAACATACAAAAACACAACAACAAACAGTACAAAGCAAAAAAAACACACAGAACACACAGTACAAAATACAAAGCTACACACAACAGCACATCACATACACCCACAATGTCAATTAGAGATTAAAAATGTAAACTTGTCAAATTAAAAGCAAGACTACCTGTGCTAATGAGAAGACCATAGATGGAGTTTAGACTCAGTGGTCACACAGCTGATTGGTTTTAAGTAGATTTTTTAATTGGCCTTGAATGTATTGATTGAACTACAGTTCTTCATATCATCAGGTAGGGCTTTCCACTGAGTTGTGGCTTTCACAGAGAAAGCTGACTGCCAAAATGCAGTGTGACAAAATGGTATGGTACAATCTTGTATAGAGAATATTCCAGAGGATCTAATAGAACTTACTGAGCGAGTGTACACAAAGCCACATAGTGGAGGAGGGGCCAAACCATTTAAAATTTTATAAACTAGGCACAAACTTGAGAATAATCTAAAATTCTCAAAGATCAGTAAATTGTATTTCTCCAGTACCCTACAGTGATGGAAATGCAAATGAATTAAGGATACTCAAGACAAATCAGTCATTATGACTGTTCGCAATTGGTAGGCGTGACACTGGGAGAACAGAACAATTTAAGTAAAGGCCAAGGTTTTACTTTTTCAATTATTTTATTGTGGTTCTAATTACTTGTTTTATACAATAATTACCCATTTAAATGCAACAAACTACAAATGCTAAAACAAATACAAAAACTACAGAAAACAACAGTCTAAAATGATCTAACAATAGACCAAATTACATTCATAAAGAAAGAGAAATAAACCAGGCAGGAATAATTGTCTACTGTCTACTACTTTCAGAATATACAGTTTCCAGTCAGGGTGTTATTGCCCCCTCTATAAAGGTTAACAAGTAGATAGTGTTCACCTTTTGGGCTGTGGTTAAAGTGTAGTAACAAAAAGAGGGACTTTGGCACTAAAAAGACTGTAACAATGAAATATATCTACTTGATTTGACTTATTTGGATGACTGAAGTTCATATTAGCTTCAGATAAACTTTTAAGTACAATTTTACATTGTAAGTGAATTATGAAGGGATCTTCTAATGGCCAGTATGGACAGGAGGAATGATTATGGCAAGAGAAACCTTTTTCAATGCTCATTTTATGCACTGTTGTTTTAAGACAGACTTGAAAAATTGTGAACCCATTCCTCGAGGAAACTGTATGCCTTATGGATTTGTTAATGGGGCCCAATTTGTTTTTCTCATACCTACCTCATTTACCTGTTAAAACTATTTAAGTTTTGATTACACTCTTTTTCTGAGACACCATATGATTGTATACATAAATAATGTTTAAATTAAAACTAGAAATAAGGTGAGGTCATTGCAATGGCTGAGACTTTGCTAATGATATTTGGCTTTCTGGTTTTGAATTAAACTAAGTAAGAAATGCATTCACTTAGATAATGCAGATACTATTTATACTTTACAACCTACAAAGAAATACAATGGTGGAGCTAGTTAATTAGTATAGAAGAGTGTTAGGGCTCAAGCAGTTATTGATAGGAGGTTAGGGCTATAGTAGACTGGCTCTTGTAGTTGTGAACTGTTAGACTTACCTGCTGTTCGGACGAGGTGTAGTTGTTCATAGTGATGAGGTTGTTTTTTGTGGTTTGCACAACAGCATGAAAAGTCCCAGAACAGTGAAAATAAATTACCATACAGATACTATACATTGACAGGAGAGGGACAGGGGACTAAGAATCACATAATTTTTTGATCTTGGAATGCAAATGATATTAATTGACTAGTGAAAAGGGGTAAGTTCGTTGTTGTATTTATTGGGACCATGTACAGTGTTAAACATAAATGTTACCATTTGATCTACTGTACCAGAGTTAGCCTATAAATAATAATAATAATAATCAAAATAATAATAATAATAATAATAATAATAATAATAATAATAATAAATTAATAATTTTCATCTGTAGTCCCCACAATTTAAACATATAACAGCACAGTAACAAACAGTACAAAGCAAAAAACACACAGGACACACACAAAATACAAAGGTACACACAAAAGTACATCACATACACTCACAATGTCAAGATTATTTGCGTTCATGAGAAGACTATGAGGTGAAATTTAGAGTCTTTGGTTGCAGAGCTGAGTGGTTTTTTGCAGATTTTTAAATTTTTGATCGCACTGATGGAACTGCAGCTCTTCATATCATCAGGTAGGGCATTCCCCTGAGTTGTTGTGGCTTTCACAGAGAACCTAAATTTCCTGCTGGCTGATGTAATTTTCCTTTAACTTGATTTGAAGAATAAGGCTCATTGCAAAATCAAGGGCAAGTGGATAGGCCAAATATACTATTTAAAATTTCTGATGAAAGCTAGCAGTATGGCAATAATAATTCATTAAAAGTGTTCCATTACTCCACCAAACAAGAATTGCAGGTAAGGACAGGGGTATATCATAGTTATAGGGGCCAAACAGTTGTGGCCAGTTATCCAGTCAGAGAGCAATATCCTCAGACACAAGTAACCTCCTGAAAACATACGTAGACAACATGAATTTGGGTAATGTATGGAGATTCTTTAATAAAATGGGCAGAGAGTATTTCTTTAATTCGCAAGATCATAATGTATATACTAGGATTGATAATTTACTAGTACCACATGCCTGTAATGCAAAACATCATAACCCCTGATCACAGTCCTGTTTCTCACCGGAGCTGTGTGGAATGACGCATATACATACATGTGTACATACAGACAGGTGACAAATTAAAGGAAAAACTGGTACAGGTCTGAATGCTTGACCCCGACTGTGAAGGGATCTGGCTGCTCTGTTATGCTGTGGGGGCATTTTGCTGGCATGGTTAGGGTCCACTTGTCCCCTTAGAAGGAAGGGTCACTCTATCCTGAAGGGAGTGGTCTCTTCCAGGATGACAATGCCCTATTGCACAAGGGGTCACTGAATGGTTTGAGTATGAAAATGATGTGAATCATATGCTATGGCCTTCACAGTCACCAGATCTCAACCCAGTTGAGCGCCTATAGAGATTTTGGACTGATGTGTTAGACAGTGCTCTCTACCACCATCATCAAAGCACCAAATGAGGGAATATCTTTTTGAAGAATGGTGTTCCTCAGCCTTGGCATTGATTCTACAAGTCTCTGTAACTCTTCTGGAGGGTTTAGTCCCGATGATAAAAGGGAAGGTGAAGGTTGCTGAGCAAAACTCAGAGGAGCGGCTGAGATTGTCAATAACATGAGAATAACTGGTCCACCTTAAAGGTTGGCTCACCTTAAGTGAGCCTGGGCTGAAGTTGTCGCTAACTTTAGGGCTAACCCACTTCACTTCAGCTGGGTGGCAAGCAAGACCCGGGAACTTGGCTTAGGTCTTCAGGAGTTGTAGCATTTATTCACCAACAAATAGCCTAAACTGTACACACATTGCACTCTCTCAACCACAAACGTATGCACTGAGCTATTCCTTAAAGGAGCTACGCTACTTCTATAACACATTTTAGTTTAAAAAAACATCTTAAAAATACAATAAAAAGTTCCCTGATGCATAGGCCTGGCAGACCACCGGGCTTGCATTACACTGACCCTGACCCTGCCATGCTACAATGACTTCTATCACCAGTAGATCAGCTTTTACGTTTTTCTTTTTTTGTTTTGTTTTGTTTTTACACAAATACCTTCATATACCATATATCCTGGTGAAATGTCAGGAAGGTATGAAAAAATAGATACCACCCAAGCCTACTAGGGAATAAAAAAAATATTACCATGTTAAATAAATGCATTGAAGTAGAAAGTACAATATTTCTCCCAGAAATGTAGTGGTGTAGAAGTATTATTAAAGTTTTCCACCCTACTGTGTAAAGGGTGCACTTTTGCCATGGTTACATCACACTTGTGCCACAGCATGTTGTTTCTGACAGACCAGCCAGTTACTCTGCCAGTTAAACCTCCGTCAACTCTGTTATGTTGGTGAGTGAATCAAAACAGCAAACATCAGTAGCATACATGGCTGAGCATACTCTACTTGTTGTCTACTTCTGTACATTCTTATAGCAGTTTCTATGCACTATCCAGTCTTTTTGAGCCACCTACTGGTGAGCAAGCGTAGTGTATTTGACAGTTTAAAGTATCAAAGTCTGTATCAGTTGTATATGTCTGTAAACAAAGTTCTCCCCTCCTCTCTGTCATCATACTGTATTTTAATGCTGTCAAATTCACAATATCCATTTTCTCACAATCAATATTTTATAATCACAAGATCCTCTGCCAAGATCAACATAAATACAGGTTAATAACAGCAGCTAGTAATTTAATGACATTTAAAATGACTGAAACTGAGATGTTGTCTTCTTGGAAAACTGTATAGTGCTTGTAGAAAATTCTCCTGAGTTTCTCAGATACTCAAGCAACATTTATAATGACAATGTTCTTACATTTGTTTTTCTTTTCTTCTCCATCTGGAGCTGTGGTGTTCTTGCAAAAACACAGATCCATAAATTGGGGCAACAAAACAACTGTTAAACAAGTGCATGGCCCCATACAGGAACTCCTCAGGTCAAGACTGACAAGCTGTTGTTATGAGCCATTTGGTCCTCATATAACACTAGTGAGAACTGTGTCCACAACCTAGGAAGGAAGGTATAAACTTTAATGCAGGTGTTGTGCCGCACCATTGTGAGGAAGAAGGAGCTGAGCCAGAAGGTGAAACTCTCACTTTCACTTTCGATCACTCCAACCCTCACCTATGGTCACAAGCGTTGGGTACCATTGCAGGTGAACAGTCACGTCTGTTAGCAGACCTAGGAGTAGACCCAGACCACACAACTGGAAGGATTATATATCATCTGGCCTGGGAACACCTCAGGGTCCCCGAGGAGAAACTGCAGGATGTTGCTCGGGGAGAAGGACCTCTGGGTTAACTTAAGCTTGATTTATGGTGGATCAGTACTGGTATGTGTTGATTTCCGACAACATCAGAAGGGAGTTTAATGGACATTTCCACTGTCTCAACAAGCATGTCTGAATCTGTATATAGCCTATTCTATTCACTCTGTTGACACTGTGACCCAGTCCCTGATAAGTGGTGAAAAATGGATAGATGTATAGATTGTTTGCTGTGATAAGATGATTCTGCTTGAGGTTTCTACCCATTAAAGGGGAGTTTTTCCTTACCGCTGTTGCCAAGTGCTTGCTCATGGGGGAATTGTTGGGTCTCTGTAAATTAAAGAGTATGGTCTAGAACTGCTCTTTGTGAAAAGTGCCCTGAGATGACTTTTGTTGTGATTTGGCGCTATATAAATAAAAATTGATTGATTGATGATTAAGATCACTGTAATAAGATTCTCACATAAGCATCATCTCCTATGCACAAAGAAAAAACTAATTGTTTTAACTACCAATGAATAATGTGTTTTAAGCCCATTTTACTTTGTTGTGGAGATTTCTTTCATATCTGATCAATCTACAAACATATTTCTTTCCCATTTGCAATGCAGGGCAAGAGAGCTTTTAAAAAAAAATCCATGGACAACCACAATAATAATCAGACTAGCTGTCTCCCTCCTAATATTTTCAACTTTTATCCATGCCAACTGCATCAGTGAATAAATGAATATCCAGCAAAATGCTTTACATATAGCATGTGCCACATCTTTGGCAAAACAAGAGTCACAGTTTAACATCTTACCATTTTATTGAATGAAATACATATTCACTATCTCATAAATTGTGACACTGAGGAGCAAGTGTATTAGTGGATTCACTAGAAGAGAAACGGGGGCAAGTGTCTCTTGTGTTGTTTATGATCATTAATTAAGGCTGTAAAAGCAAAATAAGTGATGCGGTCTGTGAGAAAGGTTTTAGTGGTGGCACCACTCCCTCTTGCTCTTTTCATAATGGTCCTGTCATGTCTTAATATAAAGTCATAAGAACAATGAATGACAAAAAGCCATCACTTTAGCAGAGAGAGTACAGCAATATTATGTATTCCATGTCTTAAAAGGGCTTATGTTCCTGCATAGATGCTGAACTGCTGCATTGAGAGGAAGAGGGCCAGAGATGAATCCCGTAAGGTGCTGGAGGGAAGCAAAGAGAGAGAGCGGTCCAGCCGCCCTGTACCAGAGTCTACAACTGCAACTGCGAATTCATCCAACTTAACAAGGGAGGTTTCTCCGGGAAAATCCTGGGACTCATGGAGCGACAGTGAAGATGAGTTCTTTGAGTGCTTAAGTGATCAGGAGGAGATGGAGGCTCCACACAGTGAGGGGGGAAAGGATGGCAGTAAAATCAAAGCGGAGGGGAGGATGCACCCTTATAACAACATGGTTCTACTTCACTCTACAGAGCTTCTCTATGTTCCTGTCACACAGGTCAGGATCTCTCTGTGTTCTGTTTTTTCACTTACTCATTCATTTACCAATGTATTCATGAAGTTTTGGGTTTAAAAATATTCAGATATCAGTTATTTATTAGCAGAATTGTACTGAACTGTATTATCAGAATCAGTTTGTTAGTCAAGTATGCAAGCATACAAATAATGTGTCTCGGCGTTTGCTCCCACTATTATTATTATTATTATGAATTCCAAATAATAATATTATTAATAATAATAATAATATTTAAAACTTTATTTATATAGCACCTTTCATACAAAAAATGCAGCTCAAACGCACGCAGTTCCATTCATACTTTTTTCAGAGGTCCGTGGACAAAGACATGTCACACATGTGCACACAAGTAAACAGGGTTGCAGCATGATAACTTTCCAGAGTTGTAAAATCCAGTCTGTATTACAAACCACTATGCAGGGTTTTTCTGATCAGATAGCTATGTCCTTGCAGATGTGTAGCGCGTTTAGGAACTGATAAGCAGAATCGAAATTAAAATTTCTTAATGATTCTTTTGGAATCGGAATTTTGGAACCGGTACTAGTTTGGAACCGGTTCTCGATGCCCAACCCTAGTGGTGGTAATTTTAGAATTAATAAGTGAAAACTCCGAAAGTATTTTGCTGTGTACACAATCTGTAAAACGGTGCCTAGATCTCTGAAGCCATAAGCTTAACAGAACCTTCCTTTTTCCAGTGGACACAGACTCACCATGGGTCTTCACCGAAATAAGCCTCTTTCAGCTTACCCCAGAATGTCTTCCAGGAAAAAAACAGCCTTAGTGGTGCTGTGAGGGTTAAAAACAAACCTACCAACCACTGACCTCAGCTATGTAACATAAGATGGAAAATAAAACCCACTTGATATTTATAAAAATAAGATAGAGTGCATAACATAAGATGGAAGATAAAACCCACTGACGTATAAAATAGAATATGTACTGAATGATAATAAAATATCATATATTAAGAGAAAAATTATGCTTGCATATGATTAAGAAAGAAAAGAAAGAAGATTTTACATTACGTTACATTATGTTAGAGTTACGTTTGTTTTAGATTCTATCTTTCAATCAAGACTATTTATTGACTGTTTTGTGATTTGTAGTACCAAATACCTTGTGTTACCATTCTTCTGCCGCGACTCCGCAAAGAAACATTGTCCATGGAATCCCAAAGAGGGCATTTTGTGCTCACTTGATTTGTTTAACTCAGACAGCTGAAGCCTCATATTAACTTCAGGTAAACCTCAGAATGCATTTTTGCACAGAAGGAGGATTGTGGACTTTGTCTTCCATCACTTACATTGAAATAGCTCTTCAAAGGTTTATCTTTGCAGCCAGTATGGACAAGTTGAACAATAACAGCAACCAAGCCTCTTTCAGTGTACATATGGGCATTTCATATTATTTTAAGATAGACTTGAGAAATATGAACCTGTCCTTTTTAATGAGAAAATCTCCAAAATAATATAATAAATATTTGCGTACTGTGTCATATGCGCTTTCAGAGTGCAAGAATAATGTCAGAGGTTCATCTTTTAATATATCTGCAAGTTAAGCAAAACTTTAACAGGCAGATGTTATGTAAGATATGGTGATTTTTCATGAAACCACATGCCTAGCATGTGACAAACACCAGTGCCATGTGCTTGAACCACTAATGAACAAAAACTTGTGTACAAATGACTAAGTCAATTTTAAAATAACGTCAATGAATGGATGTACACTGATGCTGCTGTGTGTGTGTGTATTTTGATTTTCAGGAACCTGCTCCCATGACAGAAGATCTGTTAGAGGAGCAATCAGAAGTACTGGCAAAGCTGGGAACATCAGCTGAAGGTGCTCACCTCCGTGCCCGGATGCAGAGTGCCTGTCTGCTCTCTGACATGGAGTCATTTAAGGTGAGACAGGCAGAGATCTGTACTTATGCACTCAGTTCAGCCGAATTCTCTAATTGTGACGTAATAGACAAAACTCCAAGCTGCTGCCGAGTATAAATCTCAGAACAGTGCTAACCGTAGCCTCAGTATGTGCCTCTCACACAGAGCTGCTGGCAGCGTTATTAGGTTTGATGAGAGACAACAGAGAGGTGACGTTGTGCTACTCAGAGAACCATGCTTATGCTAATAACCAAAAGATTTATTCCTTTTCTGTGGCACCCATCAGTAACTAATTGTGCTACAGCTTGACAAGATATTCAGGGCTGTCAATAGTAATGTTAACCACAGTAAACAACAGGGCTACAGCTACATACTAACACTCCCCCACAGACACAGAGGTGGTCTCAATTTGTTTCTTTCAATTTTACTAAAACTGCAAAAAACAAAACAAAACAAAACAAAAAACAATAATGGACAGGATTTTCTCAGGCCACATGTAAAATTAGATTAAATATTAAATTAGATTATTAAAAATAAATTTTAAACAAATTAGGTATGGATAACAGTTGATGATAATAACACTTAAGTTTATTACCTACATTAGTAACTCATTTCCAGATTGGAAGTAAGTTGCTGCCCCAAGTCATTGAGTTCAAGTATCTCTAGGTCTGCCCATTGCTCTCAGTGTGTGCGTCATATATAGCCAAGGTCACTAATAGGTAGGCATGTGCAAACATAGACCTGCTATTTTGCCTCCTAGAGAGAAAGTGGCCTTTTTCTCAGGTGTTTTTTTTTTAATAAAGAAATTCCTGTTACTCCTGCTACATCCAGCGTGACACAACAAGATACTCAGTACCTCATATCTTGTTTCTGAGTGTAGCTGACAGAGAATTTATATTAGTGTATGTTAGTGTTAATAGTGTTTGCAGTTACCGCAAGGTAAAGTGACTGTAGTGGACAGAACTCAGAAGCACAGAACTAAGGTTCAGAGGCGGACTATTATTGTTATCACACATCCCATGCAAAGAGGGTATGGATACTGTCACGCAACACGTTTCTCCAAGTTGTTTAAGTTAGTTATAAAGTTGTGAAAAATGTATGCTATTTGCCTCCTAGAGAGAAAGTGCCCTTTTTCTCAGGTGTTTTTTAAAATAAGTAAATAAATTCCTGTTATTCCTGCTATATCCAGCGTGACAAAACAAGATACTCAGTACCTCATATCTTGTTTCTGAGTGTAGCTGACAGAGAATTTATATTAGTATATGGTAGTCATTAAACATCCCATGCAAAGAGGGTATGGATACTGTCACACGACATGTTTTTCAAAGTTGTTTAAATTAGTTATAAGTTGTGAAAAATGTATGCATCTTTATCCTCCACAGGCTACAAGATATCAATGATATGATACACTTAAGAAATATGTTGTCCTCCCCTCTGTAACAAGCAGCCACTGAGGTGCATTCAATGTTAGCTAAATTAATCTGAGTTTCTAGCCTCATTGATCTGCATTAACTATAGTCAGCAGTGATGTTGTCATTGTGTTTGTCTTATTAATGTCAGACATTAAAGTAACAGTAAGCATACATATTTCCTTTCTTTGTATTTTATGTGTTATGTTTGCTCAACAGGTGAATATGTGTATAAGGACAGTGAATGCAGCTACATTTACATGAATGTTGAATGTTAACTATTTATGAAATGTCATTATATATTACGGCAAATAGTTAAGTTCAAGGACTTTTTCAGTATTTTTTGGAGGGAGGGAAGAGGGATGAAGTAATGTTAACTGTTAAAATATTTATCTCAAATCAATGAAAAAATGAACCAGCGTCTAATATGCCTTATCTAAAACTTATGTGTTGCTTTTTAGAAGTGTGACTTAAATGCCCGATGTCTTCCAAGCCTCAGTATCATGTGAATTGTAGCAGTGTTAGAACTAACCTCAATCATGGGTTTCTTTTGAATACATACATTTTATTATCCCTTTAAAAGCTTTCCTAGCCTTTACAACACTGGTTTATTGGCCCAGGAAACTCACAGACCAATTACATGCATTGTAAATCATTTCACATAATGCTGCTCAGCCAAACAAATCTGTGCATTCCGATAAGCATTGCGTCTTGAGTCAGTGAGTGAGATATACACTCTGAGGGGAGATAGGAGACGAGAGACAACAGTCAAGAGGGGACAGACTCTTGCATGTTCAGTCTTCCCAGAGGCAGTTCAAAACCGGCATGTATCATATGTTATGTCTGAGATCATGGTGATTATTTAAAACGGCAATGTTGACAGGCAGGTCGGTGCAGCATCAGCAGTAATTGCAGGTGTTTTACTGGACAGTTGTGGTGGAGAAGGAGCTGAGCCAGAAGGCAAGCGGCTGAAATAAATTTCCTCTGTAGGGTGTCTGGGCTCAGCCTTGTAGATAGGTTGAGGAGTTCAGAGATATGTAGAGAGCTCGGCGTAAAGCTGCTGCTCCTTTGCATTGAAGGGAGCCAGCTGAGGTGGTTTGGGCATCTGGTTAGGATGCCTTCTGGATGCCTCCCTTTGGAGGTGTTCCAGGGCATGGTAGGAGACATTGGGGCAGACTCAGAACGCACTAGAGGGATGATTACATACATCTTCTGGCCTGGGAACCTCTTGGGATTCCCCAGGAGGAGCTGGAGGATGTTGCCAGGGTAAAGGATGCCCTGGTTACCTTGCTCAGTCTGAGGTCACTGCAACCTGGTCCTGGTATCTCTGTTAAAATGAGCTGCCATGTGATCTTTCTACATTAACCTGAAAATGTCCTTTTTTCTTTCTTTTAAACAGTGCAACACAGAACAAGGTGTTGCAAAGAAAGTATACAAACAAAAGAAAAAGCAACCCAAAAAAGACCTGATAAAAATGGACTTGGACTATGAAAATTTGTCCAGGAACTCAGCATCCATGACGTTGTCCAGGAAACAGAAAAGAAAAAAAGATTTTGTTCTGTCAGCCACCAAATGCCAATAAACTCCCATAGCCCCAACATCAACTGACTTCCCCACCTTAACTATTGCATAGTCCAGATTCCACCATTGTTACCATCCATATATCAGTGTGTCCCCTCAGTCACACTGACTCCATAGTGGTCTCGAATGAAATTTTCCACCTCTGCAGTAGACATGAAGGGTGTGCCTCACATCCAGCTGTTTGAACATTTTCCTTGCAGTGGTAAACAGCTGAATGTCAGGGTTTTATTAAATTAGATATTTTATTTAAGGCTGGAGATATACATTTTTCTTATTGCAAATTCCATCAAAGGCAACATGTTAATCTGTCTCTAAATGCTCTTTGACGAATGTTGTCATCATTGATTAATTCACCAATCATTTTCTCATTTAATCGTCATCATAATCATAATCATCATCAGTCTATAAAATATCAAGAAACAATGAAAAATGTCTCTGAACGCCAGTGAAAATATTTCGGGAGCTCCAAGTGACATCATTAATTGTCTTGTTTTGTCTATGCAACTGTCTAAAACCCAAGAATATCTAATTTACTAAAATGCATTACAAGGAAAATGTGAAACATTTTGTCATTTTTCTTGAAAAATTACTTAATTAACCATTTCGTTATCAAAATAAGTGTCTGTTGATCTAATTGATTAAGCAACTAATCGTTGCAGTTCCTTTCCCCATTATTGGGAATATCTTAAAGCAGCTGGCCACGCTCAATGTTGCCAAAACAAAAGAAATGTGTGGACCTCAGGCAATCTGGAGTAAACAAGTATAAATGTACCTGTCGTGAGATGACAGTAAAGGTCCTTGAATCCTGGAATCCTTGAACCAGTTCTTTCTGACTGGTGGAGAGTCCAGGGTATTTATCCTCTATGGGGTTGTTTATACCTTCAAGGGTGTTATTAGTCCTCATTGCTGTCATATGACAGGGGTTAGAGTTGTTAGTCACATTAGTCCAGGTGTGAATGGGTGTTACATGGCTTATGAAGGATGATGATAGGACTGCATTGTAAGTGGCTGATAAGTGGTGACATCGGCCCTGTTTACACCTGGCATTAACATGAGTCTTGGATGATCCGATCACAAGTGGACAGCTCTAAGTACAGGTATGAACACACCAAAGACTCATTGAGGACGCATTGAGATCCGATCACTCAGACCACATCCGTAGGTGGTGTGGGCTGCATATGGCCACATTCTTTTAGCAGTGTAAACGCAATGTGTCCTGGGCCACACTGAAGGACCACCTACTCAATTGATGTCCTCTATTTTATTATTTTGTTTTACAGACTGAAATAAAACTTTTCCTGTCTCTCCACAGGCAGCGAACCCAGGCTGTGTTCTAGAGGACTTTGTGCGCTGGTACTCACCTAGGGATTATGTGGAGGAAGAGGTGGTCGATGAGAAGGGTAACAAAATGGTGAAAGGCGAGCTTAGTGCCAGGATGAAGATCCCAAGCAACATGTGGGTGGAGGCTTGGGAGACAGCCAGGGCTACACCTGCACGCCGCCAGAGAAGGCTTTTTGATGATACTAAGGAGGCCGAAAAGGTAATTTTCAGTAGAGATGAATGATACACTGACATGAGAAGTCACTGATTGAACAGTTTATCAATATGTTCAGTAAAAGCCTTCCACAGCTGGATATGATAGTGTTCCCAGTGAATAAACCTAAAAAGAAAGTGACCATGATCAAGTATCTTGCATCATAATGGCATAACGGGTGGAACTGAGAGAGAGCAGCAAGAAGCAAACATAAAGTAGCTAAACTCAACCTGGGTTTTGACTGTCTCCTCAGGTTCTGCACTATCTGGCAATGCAGAAACCTGCAGACCTGACCCGCCATCTCCTGCCCTGCATACTCCATGCTGCAATTCTGAAGTTGAAGGAGGAAGGTGAGCAAACATTGTTTTGTCAAAAAAATTTAATCACATCAAACAGCGAAACATATGGGCTGTAACTACTAGTTAATCTCCACAGTATTATCAAGACCACCACATAATAATAAATGAGGAAAAAAATTATTATTAAATTATTTCATGAATAAATAAATTGAACCTTGAACAGTATTGTCGCAATTTGTGTCAAAAATAGCACACCTTCTCAGAGTCTACTCAGTCAAATTGGAACACAAAGATGTACACACAATCCTGCAATCACTGCAACTTTACATTGATAGTAGTAAAAGTAAACCAGATGAAATGCCTGTACATCCAAAGTTGCAGTGTAAATAGCAAGTGCTAGAAGCTAATTCAGCATGACCTTTTCAAAATGTAAACAAATCTAGGCAGAAAAAATGGAGGTGTAGATAGTTCCCAGTTTAATGTTCAGGCATTAGGGACAGTTAATCCTCAATGATTCTATCATTTTTTCTGTTTATTGGGTAGTTCAGAATAGAGGCTTAACTGATGGTTACTGCTGCAAAAGCTGCCTTTATTTTAGGCAGCCAAAGGCAAGCAAGTCTAATAGAAACAACATGTTGCTAGGGCTGTAGTCAGGACCACATAAGTAGAGTTTAATCCTAGTCCAAGCAGCTCAGAGTTTGAGTCAAGACAGAGTCCAAAGTCAGAAAAAAGAAAATGAAAGGAAAGGAATAATGTGCCTATTTCATTTGAGAAGAAAAAACTGTATCTGTTATCTGTGTATATTAATGCAGAGAATGTTTTTGAAAACACTTGGCCAAGCAGAGAACTGAAACAGTAAACATCAAGATGTTCTGCACTCTGATGCTGTCTCTTTCCGTTCTGCCTTCTGAAGGCCTGACTCTTAGTCTTTAACCCCAACAGATCAGCCTACAATATGAAAAATGAGTCTAATTGGTTCACTAGTTTCTAAACAAGGAACTGCACTTTACCCGTGTTAGTTCAGGTCATGTTGCATGGAGCCTAGGTCACTGTCAGCACATTCTGGTTTGAATGTCTGATTATGCCAATGGAATCTACACATTTACCTATCTGTGTTATCTACGAAGGCCCCCTCCGACCTTGGTGACCATGCCAACGCTGATTTACCCTTTATCAGAGAGGCTTTCGCTTCCCTTAACATCGCAGACAGCTACTCCGAGTCTCAAGGAGAGGAGAGAATGTCTCCTTCTACTTAAGAATTATAGTGTGACCTCAAGGCCCATGATTCACCCAATATAACCCACTTTGTTACCCCCAAAGATGGAAAATTCCATAACATTCTCCATCCAACACTTTCATGCAGATTATGCCTGTTTTGAAGGCTGATGTCAAATCAAAGCTGATTCTATAAGACATGATTCAGCTGTGATTTAATATTGGTTCACATCAGATTTTATATTTTTATTTCTTAATTAAGTATTAAATTTGGAATGCCCTGGAAAATGCCACATGAGAAGGCAGGAATAGTAAACATTCTTGGAAGTGATACACCAGGTAACTTTTAGGCAAGTCCCTAACAGGAGTCATCAACACCCGTACATCCATGATTGCAAACACAGGAGCACACAGAGAGAGAAAGAAAACCAGGATGTCAAAGTACAAATACCCCTGAGACAAGACTGAGGTCCAAAAATGTCTTGAGACAGAGACCTCCCTCGAGCACTACAGCCCTATATGTTGCAAACACAGAGGGCCAGATTTACTGATAAGGGCTTTGTGTCAGTTTTTCAGGGATAGATGAAAAGCAGTCTTCCCCAAACACGTTCTGTATTTATCAAGCAGATGCAGCTTCCTGGAGTCACAGTTTGCGTGTCATTTGTGTGAGTGTCTGCAAGGTGCGCCTCTCTATTCAATGCATTTGCATCTAGGGGAGGAAGCAGAAATAATAGGAGGAGGCATGTTAACAGAGGTAGATTATGTATTCCACTGGATTTACTAACATGCAGTTTGTAACTGTCAGTTTTGAAAGGAGAATTCTCCTCCTCTGAAGACCAGGTGTAATCACAGCAGATTGTGGTTGTTAAAGGAACCCAATTTAAATGTAGCTGTCTTTAAAGTCTGTGTTTGGCTGCATTTACCTCCGTAATAACATCCATATCAAAACCATCTCCACCTCCTCTGCTCTGAACTGCTGGACCTGCTGCTGCATCCCTCTGTTGACTTAGTGAATATCACCTTTTTTTTTCAGCTCAATCTGTCAGTTTGTTAAATCAGTCTGTCAGAGTAGCTAAACCAGGAATCTGTAACACCCCAGCTAGTAAGTTTCTACACACATGTACCTTTGTAGATGAAGCACTGCATGTGGAAGCCAATGATGAAATTGATGAAATTGCATTGCAGCTACATATTTAGCTCTGGTTCAATGTTTTTGTTTTCTCATGTATGTTTTGTTATGAAACAGTGTTTGCCCCATGATGAAAGACAAAATTCTCATTAAAGTAAATCTTAAAGTAAATCTAATCAAATGTAATTTGTAAAGGTTGTCAGCTAAATGCTGAAAATATAGAAAATTATGAGAAACTACTTTAACTTAGGGAAGAAATAGTGTTTCCGATGGCAGGAATGTGGGAATTATATTACGTAGTAATTAGTATACTATATAGTATACTATATTCTGTTGAAACTATATTTTAGCATTGAATAAAACACATAGAGCGATCATTCCATATTCTCACTATTTTCGTCAGTAACCTGCTTACTATTACTCTTACAACCTTTGTCATTGTTTTTTTTCCTCTCTTTCTCTTCCCCATCTCTTCCCCATCCCTTCTGTAACAGAGTCAGTTGAAGACATCCCATCAGTCAAAAAGACAATCCAGCAAGCTACGTCTCAAGCCAGCAAACTCCTGCACCACCCAAACCACGACTACAAGAAATTAGAGGTCAGTGACAGGCAAGACTGGAACACAGCTCACCTCAAGCCTCTCATTCTTCTAAAGCTAAGACATCTGGCAGGCCTATAACTTTGTGTACAGTCATTCTATTGTACTCAAAGCGTTAGCATAACTGCTTTGAAATTACACACTGGGGAAGTTGACTGTCCAGCAAACAAATTTAAAAAATGAGGTACAGAATTTCACTTAAAGGAACTCAAAATCAAATAGGGTTTTTCTCACTTTTACTGTTGTATTAATAATTAATAATAATAACTAGAAAATTCTGCAATTTCTGTAGAAATTGCATGTGATTGCTGAAAGCTGATTTAGATGGCATTACTGAAAGCTGAATACTATTGAAAAATCTACCAAGAATAAAATCAGTCATGGGTGGAATTGAACCTACATCCTCATGTTTGTAAGTCAGACATGTTATGCACCAAGCTAACATGTCACACAGCAATGCAAGGTCATATTTTTGTGTTTAGACTTTCAATTGCATGAAATATATGGGTTGTACTTTTTCAGACAGAAGTTTTCTGAATTATTATGTGTGCGTCTATTTGCATTCCAGCATCAGATGATGTTTTTGTATGTATTGTTTTTTTTTTGTGTGTTTCTGAGATGAAGACGATTTTGAATTGTAAATGAAACCTGGGGGTTTGAGGTGACTAACAGTTTAAAACAGAAAAAGAGAGAGGTTTCATCACAAGGACTGTGTTTTGCAGTCTCCATCAGCAGATTGACAGCACCTGTGTGAATCTGCATTTTTTTCATCTTCAACTCTACTGAGTTCTGCCCTAAGCAGGATTCAAACTCACAATCTTTGGATCTAAAAGGAGCTCTGATGTGACATGATCTTAAACCGATCTGTCACACTGTCAACTCAGACGCAGTTTACATGACAACAAAAGATCAATCTACATTTTAGGTAGTTATATTAAAGAGAATTCAAGTCGCATTGAATTATGGTACATGATAAAGATCTAAAGCAACTTTGTACATAAGAGCAATATTACGAGGAGCATTGCAATGAGCGGGTATTGAACACAGAACCTTGTCATCTAACAGGGAAAGCTGACCATGAGAACAGTGTTCTAAACCACTGAGCCAACAGACATTCCCTAAAATGGGAGAAAAAAGTTCCCATTTTGTTGAGGAGAAATTTATTTGCCTCAAAGTAGAGCTTGTAGCCCAGATATTTGTACATCAGCAGTGAAAGCAGGATTAGCTTACCATGAAAATGTATGATATGTGTACAAAGTGTTTGGAGGAAGAGAGAATCTGTAAGTTGAAGGAACTGGAGTGAGAGGAGACACACATCCTGCAGACTGTACTGCAGTCAATGAGAGTGTGACAGGGACTCTCTATCAATTAAGGCTCAGATCTCAAAAAGTATAAGTCTTATGTGAAATGTATTTACATTTTGAGAGAGAGGAGGCTTGTGGCGACATATTGAGGTGGGATCTCACTCCCACATAACTGTGGGAGTGAGACTGTCTAGAATTTTTTTTCTGGTCTAAAAATATCTGTGCTCTCCACTGTGCCTGATCACATGGCACACTGGTGAGACCTGACAACAGCTGTTGTCAGCAATCACACAACAATGTGTGATTGCTTTTAGCTTTTAAGAGACCTAAGAGCTAAAATGGCCTGTGTCAGACAGAGACAGAACTGAAGGGCTGTGTATAGAGCCAGTATAAAATACATGGAGTTTTCTGAACTGTAAATCATGCAATTTTTTTTCCAGTAGAGCCCCAGATTAAAAATAAACATCTGGAAATATGCGAAATATGTCCCCTTTTAAGTTTTTTTTTCATTTTAATTTCCCGAAATTGTGGAACTATGGATAAAAAGAGCATCTTAAAATTACAACCAAAAACTTGCACTTCAACCATATAGTCACAACTTCAAATCTAAAATGTTTAAGTAGAGAGTGAACAAAAACTAAACTAATCCTGACACTTATGGACTGCATGGATTGTTCATGTGTTTTGGGTTGAAGCATGCCTCATGTGAAGTTCTTCCAGCTCCTATTTTGACAGCATGCATTTGTGACGTTTCTCTGTTTATAGGATTTCATTAACCAGTTGATGGCCATGGAGACAGTCATCACCCGAGTTCGCTCTCTCAAGGCCAAGTTTGCCACTGGTGAGGGTGAGAAGGGAGAAGACACAGAGGAGCTGGAGAAGTAAGTTGCACACAGCTCTATTTGAGCAGATTTTCAGTCAGAAATGCTTAAGTCAAGGAAATGACCATTTGTAGCAAATGTTATACAGTTTGGTGGATAAGCCCTGCTGAGAAACTAATCCTCTCTTGAACGATAATTCCAGTTTATTTCAACCTGACCTATTTTTCATGATATAGTACTATGGGCCATGCTAACATTGCATTTTCAAGCTCCGTTATAAAGACTTGGGGCAAGCTGTGCAAGCCTCCTACATCTTTCCAAATACACATGATTTTACATTAAGCATTTTAAATGTTTGTCTGAACGACAGTAAACACAGATACTAGCCGCCTGGAATAACTACTATGGCTAACAACATGAGGATCTACATCCAGGGCGACTTGGGGCGGCTGTGGCTCAGGAGGTAGAGCCGGTCGTCCACTAATCGGAAGATTGACGGTTCAATTCCCGGTTCCTCCAGTCTACATGTCGATGTGTCCTTGGGCAAGATACTTAATCCCAAATTGCTCGTGATGGCTGTGCCATCAATGTGTGAATGTGTGTGAATGATTAGATTTCCTCTGATGGGCAGGTTGGGACCTCGCATGGTAGCCCCTGAATGGGTGAATGTGATCGGTAGTGTAAAAGCGTTTTGAGTGGTCTGAAGACTAGAGAGGCGCTATACAAGTACAGTCCATTTACCATTTTACCATTTACATGTGTGATGCTAGGGAAGAAGTAGCAGACATGATGAAATGGTCCGTGCCTGCGAGTTTCAGAATTGTAAAAAAAAAAAAATTACAAGATACACACACTCATTTTAAATTCCCCAGACAGGCGCTGCAAATTCATTTGTTGTGAGCGTGACATTAGTGACTCCTGCGTTGCGGAAAACACGGAGAGAATCTCGGAATTTCATAATAAAAATAGAATCAACTGTAAAACGCGAAATATCGATGAATTTGCCAAAATGTGGATGCAGTTTATAAAAATCAGGGTTTTCCCAACCATTATGTGGGTTAGGTGCAGGGCCTAAGTGTTTTTTCACAGCACCTAAGCCGAATGAACAGAAAAAACTATGCTGAGAGGCTCTGCCACATTTTGGTGTCATTTATGGTTGTGCTGCTTCTGTCTTCTGCTGTCTGTGTTGGAGTTTCACTGAGGATGGGGCTCCGCTCCTCCACACACACTTAGTGTGCCACATATATTAAAGTGTGCCACTTATATTAGGTACTGGCTGAGAGAGCAGACCCCCCCCCTCCCTCTACTAGCAGCAGAGGAAGGAGGACAGGAGGAATGACTGATAGTCACTTATGTCTGTGTTCTTCATTCTTTCTACACCTCACTCAGTATTTTGATATCTGGAATATGATTTATTTTATTGACATTTTAGATTTCTTTCCAGTGAAATATTATTGAGCGTATATAGTGACTTTGCTGTTGTAAACTTTACAGTTACTGCTTTAGACACAATATTTAGTTATATTTAAAATATAAATCAATTCTAATCCTGCTCTGAATTTATTCTTTTTTTAAAAAGAATTCTTTAGTAATGAAAAAGAACCAGTGAGAATATGAAGTGGACCAATAAAGGTTTGGATAAGTTAAAGATAAAATCCTAATGATTCCCATCCCTACAGCTGGTTAGTGGCTACACTCTGACTTTGGGAGAATGAGAAAATTGCTGTTCAAATCCCCTCACATACAAGCCTTGCTTTACAAATTTTATTTTGTGGTCATTATTTTTTATGATCACTCACAAAAATATGAAAGATTACTTCAGGCCATAGCACTTACATATGGGGGACTGAAATTGCCATAATAAAAAATGAATACAGAAATACATAATTAAATATATAAATAAATTAACAATAAATACATGTTTGTAATGAAAAAGGCTATTTCTTTATTTTAGACTATTAATTATAGTCTGGTGTATATTACTAAAATATAGTTAAACATACAGGCTGTAGTTTATCTTGGTTTATCTAGTATAGTTAACAATCACTTAGCTAGCGTTTTAGTCTAAGTAACATGTAAGCTAATGATACAGACACAAATGTTAGTATATTAACCTAACTTTAAGGTAGTTAGCATTGCTCAGTAACAAGTTGCTAATAAAATAAACACGGACTTTGAAAAGGGTAACGTTAGCAACAAGAGTAAAGATACCAAAGCTCTGACATTACGCTAGTGAACTAACGTTAACGTATTGAAGAACTTAGCATAAATTAGCTTTTTTGTGGATTCAGATCCATTCAAACAAGGGACACTATTGAAAAGACCAGAGCCCGGGCCCAGCCTGGACACAGAAACTATATTTTGAAAGGATGATAGGTCAGACTTGAAGACCAGATAACCAATCTGACTTTACCCTGAGGTAGGACCGCCTACCTCATTAACATACTGACAGAAGTACAGAAATAAATAAATGTAGCAATACAGAAATAAACATAGAAATGTAGAAATGCGTAAATAAATAAATGAATCTATACATGTAAAAATAAAGAAATAGCCTTTTTCTTTACCAAAATATACTTATTTTTAATTTATTTAAGTATTTAATTATTTATTTCTCTATTTATTTATTTGTTTTTTTTATTATGTCAATTTCAGTCCCCCCTACTTACATATCTGCTTCACTTCTTCATGCTAATGTCTGAGTGTACTGTGTATTTAAGCGCTTTCTTTGATTAAAAAATAGTGCAATGTTGTGTTGTATCATTCCAAATTCATTGATATATATTCATTTCATTTAGTGTATGATTCAATTTAGAACCTTATTGAATTGTTAAAATTGTATTCATCCACTACATGATCAGATACTCTTTCTGATGACAAACACAGAATTCAGAAAATTTTGAATGGAAAACATGGAATCTGGAAAAAATTCAAACGGATTTCCCTACTACTAGCAGCAGGGCTCTATTGTGATCACCTCACTGACCAGTGCTGCTGACATCTTTCTCCAGGTTTGTTAGCTCTCTGCTGGAAGAACCAGAGGTGGTGGTGATTGGAGCTGGCCAGGGGCCGGCAGGCAGCATCATCCACAGACTGTTTGCCAGCGCTCAGAGGGTAAGCAGCCTCTCACTCTCCTGCTCCCTATGACACTGTTCACCAGGGTTTATTATTTCACTAGCCTTATGTATTGTACCATGTGAAAAGACCAGAGCTCTCATTTATAACCGTTGGGTATGCACAAAACGGGGCTTGAAATAGATATACACCACTTCCCACACAAAAGTTGTGATCTATAAAAACAAACTTGACAGGAGAATGTGAGCACCCGTACATAAACTCTGACCCATGTGTATGAACATTTGGAGACAGGGAAAATTGGCGACGCATATGGTGAGGTGGTGAATTGAAGCCAGATTGTATAATCATGCCTCTCACACATTTAATTTTACTTAACTAATATCAAATTTTATTTATAGATCACCATTATCATAAACATTTGAACTAGCAGTGTTATCTGTACTTGCACTATCAGTGCTGCCTCACCTGGAGCGCAGTGTGGAGGGTCAGCTGTGGAGCAGCACAGCAGCTGCTGAAATGAATGATATGATATCAGGATGTGGCAGGATTCTGTAAAGTCTGGCTTGCCTTTCCCTGATATTAAGCGTGAATATACTGATTCCTTTTCACCTCAACCACGTTAACTAACTGATGAACTTATCATCATTGGTTGTAGAAATCCAAGATGACATCAAATAACTTAGCTTAACAAACAACTTGAAAATAATTTCAGAACAGAGCGCTAATTGATTTTTAATAATATCTTCTAATACTGTGCATATATCACCAGGTATGATTTTAGTTTCCATATAGTTTTTGTGTGTAAAATCACTGCAGTGAACACACATCTGTCACTGGAGACACCGTGGTTACGGCCACACACACACTCTGCCTTCTCCAGTCACCTCACTGGCACATCTTCACCACTTGCACTCATATATGGATTGTGTAAATTAGAGAAACACCTGTATGCTAGATTTTAGAGTAAATATAAATGAATACAGTGTTTATTGTATTTTAGATATTGAGTGTGTGACGTAAAAAACACTTAAAACTGGTTAACTGGCAACTCCGGCTGCAGGGTGTCCGGTAAGAAACTTAACCAGAGATGTCTGAGTTCACGATAAACAGGAATATTTACTGAAGTTGCATATGGTTGTTTTGGGTTACACACATACCTTCAAGAAGTCCAAAAACGGGGAAATAAAACAGTAGAAGTCTGTTCACAGCTGTTGTGGTCCTTTCTTTGCAGCTGCGAGCAAGCAAGCAAGCAAGCGAGAGGGCACATACACTGACTCTCAACAACACTGATTGGTCAGGTGTCTCAAGACAGAGAGACTGATTTGACTGTCCGGCCAAAGAAACACATGCACATCAATATTCATGAAGGCTTTTGCATTGACCATTTCTTGTTGAACGTGGGCACGTAGAGGGCGTGATATCAGGCTGATCCACGTGCACTCATTTCCACATAGACTGTGATTTATAAAGGGAAACATGCTTGCATTCGTGCGTACGCAGTTTTATAAATCTGATTTTTTTTTTGGTACACGCCGTTTTCTTCTTTTGTGGGTATCTACACTTTTAGTATGGATCCTACACACTGATTTATAAATAAGACCCCATATATTGTACTCTCTGCTATGTTTTTTATGTAGGCAGGTTTCATTTGACATTTGGAATTGGAAGCAAAATTGGACACTAGTGACACAAATAGGTTGTTTGGGGGATTATCATCTCTGATTCATGACCATCTGCCAGTGGTCTGGTGGCATCACTGCCCTGGCTGCCTTGGCTTTTGAATTGTTGGACTGAGACTTGGTCATCATCTAGCACTCCAGAAGACTGCGGAGCAGGATACAGGGCTCTAAGTCTCAGACACAGACAACGACATACTGATAAATGCATATTTATTTAACTAAAATGGTTAATAAGTGAATAAATGAGGTATCAATGCAAACAGATAAATGAATAATCCACCAGAATGAGTGTAGTGGCGAGTTACAAGTTATGAATGACTGATGGTGAAATGTCGGAATGATAACATAATTACTGGTAAATTAGTTGAGGCTAAGGTAATATAACTAGAGAGATCAATTCAAACGACACCAACTCTTAATCACAGAAGCAGAAGGAGGTCAGGAAAGGTTTTCTGTATCCTACTTTTTTGTAGCATTGTCCTCAGATGAACTGATGACTCAGCTGTTGTCAGGGCGATGAGAGATCAGCTGTTCAGTGGCATGGTTTCCCAGCGTTTTCCCGCACGTGAGTGTTGCGGGAGCCTGAAGACAAAATGTTTTAACGGTTTCCTCAGGTGAATCGCAGAATCACCACAGGATTTAACCGTTAGATGAAGGAGACAAAGTTGATTTGATATCGTCGTCTCTGGTAACACAGTGTTGAAGATGTCTTGATTTGTGGAAGAGTGGGTTGTTTTGCTTTGAAGTCTCTTGACTTACTTTCTTACTAAATAACTTGAAAAATAATTTCGGCAGCTGAACAAAACTATACTTCAAGGCATTAAGCGCGAAAGAATTTCAACATAAAGTTTGTTTAGCTGAAGTAACAATACTGCATGTAGCTTAAAAGGAAAGAAAGGTAACTTAGCAGCTCATGTTATATGAAAGGAAAAGCACAGAGAAAATTAAAATGGTAGAAGTCTTTAGGGATGCGACATGCGTCTCTTTGGAGATACAAAAAGGAAGAAGCTCTGGGCAGAGAGCAATATGCTATGTTTTTCAGCAGGGGCGTGTTTTTTGGTGAAGACGGACATTCTCCTGCGTAAAACAGAAAATCCTGTCTGAGAGAAAACACGTTATTTCCCCTGAGTTGATTACCCTAGATTAACTTTAAATCAAAACTTACCCATTTCACCATTGCCATTCACATTTAAACATGAATTACCTAGTTCAATACATTACTCAAATATTCAGAGACACATTTATCTATAACATAATCACTATCCAATACCTGAGTTGAATCCTCTGATTAGGTTACACAATAAAATTAAAATTCAGTCTTTTGTTGACTGTACTTCTATGAACACAAAGGTTTGACAGCAATCAATACAATCTGATGGAAACATACTATAGTTATTTAACCAACCTGCTTAAATTCTATTTATAGCTATTAATGTTAACACAGAAACAGTCATAAAGAGAACAGAGAGAGGGGAAGTCCTCTGAGCAGAGCTGTGATATTGTGTGATATCGTGTGATCTAATATCTGTGATACAGCCCACAGATTATAAAACATACAGTACATTTTTTAATTTTTGGTTGGACCACAGCAGCGGAGCCAGCCTTACACATAGGAGTGTCTCTGACTGAGTGAATGAGTCATGAAGTTGCACCATTGGTCGGCCAGCCAAGTGTTGGAGTCTCCCCATAGGCCTTTGCTCTTTCAAAAATGAACCAGCGCAAACTTTTTTCTATTACATCCTAAGGGTGCAGTAGATGCCCTGCCTCGGTCTGCACCTAGACTCCCACACCATGATTGTCGGAGGAGTGTGTGGAGGCGTTGTTGCGGCTGAATTGATGCGTGAGGTCCATGGCCTCAGTGCCAGCAGGAAGCGTCATGTTGCTCCTTGGGATGATGTCAGCAGCTCACCCAGTGGTGCACATGGGGCTGCTGCTGATGAGAAACCTTCAACATTGGTTTGCACGGCTTCATGCTGCATCCAAACCGGGACAAACAGTGTGAGCTCACAGAGAAAACAGCTCTCCATGCACCAGGAGGCATGAGGGAGAGCACACAGTTGAAGCACCCCAAATAACAATCACTGCATTTCTAACCTTTTGTTTATTTTTTTTTTTTACTCAAATGTAGCTTAACCATGTCATGTGATATGTTACTTCAGTACACTTTAACAACAAATATTATTGGGACCACTACAGAGAATTGCAGATGAACATTTAATATCCAGGAATTCACATTATAGACACTACCACTGACTATCCCTGTAACAAATTGGTCAATGTGTGAAATTAAGGCCATACACGGTCCAGCTATATACTAGGTTTTGACCTAGAAACTGTGTTTCTTCTTAGCATTCTGGTAATTGTGTATGCTTTTGAGGTAATCGGCAATCAAGTAGTTCCTTACACAAATATGTGCTTTTTCTTTTTTTGTTGTACATTTCTTCCATTCGACTGTGTTTTTATGTTTTTTTTTTCTCCCCCTGCTGCTTGCGTCAAGCTGGCTGACTTCACGAGTGACGAGGTAATCACCAACAATGAGACTTTTCCTCCCAACTACCACTGTACCCCTACATTCCCTCAGGAACTTTCCAACAATGATATATTGAGTAGGACTAAGTAAAGAGCTGCTGGATTTTATCCTCAGTACAAAAATAAGCATATATTAATAGGCTCCAGAGGTTTGTGTGCACTACAAGGAACTTATTTCCTCATCAATATTAACAATACAGTGGAAACCGCTTATAGTGATCACGGTTTCAGTGATCAACCACTTATATGTATCAAAAAGCTCTAGACAGAATCATACCTATACAAATGCTGTTTAAATAATTTGCTTATAGTAATGAAGTAGTCTGCTTACAGTGTTCATTTTTGGTCTTTTCATACATGAAAACATATGGAATTTTTTTTTAAAACTACAGTATTTCTATTTTACTCCCATGATGCACATATGATATGCAATTAGCAGCTGCGGCACCATTATCAGGAGGCTGCAGGATTGTGTAGAGGTGCGGGGTATGGTTGTGGGCACCTTTATTTGTAACTGCCATGAAACAATCAGAAAATGTTTTATTCCTCTCATTCACCAGCTTTCTCACTACCACTGCTCGCTCTCCTCATCCCCTCTCTAGCTCACTCAACCACTGCTTCTCTCTCTGTCTCTCTCTCTCATTATCGAAAGAAGAGAAATGTCATCTCCTCTTCCTAGTAATGTTTTTGTCCTCCCTCATGACAGGGTCACAGCTCTAATCAGTCTGATCACCGCCTATAGTTGGCCACCGCAGTGTTACAAGTTGCGTTTCTCCAAATTTGATTCTGGTTCAACTTTCACACTGCGGCCCCCACCCCTGCAGCCTAAACGCACAACCCATCTGTTTTCAGCTGGTTACCTGAGGCTGGTGCTGCATATACATTGAAATCATGATGGGAAAAAGAAAGTCATTGTCTCTAAATGAGAAACGTTGTCTCCTTGAAGCGTATGACAAAATGCCAAAAACGAGCCAACGAGATGCAGCAGTGAAACAACAAGCGTTTGAAACAACTGTACTGTATTTTGAAACAGTCAATAAAATTCAGTAAATACTGAAGCTGCCTGTTTCATTACTTTATATTCATGTAATAAATATACAAATGTCAATTAAATTGTAAACTTCATGAGAAATAAAGAAAAAGAAAAAAAATTGGTTATAATAATCAACTGCTTATAGTGATCAATTTGATCCGGACAGACGTGATCACTATAAGTGGTTTCCACTGTAATTCCTTTACTCATTTATAACTGCAGTTGAGAATTTACAAATTTTAATTATTTCATGGAATCTGTGTATGTAGTCTGTGTGATGAGTGTCTAGTCTTTGTGATTTCAATCATCTAAAGTCTATTTACAGCTTTAGTTAGTTGCTTATGCCTGTTATTTAAACAGATAGGCTTATTGAGATTAGGATCTCTTAAACTGTAACTGTCACTATCAATATTTTAATATCAACAATAGAGCAAGCTTAAATGCATTCCATAAATGACAGCACTCAGAAAAGATGAAACCCCTGAAAGACTTTTCTAAAGCACAAATAGACCTCTTTCCAACCTCACAGATCTTAACAGAAATGTCTGTATTGTATGTTTCTTCCTCTCATGTTTCTCTGATGTGACCTGCTTTGAAAGCAGGATATTTTTGGTGACATGGAGGTTTGCACAGCAAAGTATTATATATGTAATAGATGCAGTCTCGTTGTTCCTGTGTTGCACTTTAAGAACGCTTGATTCCCTGTAGTTCCATGTCAGCTCCTTTGTGTCTTGGCACTCTTCCCTACACACCCCTACTACATGTTGTTTATCCTCCCTTTACTGTCCTCAGATTTAGGAGAGATTTGAGGAGTCATACCTTTATTGATATATGTATTAAGCTTCCGTTTTTCCTTCCTCCTCTGAAGGAGCCTGGACCGGGGGAGGAGTTTTTTCCATTGTTAAAGTAGAGTACAGTAGGTCTGAGGTAGACATAGCATTTTACCTGCAAGATGGTAACCCTGGTGTAGTGAGGGTTTTTTTGTGTATTTTCCTTGTGTGTCTGTGTATGTAAACATCATACCGTGGTTACAGGAAAACTACAGTTTATTACACACTTCACACACACAGTCTGATGGCCATGACCACTGACTGATGGCCAGAGCTATTACAGTAAAACCAACATTGTAATTAACTGTAGTTTCTTTATTGCCCATGCCAACTAAACTATTCTGTAACTGGGTTAATGTGATATATAAACACTCAGATTTCTGATCACTGTCTGTAAAGTCACATCTTCAACTCATTGATAGAACAAACAGCACAATGATAAATAATATATTATTGATCCACATGTTAATGTGAACGTAAAAATGAAAAGCTCATGGTAGAGATCTTCACAGGTCCGAAATTTTGGACCCAATCTTAAATTATCAAGTGGAAAACCCACCAAATCGGACATGTATAAGTTAATATTCAAAAAAAGAATGCCCAATCCCATGTGACCCAAAGACAATCAGACCCGGTCTGAGTAGACCTGAGGATAATTTGATTGAGATACAGAATGAGGTGGACCCAAACAGACCCAAACAATGAGAAAACTGCAACATTGGCAGCAGCATGATGGTCCAGCAGTTAATGAGCAGCCACAGCAGAAAAGAGCAGTAATATCAAATCAAGTTGATCTTTGTCACAAGTACAGTATGTAGTGATATATTACATCGCCATTGTCAGAGATTATAGTCTTTAGGCAAGTTCTGTTGTGGAGCCTGACAGCTTGAAGAAATAAACTCCTTCTCATCCTTTCTGCTGTGCTGGTCCTCAGGCTGTAGCAGTGGCTCCCTGATGGCAGCACAGCGAGGCCATTGTTGGTGTGGATGGTGTCCATAACCATTTCACTGGCTTTTGACCTGCAGCATTAATGGTATATGTCCTCAGGATTGCTGATTGCAATACCCTATGCAATCTGGTCCCACTGGATGCTGTTCCCAAACCAGTTTGTAATGTTCCCTGTCAGGATGCTCTCAATGGTGCAGTAATAGTTCTTCAAAATCCCACAGATGTCTGAAGTGATAAGTCTCTGGCATGCCTTCTTAACCAGATTACCAGGTTGTCAGTCTGTGTTGTCCATGTAAGATCCTCATTGATGTGAACCTTCAAGGTATTTAAGCTCTTGTCCCCTCCCCGTTTATTCTAATGGAGTGGTAGCTCCTGTCCTGCTTCTTGGTGAAATCTACACTCAGCTCCTTTGTCTTACTGAATTTCAGGAATAGGATATTTTCCCAGCATCATTGTGATAGGCTTGTCCATCTCCTTCAAGTAGACTCTCTCGTTGTTGGAGATCATGGCTGTGTCATCAGCAAACTTCACTATGGGGTACAGAGAGTACAGCAAGGGACTCAGGACACATCCTTGAGGGGAGCTGATGTTGAAGGTGAGAGTGGATGAAGTGTGGCTGCCCACATGAACAACTTAAAGACTGCCTGTAAGAAAATTGATTCAGCCAGCTGCATAGGGAGTTTAGACCCGGATCGCTGAGTTTACTGACAAGCCAGAAGGTCATTAGACCTATTAGGGTATGAGTTGGGGGCATGGGGACAATGATGGTGCTTGGGAGTGGTTGAAGAAGGCCATAAACACTGAGGCTAGTTGGTCTGCACTTTGAGGACAGGCCCGAAGATGGTCCTGTTGCTTTTCTAGTGTTCACTCTCTTAAAAGCCCTTCTTACATCATGCGCCAAGATGAAAGTGTGATCAGTATTTCTGCCTCACCTACCACTACACCTGCGTCACCTCCTCTGATCTGCTGGAAGCGTCAAGGCGGGCAAAGAAGATGTTCAGGTCGTCGGTCAGGTATGTCTCAGCACTAGCCATGAAAGTGGGAGGCCCCTTATAGTCTCTTGCTTTCCTCAGTCTCTTCCACATATGCAGGGAGTTGTTGAAATTCAGATTCCACTTTTTCTCAATACTGCTGTTTGGGGTCTTTTACTGCCTTCTGTAGGTTGTACAAGGCTGTTTTGTACTTGTCCATGCTATGAGATGCAAGCCCTGTGTTATACACTGCAGTACATGCATTCAGTGCATCACGGATTGGTCTTGTCCACCCATGGCTTGCAGTTCAGGGAGACTGTAATGCTAACCTTGGCAGTTCATTAGTAAATGTAATCCGGCTTCTGTAAAATCAGTGATGTCATCACCAGAGCTGCAGAACAAGCACAAGTCAGCATCATGTAAACAGCTTCTTTCCAGCACTTGTTCTTCCTCATCACTGGTGTTTCCTGCCTCAGCCTTCGTTGATACTTTAGCATGAGAAAGATGGTGGCAGGTCTGATTTGGTGAACGGTGGTAGTGCCTGTGCTTTATAAATATCTTTACACTGTGTGTAATAGTGATTCAATGTTCTTTCTTAGCTGGTTTGGCATGTAATATGCTGGAAAAAGGTATCACCAATTTAAGGTTAGCCTTATTTATGTCCCCAGCCACAATGAGGACTGTGTCAGGGCTACCAGTCTGGTAAGTCGTCTGATCATTAATAGAGTTCGCTTCCTTTCACTCTGGTATGATCCACTCTGGTTTTGCAAAGTGAGATGAGCTATTTTGGGTGCTCCTGGTTCTCTATGTTCTATGAGAGAGAGTGGCTGCACCAGATATGGGCTCCTGAATACATCTCAAACATGGACCTAAAAAGTGGGACATTTTGCAGAATAACTTTCAAATAATCTTCAGAAAAGACTCTAAAGAAGAGGTAACAGCATTAATCAGCAAGAACAGAAGAGTAAATATCTTTGGATATATTTTTTTAAATCAAAACAACCAGCTGTCTGTCAACTGCTAACTGCTACCTGCCACTGTTACCAACGTTCCAAAAGAGAAACTGCACAGAGGAAGCCAACAGAAGAGTTATTTAATGAAGACAATAAGAGAAATTAAGGGGTCCTTGGTGGTATTCTCTCTCTCTCTCTCCATGAACTGGTGTGATGGCAGTGCAACTAACATTTGCAGCGGCCTCTCCTAGTTCCAACTATGCAGTGTCTTTGTCAATGTCTACGTCTATGTCTGTGTCATCGTGTGGAGTGCAAGGGAAATATGTCTATGATCGTCAGTTTGTTTTGGACATTTGTAACAAAGACTTTTGCTACAAGAAATACTGTCTGGGAGCTAAATCAGCTGTGTGCGCTTGGTCTGCTACGTAAAGTGGACCCAAAGGAGACAACGGCCTTGCCTGGAGCTGCACTAGAGAGGAAACATTGAAAGCAGTGCAACAGGATGTGGAAGCGGGGTAAGCACGGAGGAGTGCAAGCTAGGCTAGCTGTTAACCCATATTAACCAGCTGTTCCAACAGTCATGTTGCCTAATGTTCTCTGGACAGCAAAATGGATTAAATAACTCCTATCAGTGCTGGTCACTTGTTGACATGCAAGAGCTGTCTACATCAAACTGAAAAATGTACTTTTCTCTCTAAATGCACTTTAATGCACTGTGCTGCTGACTGCTCGTGCTTTTTTTTTGTTTTTTTCTCTTGGGATTTATGTGTTTTTATCATTTTTTTAAAGGGAATTTTTAGATATACAGTATATCTTTATCCTCTCTGTTGTTGTTGTTGCACTGCTGTGGGCTGGGAGGAACAGCATTTTGTTTTTTGTGTATGCAAATACACAAGAAAATGACAATAAGTCTTGAAATTTGGAAAGTAAAAATTCCATGCAACAACTGCAAAGATGATTCAGATCCAGAATTCAACGACAACAACTAAGCCTTTTGAATTCATTATTGCTCAGATTTGCGCTTCTCATTGGCCAAGGCTTATGGGTATTATAGAATTTTAGCTATACACCATTCCAAAATAATAGACAAAACATTATTTCTCATAAACAACGTTGAAATCATTGAAGCTGAACCTAACACACACACATAGGATTGTTACATTATCCAGAAGAGTCCCGACTCTCCACTTTAAGTAATATTGAGGATATGAGGATAATATTTCAATAAAAATTTGAAATGGGAATACAGAATGGGGAAAAACACTTATGTAACCAGTGGCCCCTTCTACTTGGCAACTCGATAGACTGAATATAATATGGACCTGCCTTGACTCAGGTCTTAAAAACCAGTAACCAAGTCGACCTGTGAAAATCTCTAGCTAACAGCAGTAACATGGAAGATACTAAAATAATATTACTTGTCTACTATTACTGACAATATAATAGAGAAGCCAAAATCAGCATACTGTTAAACTGCAATAATGCTGTCCAGCCAGGAACCACAGTTGCTTCATCCTGAACTGTTAAGAGAACTCCAGTCAGAGTTGAATAAAAGCACAGAACAGACCATGATGAGGAAACTGGAAAAAAAAATCTTATCATGTAGACAGAAAAATCCTTGAAATACCCACATTAATTGGTTCCCTGTTAACATCATACTCTAAATATGACTAAACAAGATGTTACATTACAGAGAGTCTAGTGTGTGTGCGTATGTGTGTGTGTGTGTGTGTGTGTGTGTGTGTGTGTGTGTGTGTGTGTGTGTGTGTGTGTGTGTGTAACACCATACTCCCTGTGTGTGACCCTGTGTGTGCCTCTCAGGTAAATCCCCTTTTCTGCTTTGTGGAAAGGTCAGTTCAGAAGATCAAAGGGTGTACATCCTGAACAACTGTGGATTAGTCTAATATAATTAAGCAGCCTGTTGCACCAGTCAGACAGTGCATGGCACTTCAAATAACACTACACAAAGTGCTGAGTATCATACTTTTTGTGATATCTTACTTGAAGTGTTCAACATGTTACGTTTTCTTAAAACAAAGCAGCCATACAAGAGTGGTCGTACAAGCTTAAATAAGATAGTCTTAAATTTTCAAAAATGTGATATATCTATTCATTTAATTTACATGTTTAGCCTAGCTTAGCATGAAGATGCATACTCAGTGTCCATTTTATTAGTTCTATGTAGCTAAAACTAATGGTGTCTAACACATAGAGTCCTGAATAAGTCCTACCTTCATGAAGGTTAAAACTGTTTTAGAGAGATGTTGACTCAACTAAGTGTTCATTTTGGGCCCTGTAGTTGTGCTGTTGAAATATATTGCATTGTACAAACAGTTGTTTCTAATGTTTAGTTTATATTGTTTATTTACATCAAAGAAAGTAGACCAAGACAGATTGTTTTTTACTTCATACATCATCCTGCTGCATGAAATACTTGCTGAAATAGTGCCCAACAAATGCCTTATGTCCTCCTGAGTAATGTTAACGCTAAAAACTAGTCACCAGCTGTTTAAAAAAAAAAAAAAAAAAGAAACTATACTGAATTTGTGGTGCCACAGACAGGTGAGGGAGGTCAGAAAGTATTGAGAGACAGACTCGTTGGTTTGGTTTCAAGGATTTTGGCCTTTAAATTTATTCTTTGTGAAAATGAACAGTATATTTGAACTAGCTTACATGTGTTTTCAGGCTTAAATTTTTGCATCAGGCTGCAGTTTTTCAAACTACATACGGGGCTCTGAGAGTCTCCCCTGTCAAAGTTTTGATTGCTAGTTAGTAACATTTCACATTCTCTCCACTTTTAGGCCGCACTCCTTGCACCACTGGAGGAAGACTTGGGGCATGCAGCCAGAACAGAGGACAAGAAGCTGACTGTAGGAAGCAGCAACATGCCTGACTTCCCTCCTCCAGCAGGCCGGGAGATTCTGTTACGTACATGTGTTCCTCGGCCAGCACCGTACTCCAAAGCTCTACCTCAGCGGCTCTTTTGTGTGTTGATGAGGGAAGAATTCAGGCTGGCAGGGGCTTTCTCCTCAGACACCTCCTTCTTCTAAGAACAAACACCCATTATGAAGATATTTCATCTGAAACTGTGTTCCATTCGACAATGATCATTTGTAGCCAGAACTGGAAGGGCAGTTAAGAACACAGGGTGTCTCATTAAAATTATTCAGTTTTATTTGTGGCTCTTCTGTGGGTTAATGAGTTTGTTGTGGGCACTAATGCTTGTTCAAAACTGGTGAATGTTTTTATTCCAGCATAACATATCTCTAACTCCACCTGCCCAACACACTTATGATCATTGCTATCTAAAAAAAAAAGAGACATACAGCTTTAGGTAGGCCTTATTGCATTTGGTCCTTTAAAAAATTTAATTTTCAGCAGCACTCAGGTAATGGGCACACTGAGATTTCATATACTATAGAATGCTGAAATTTCACTGTACACAATTGCAAATATCAAGCATTAGTAAACAGAGGGGACTTAAAAGTGTCACCCAATTTCATCTGTAGTTAAGCTGGCAGTTTAAGACTGAGCTAAAAGTTGCAGTTTGCCTTGGGAGACCCCAACATGACAACCACTCCATCACAATATGGTGGCAATGTGCTTAGTCTGCAAATCACCACCCTATTGTACTGGAGTGGTTTTCATGTCCCAGTGTACCTGGGAGCTATGTTAGGGGCAATGGCCCATAGTAGTCTCTCTCAAGGTGAGGCCCCAGGTAAGGGTACAGACTAAGGGTGTTTTCAGTTTAGTTTGTTTGCTCTTGTCTGAATCTGTAGATGAGTTGGTAAACTTGCTGCGTTTTCCCCTCAGTATGGTTTCGCACAGAAATGCAGCGGTTGTTACGCTAGTCCAGGTTGGACCTTGATTCACTGTCTGGCTAGCTGCTTGCAACTGTTGATTTCGCTCATTCACATCCCAGTATGCAAAGCGCACCTGGCTCAAACATACAGAGTACACCTACCCTCACATCTAAGATCAGATCACATTCCCACTACAAATAAATATCTGCCCTATATCTGGACATATCGGTGCTTGATATGGCAGAAACCTGAGAACCTACTGGTAGACACCAGCAATGAAGGAGACTGTCAAGCTGAAGGAGGAGGCCTTTCAGGCTTGGTTGGCCCAGGGGTATCCTGAAGCAGCAGGCAGTTTCCAAATGGCTAAAAGGGGGGATGGCATCAGTGGTTGCAGAAGCAAAAACCCGGTTGTGGGAGGAGTTCTGGCAAACTGTCAGACAACAGAAGGGGAAACAGGACTGATCCCAGGTTGTTTACAGTGGGGGAGGAGAGCTGCTGACCCTGACTAGGAACATTGTCGGGCAGTGGACAGATAAAAACAAATATATTTTGTGACTTTGGGGGCTCCATGTGCTACGTAGCAGTAATTTCTGTCATCGCCAGTTTTCTGTGATCGATGTTAACTGATTACCCAACACAGATGTAGTTGGTCTGCATTAATATTCTTGCAGCATAAAATCATCAAGGATGTCAGTGCAGCAACACAGGAATGACTGTTGGTTAACATGTAGCATTCATGAGCTGCAATTGCGTAGTCATTTAGTTATCTGACGGCAGAAAAATATGTTGATGAAATAAAACAAAATTCTTCAATCAGTTATATGTGCACGAGTCCTAGAATTCAACACTGTTGTGCTACAAAAAACATTTCACATTTTACATTCAGAGCTTATTCTCAGATTTAAATATTTTATGTATTGTCATTGCCTATATGATTCTGTTCTTCTGGTCTCTTATGTGTGACTGTAATCTCCTTATTTCTGACCACATTCCAAGTGATAGAATAACATATTCAATAACATGTTCTATACCTGTTATATTTTTGTGGTGTGCAGTAATGGGTTTACTGACCCCACTTATTGTCGATATGCTGATGGCATTCCTGCTTTAGTTTACAGACTTAAGCAGTGTTTTGCACATGAATGCTTGTTGATACATAAGTGCAATCACACATCAATGTGTGTAGATCTTGCTCTGAAGTGCAATTACATACCTATTGGAAAAACGTACCTTTACTAATCACAGTGAGGCCAGGGTGATCACTCAAAAGTTTGTATCAATTTCAATGAACTGTAGTATTATCAAGTTAACCAGTGGTAAATTCTTTGTAGGTGTAGGGGTCCTTTGTCTATGCAGGCAAAATGTGTGTACAGTACATGCTAAATGCTGGTCCTTAATGTCTGCTTATTTAAAAATAAACCTTTTCTGCTGTCTCAGTGATTCTTTGTATGATTTTTCTTCTGCTGAGTTTGGGAAACAAAGTTTGATATTGTAATTAACAAAATATACATTTTACAGTTTTAAAATGGATACTATATTGCATGAATGAAAATACTAATGTACTGATTTCAGAAATATAAATTTTTGGCTGTACCACAAAAGTGAGGCCAGCCCTATAAATGCAAGTCCGTGACTGCAACCGCTGGCCTGCCTTAAGGCTACCATAATTACTGCAGTAGCAGGGCAACTAAACTGCCCAATTTTGTTAATTTTCGTTGATTTGGTCATTTTCCTTGATTTTTGTGCTTCTATTAGTTAAATTGTTGCTTTGTTTGTCTGTTTTAATTGCGTTTATTGTTGATATACGAGCACTGGGTGTTTTATTTTGAAATTTGACCGGATGCTCGATGTTGTTTAATTCATTACCAGACTTGAATTTCCTAAATGGATGATGAAGTGGTGTAATCTTTATATTAGGCTATACATTATATTTCCTATTTTTTCAGCTTTGACAGGGACAAAACACAGGGGGCAGTGACTAATGACAAATATAGTTAAAGATTAAAAAAATATAGACATCAAACAGATAAGACGTGTCTTATATAAAGACATGATTGTAAGCTCACAGTCCGATCAAGTAATAATGAGTTTGGTGATTTGCAGGTGAAAAAACATTGAGATTCAAAAAGAGTAGTTTTAGGCGTCTATTTGGATTTTGCTCAACAGCATCTAGTTATATTTCAACTATTTCACCAAATGTAAATTTTCAATATTGTCACCAAAATGAACAAGTCAAGACTATACCTTAAAAAAAAAAAAAAAAACTCACTTCAAACTAGATTTAGTTTTAAAATCTTTAAGTCTACAGCTGCACCACAATCCTGCTTACTCATACATATAATCTCCAATATGACATAAAACTATGATTGGAATGTTCAGTTAGTGTGACCAATCACATCATGAGTGATAGAGGTAATTATTCATTGATTTTATGTGTCCAAATATTACACATTATGTGCAGTAAACATTTCAGTGTATGACTACTTAACCTTATAGCAATGTGCACAGATGACAGTGTTATTAAAAGAAAAAGAAGCCAGTCAGAGCCAGTCAACAGAAAGAGAAGGGGAGATGAGCTTGTTGAGCTCATCAAAGAAGACATGAGGTGGCAGAGAGAGGCAGAGAAGAGAAGAGCACAGGAACGCAGAGAGAGCATGGACAGACTGTTCTCTCTACTTGAGAGTTAAGTTAAAAAATAACATTGAATGATATATATATATATATATATATATATATATATATATATATATATCATTCAATATATCTCTATTCATATATAATTTGAATGAAGCAAAATACAGTAATTGTTGAATACATTGTTTATTTAATCTTTCCAACTATTTATAACATATTTCATCTTTGAACTTTTCAACTATTTACAACATATATCATTTTTCATCTTGACTATTTTAGACTATAAATAGTATTACTACTATTTAGAACATAACTCAAGTACATAAGAAGTCAAAATTGAATAATTCGATTGCTAAATCAAGCAATTGAATTTGCTGAGCAGGGAGTCACTGGTGGTACTGCTGGACCTGTATGGGCTGCCACAATAAAGACCCTGGTGTCTTCTGTCAGTGGGACATCATCTGGAGTGGTCTCCAGAGTGTGTTTAGGGATGCATTTCTCTACTGTCAACTGCATCATCCATCGGTTGGGTTTGCAGGGCTGACTCAGTCGACGGCAGCCATGTCACTAAGATATTTTCAGAAAGAGACAAGACTAGAAGACAGTGCATAAAAAAATACTACTTCACAACCTTATTTTGACAAAAGAAATCTCACCACAAAATATTTCAACAGGTAAAAATATTCTGAAAAACATTTTAAATAAATAGAAATCATAGCTCTACAATTCTTTTACCTCCTCTTACTAAAATTAATGATGGTCAGGGGGTAACTCCTCCAGGCAGACACCTCAGCGGACAGCTGATCCCATCAGAGAGCACTACTGACTGCCTCCAACCCATTATCCCCCTCATCCTCTTCCACATCATCCTCCGGGGCCACGATGTCACCAGCCCCAAGGCAGATGTTGTGGAGGAGGCACATGCTGTTATGACTTGAAATGTTAAAAAAAGAAAAAATATATATCTCCAGAAAAAATAATTAATCCTGTTTGACTTACTCTTCCTCAGGATTCTATAAATCCTGTTGAGTGATTACTCATGTGAGGTACAAAGATGTGGTGCGCCTACAGCGCTTGCAGGAAGATGGCCCCGAACATGGTCTTTATCATCCCAACAGTATACTCTACAATGGAGCGTGCCCTGGAATGATGTCAATTGAAGTGCTGGGTTCCCATACCTTGTACTGGCCTCTTATAGGGGGGAGTGGATGTTGGAGGCATGGGTACCCTCCATCTGCGAGGATGAAGTGCCCTGGGGGTGGGTAGAGTGACCTCCAATACAGTGGACTGTGGCGGAGCACTCTAGAGTCATGTACTGACCCAGGCCAGCCCACGTGGGTGTCAATAAAGCAGTCCTGATGGTCCCATACAGCCTGCAGGATGATAGATGGGAACAGTTTTCTGTCCCTGTAGCACTGACCATCAGGGTCACAGTGGCTTGATCTGGATATGGCAGCCGTTGATTGCTCCAGGTGCTTTTCGGGAAGCCCTGCAAACCCACAGGACTACCTCCAGGTCTTCCAGGATTAGGAGGTGGATCACCTTGTGGTGAACGGCCACCACCTCCTCAGTGACTCTGTGGATGATGTGCAGAGGACAGTGGGATGAGGCATCCCAAACACTCTGGAGACCACCCTGTATGAAGCCACACTTGCCAACAAGAAGAGGAAAACCAGGGTCTGTCCATGTCTGTGTTCCTGGTTCAGGAGGTCCAGTAGCGCTGCCAGGGCCTCCCCGCTCAGCCAAAAATCAGGCCTTGTGTCCTTCTGGTTGAAGAACCTGTCCAGCACAGGAATACTGAGGTTGATCCTGCAGTACAGGGGTCTGCACTGGTTTAGGGAAATAATGTTTAATAAACAGTAGCTAGATAGATATTTAGTGTGGAGAGCATAGATCGATAAGGCTCAAAGGCTATCTATCTATCTATCTATCTACTCAACCTGTTGTAGCTGATTAATGACAAGACCATTATTTAATAATAAGGAAAGGTTAGGGTTATTTAAAATTTGTCTTATTTAAAAAGTTAAATGACAGCCATATACATTACGTTCACTAAATGTTAATTGGACTAGCTAATGTTAACATTACTGTTGGCTAAAAGTGCACAGCTCAACCAATGTTAGTTTATCATGGCCCTGGTCCTCTCTCAGCCTGAAATATGTCACATGCAGGCACCGGCATTGAAGCATCTCAATTTCAGTGAACATCAGGTAAAACAAAAGAAATATAAGTTCCTTTTTTAATGGCTCCATTTCTTTTCCTTTTTTCTTCTTTTCTTCACTTTAAGCTTTACGTCGTTAAATGACACGGTGGTCTATGGAGGATTCCCAGTAACGTAATCAGCTGAATGAACAGCAGCTGTCAAGGTTGCTAGGCAACAGGAGTGGCGCTTTGAGTAGGCATGGGAACACCTAGCGACACAGCTGGAAATCCTCTGTAGACCAGACAGTCTCATTTGCTTGGTTCCAGCCTTTGTAGACCGGGTCCTTCGAAGGATGCAGTCCCTGAATTGAGACAAAGCTGTAGAAATGGTTGATACTAGGGGTGGAGCCAAATCTGAATCCGGTATCCCAAAAAGCACAAATAGTGGGTTTTTATGAATACTTTCTACAAATGATTTGATTTTTGAGATGGCCTTGTCAAAGGTTCCCCAAAGTTCCTGGACTAAGGAAAGCTTGGGCCATAGTTGTTATTATTATTGTTATTATTATTAATTAATTTTTTTGTTAGCTTTTTTTCCCCTCAAACCTGTAACAGTGATTTCATAATGACCTATGAACCTGGTTTGCTCTGTTCTTTATTTTTTAATTTTAAAAATTGAAAGATTAAAATTTAGAATTTCATTTATTTATTTTACTTTAAAATGTACGCAATCAATTTAAAATGTAAATAATCCATTCACATTAGCTAAATTAGCTAAGCAATTAATTAATGAATTCATATAATCAAACTATTTAACAGCACTGTAAATTATTTCAATGATTTCATGAGATGTAACTGTCATACGTCACACTATAATATTGTACTTCGAATGTTACTGTCACATCAAGCATGGATGTTACTGTGAAATTTGAATTTGAACCGGCACACACAGCATTGTGGGATTATCATGTTGGGATTTTGGTTCATCATACTTTGAGTAATGAAACCTCTCTCTCTGCTGTAAAAACAGTGGGAGCTGGGAGCTTCGCACAAGAAAAGGACCTTTCCACTTCCATGGTGGAAAAATAGCATTTTTCTCATCACATCCAGCTCAAAATCATCAAAGAAAAGTGATTCTGGAAAGATTTTTAGGAAAGACTGACAAAAACCTTTTTTCTTCACATCTGTCCCTTTTTCACTGTTTCTGCTGTAAAAAACAGCGTTCTGAGAGCTTGTCACAAGAAAATCATCTATTTCAGTAGTGTAAAAATTGTGTGTTCTCATCAATATAGCTCACAATGATCAAAAACTGCTTTTTGGGGGAGTGTTTCAGAAAAGTCAGGCAAAAACATTTTTTCTTCAAATTTCTCCTGTTTTAAATCTCTCTGCTGTAAAAAAAAAAAAAAAACCCAAAAAACAGTAACCTGGGAGCTTCTCATTAGAAAAATACCTTTACACTTTCATGGTGAAAATTTTTTATTTTTTTCATTTTTAAGGATAAACAAAAACCTTTTTTCTTCACTTCTGTCCATTTTCCACTGTTTCTTCTGTGAAAACAGTGTTCTGGAAGTTTCTCCCTAGAAAAACACCTTTATACTTTCATTCTAGAGAGAGTTTCAGGATTGATAGACAAAAACTTGTCTTCACTTTTGTCTTACTGTTTCTTCTGTAAAAACAGCGTTTTGACAGCTTCTCCTTAGAAAAACACCTTTCCACTCTTAAGGTGAAAAAATAGCATTTTCTCATCACATCTAACACAGAATCATATAAAAACAATTATTCTGGAAAGATTTTCACTACTGACAACAACCTGTCTTCTTCACTTTTGTCCATTTCCAGTGTTCTGAGAGGTTTTCCTTAGCAAAACACCCTTCCACCTCCATGGTAGAAAAATTTGTGTTTTCTGATCAGATCCAGCCCGGAATTATAGAGAAAGTATGATTCTATGAAGAGTTTCAGTAAATACAGACAAAAACATTTTGTCTTCACTTCTATCCTTTTCACAACGTTTCCTCTATAAAAACAGTGTTCTGGAAGTTTGTCCCTAGAAAAACACCTTTCCACTTTCATGGTGGAAAAATTTGTGTTTTCTGATCAGGTCTATCCCAGAATGATAGAGGAAACAATGATCCTATGAAGAGTTTCAGTAAAGACAAACACAAACCTTTTGTCCTCATTTCTGTCCTTTTCCCACTGTTTCTTTTGTCAAAACAGTGATTTAGGAGTCTCTCATTAGCAAAATACATTACCACTTTCATGGTGATAAAATTAGTGGTTTCTCATCAGATCTAGCCTAGAATCATAGAAAAACACTGATTATATAAAAAGTTTCAATATGGACAGACAAACACTTTTTGGCTTCAGTTCCTTCCTTTTCCCACTGTTTCTTCTGTAAAACAGTGTTTTAGGAGCTTCTCCTTAGCAAAGCACCCTTCCACTTTCATGGTGGAAAAAATTGTGTTTTCTTATCAGATCTAGCCCAGAATCCTAGAAAAACACTGATTCTATGAGTTTCAGTATATACAGACAAAAAACTTTGGTCTTCACTTCTTCTTCTTTTCCACAGTTTCTTTTGTAAAAACAGTGTTCTGAGAGGTTCTCCTGAGCAAAACACGATCAACGAGTCGCAAGGGTTCATCATTGATGGCAGCCATGAATGTCTGAACCAAATGTCATAGCAATGCATCTGATAGAAATATGTTGAGATTTTATTTCTGATTGCTTGGTTGGTTATACAATTAGAAAATATTTAAAAAATCAGACGAATAAAGAGTAAAACAGCAACTTTAGGCATTTTGAAAAGTTAATTAACAATATGTAACCTAGTTATACTACCAATGACCAGTGGAGTACACAGCACTGACACCTAAGCTATGCTGTAGACGCACATGAATTCTCTTTATTATTACATTTACTGGTTTGACTTTAGTTAGACAAAATATAGACAGTGTGGAGTTAAAATGATAAGATTGTCTGATAGTTCAAAATCTTTCCCATCAAATTTTTCCAATACTCGAGGCTTAACACACACACACACACACATACCGAAACCAGTACATTTGGGTTGCTCAAGGTGATATTTATCAGCACTGTCCCATCTTCACAGAGACACAGTGAATGCTTCTTCAAAATATTTATTTCGTTTGACCAGAAAAATCATCTGAGTACTGTCGTCCAGAAAAATACAGAGTCGAAGTGCAACTGGATTTTCCAGGGGAAAGATACATGATTTAAAACCACATTGACAATTGTAATAATGCAAAAAGTAGAAATGCAGCCTTGAACCATAGCCTTACTCAACTGCATGCTGTGTGGTTCTCTCCATATGTTTAAATAAAGATGCTAATTTTAAAAAAACAAACTCTTCTAATATTATTTCTTCAATATTTATGTTTTTAGCGTCCTGTAATGAACACCATTTCCCATAAGCTCACAGACCATCACAGATTGAACATAATGGCTTGTGTAAAAGAAAACTGAATAACAGGTTATCATTTGATGTATTTCTTCAATATATCATACATGTTTCAGATAGTGTTTAAGTTCAGTTTAGTGTTAGTTTGTGTTTCACACATGTTCTAAATTCTTCTGTGCTATGTCTATTCTAAACTTAGTTCTTTGCTGTGTAAGATGAGGCAGTTGTGTGTTTAACAGTTAAGTTTATTCTGTTATACCCTTACCTGAGCCAGTGATAAGATAAATTGTAGTTATGTAGATGTTTATGTGTAAAACTGATAAGCTTTAAAGGATAGTGTGGTTTGTCCTTAATTTAATATAGTAGTAATGTTATTTTGTGATGTTACTCGGTGCATGCTTATGTACTGTCATATATGGTCGTGAAGAAAGACTGTTCCTAGGTTAGCTGAACTTTTGACTTATGTTTCTATCTGAGGGTTGCTGACCTGTGAGGTTAGTAAACAGATGTCTTAAATTCTGTACGAGCAGTATTTAAGGGACTGGCTAAATGCCAACCTTTCAGACAAAGAAAAGATAGCTAGGTGGTATGTACCTTTGTCTCCAGAACTATGATGCATTATACTTCTGATTGTATTATTTGATTACATTATTTCATAACCTAACAATCCTCTCTTTGTGTGTTTATTGAGTGATCAGCAATTTCCCATTACACTTGACTAAAAAGTGTCCATGGGTGGGTTGTGCATCTGTGGTTGGCTCAGACATGCCTGTGTTGAAAATTGTTGATAGCACAGATTTCAGCTAAAAAGCTGGAAAATTGACTTTAGATGAGAGTGTTTGTGAGGACGAAACCAAGTTATGATGACAGAGGTGCCTGTGCTGCTACACTAATAAATTTTATGGGAGCTGTAGTTTTTCTGAATGCTAAAAAATGTTTAATTTTGTTAAAGTCACAATGGTTCAAATTTCTAAAAGCAAGTTTTGCATTAAAGCCAATTTGTCTTAGATTATTAATTGAACATGCTTTGTTCTTCAGAAGACAGGAAGTGATGTCATGACTTCTGCTCTCTGTATCATCTCCCCAAAGGATAAGACACTGGCAGTTGCAGTGGTGAGCTCCACATCTGGCTTCCCTCTGACTCGTTAATGTGCATCTGCCAGCAGGAAGCTGAGGTCACAACCTGGGTCGTACTCTACTGTGGGCTTTCCCCTACAACACACACAGGTACAAAACAAAACACATCATGGTGAGAACTGTTGGTTAGTGGTGTGTTTAAGGTTCACAGTGGACTGACTGTGTGTGTGTGTGTACCTGGTAAAGAGTCTGGCCTTGGTGGTTCCCAGTAGTGTGGCTTTGTTTCCCTCCACCAGCAACATGGATCCCTCCCTTAGACCCTAAAAACACATGCAAAATGACTGTTAATTCTCAAATAGAATGAATGACACAAGAAATAAAAATATATAAGATTTTAGAAACGCCAACACACACCTTTGTGGCTTTCATTAATCAGAGGGATTCTGGTACATAATCAGCAGTTACTTTGTCTTTCCACCCAACTTTTCTCTTCACTTTCTTTAACCAGACAAATAGGTACTCTAAACGGTAGTAATCAGTGTATTCTTGCACCAGGAAATACAAGTTTGGAAGGTGGAGAGATTAAACCCAGGAGAAAATTGATCTAAACTGATCTGCATTGCTTTTTTTAATCTGGGTGTTTTTCTGTGATAATCTATAAAATCAACAATTAGCCATATTCATACAAAACCAGTCATTGCTTATTCACATGTATATCCTATAAATAATTTTTTATTAATGTTCTCTCTCTCTCTCTCACTCACTCACTCACTAGAACACATGGAGTATCAGGCTCTTCATGGTACTGGGTGATCCTCTGCTCTCTGGTCTCCTGCATAAGAACATCATGACAAATTGTAAACAGATTGTGTGTGTTGGAGAAATGATTAGGAATGGGATGATAATTCATAAAGACAAATTGCACTGTGAAAGTAGTGTCCATGTCATGAACAATACTTTCCTTATTGGCAGAAAAAGAGACATGCTCAGAGTTTGCATTTTTAAAACATTTCAATTGGTAATATTTACATTATATAATGTATAATGTTATAAGCATTTTAAGGTCATTACATGCTTTAGTCAATACACATTGTGAAATGACAAACGTTAAGTGAGCATTCACAGTATTAATAACTGATGTTATTACTTCTTTTACTTCCAAATATTTATTCCATTTAGCTGCTTCAGTTTCAGGTCCTGGTTTGTGCATGCTGGCTCACTGTCACACTGTCATGACTTACTGAGGCACTTAAATAGTGATTTATGACTGTGATTCTGCTACTATGACAAGTCAAAATGTAATGTGCAGAGATGATTTGAGGTAAGAAATCAATTTTGCAACACTTTTGCAATGAAATCAAAGTCAATAAAGCAGCACGGAACTATGGGACAGCTGGATTGTAATGTTTATGCAAAGGTCCCCACTCACTCACAAACTATCCAGGGATTCAAAATAAAAACCTCTAAAATGTCAAACAAAAAACAACTTTATTTCTGTTTACTGACACTGCCTTTATTTTGTTAACCACTGCAGTTTCCACAGCTCCACGTGTTGCGTAACTTCCTCAGGCAGTAAAGGACCTTCACCCTTGTGATGACACAAGTAAAAACAGCTTTATAGTTCTGTTACCAACGAGCCAAGTCTCATTAATGTTCATTACCTAATAATGTTAATATCTGTACCTCAAACTAAATCTTCTAGTGTGTATGAAAAAATGTACTTGGTCATTTGGATTTTTGAAATTTACAGAGGTTTGTGCATCTCTTACAAAAACATAATACTTTGTGTAAAAACTAGACATTACTGTGCCATTTAGGCCTGAAACATGTACAACAATAGTATGTGAACATAAGAGACATCCAGTTTGTTCACTCCAAGAGCAAAGCCAGAGAGGTGTAAAGCCACCTTATGAACTAGCATGACGGCATATCTCTTTCTTTTTGGCAGTAAGTGGGCGGACTCAGTCACCATTGTATCCCTGTATCCCATTCTAATTGTATGATATAACATTTTCACAGCATATGAGTTATTACATAAATGGGTTTGATTCATGTTCAAATTCTTTGGCAAAATGCAAAACTGTACTCATTCAGTAATGTAATGAACATGTTTGAGCTCTGTCTTTTGTTTCCTCCATCATTGACATTAATCTGATGAAACACTGTTAATTTGTTGTTTTACTTGGATCCTGTAGTTATTTTTTATATATTTATATTAATTATAATTAATTAATTAATAATTTTGGTAAAAATGTTCATGTCCAAGATGTAATTCTTTAGCCCTGAAATTTATAAAAGAAGTGTTAAAAAAAATGAAAGTACACCAACTTTCAGTATCTGCTAGAGTATTCATTCAGAAAAAAATATAACCTATTGCCTACATTACCACAGCTATGCAAAATAGCCAATAAACTCATTTTCTTAGCTGTCGGCAGTTTTGTCATTTTGCAGTGGTGTTACAAATGATACTGACAATGCCTTTATACCTGTTGTAATGGCCTCTGCTTAACCACTGTGTTATCTCTCTCTGTGTGTGGCCTATGAACCTATTGATAGGGGCACGTTTATGTATGTGTGTGTACTCTGTCACACGCTCACACCAACACACACACACACACACACACACACACACACACACACACACACACAGATCTAAAACTCTAATTGGTCCTCTGTGTATGTGTGTGTGCACATCTCTACTTGTATCTGAGTCTATCAAAATGTTTCTTTTGCTTTGTTTATTGCTGTTATTTTGTTCATTTTTGTTTCACTATTCTTTCTTCATGTTTAATATGTGTGGCTGAGAACAACATCTTTATTATGAATGGATGTGATCTGTGCTCATGAACAAGCAGTTCTCAATCACATCTCATCAGCTCTGAGTTAGCTTTATGAAACATTTTAATCCTGGTTCAGTTTGTTAAGCTCACTCAAGTCAGACTTTTCACAATAAGTCCTAGTCTGAGCCACTTCTGTGAAACATCCCTCTGCTTTTACTTAATGTGTGTTCTTATGTCCCCTTGGAGGTGATAAACCTTAGTCCTCACAGGACAACAACAGAGCATGTTGTTGCACAATTGAGCACTTGACTTTTTTGAAATTTAAATTTTGAAACTTTGAAACTCTTGACATTACATTTAAAATATGTCAAACTACAGTTTCATCATTTATCACATACCCAGCCTTTATTTGACCTGAGGGGAATGATAAGAGGACTGTCAGGGTGGTTCCTGATCAACCTTGGGGCTGATATGGCAAGTAATCAACCAATCAGGGAGAGCAAAAGTATCACCCCCACATGAATGAGGTTACATAATTCCCATCAATCAGCTGGCTGAACAAAGACCTCCATTGTAAAGTTGCACAATTTTTCAAGTCTAACCAAAACCAGACTCTTTGATGTATTGGTGAGTAATTTGCTGACATACAAGATAAATCAAAGGAAATGGAGGTTGTATCTTTTTACTTACGATGGAGCTAGGCTAGCAGTTTCCCCCTGATTTCAGGAATTGTGCTAAGCAAAGTTAAACTAAACTGATCTCTGTACTGGATGAACAGAGATTAAAAGTCTGAAGAAATGTCATCTATAATCTCTTAATGATGTATTTCCTGTTGAAGCAATATAAAGAGGGCATAAGTACAGAGTCATAGTAAACTGTAGATATGAGGGAGAGAAAGGCAGGTTGATTTGGTACAAGGGACAAAGGGCTGCAATAAAAAAAAGTTTGCTAAACCCCTCCCCTAAACAGCAACTATCCAATCATGGTTTAGCAACAGTAACTAGGCATAGCAGGCCTGTTAAGGTTCGGATTTCTCCACATGTTTAAGAAGTGTACATGGGGCTTGGTTTGTACAACTGAGGCTGATGGAAATGTCAGTAGTTTTGCTGGTATTTGATCACAAACCAAAGTGTTGGACAAAACTAGTTTAATAGTTATGGTTGTGGTTCCTTCACCTCACCCCTGCCTTCATGTTAAATACCAGCTGAAGTTTGCTGACTCACCCCCATGTGGCGGCTGCTGGGGTCTGGGTCCAGATAGTGTGGGTTGATGTTGAAGGGAACAAGGCCAATGGCATAGAAGGATGGAGGGTAGACGATGGGCATGTCGTTGGTGGTGTTGATGCTGATGGTGGCAACATTGGTCCCGGCACTGGAACCCATGTAGGGGACACCGTCCTGGATGGGGCATGGGGTTGGTTGGAGGATGAATTAAGGAAGGTAGGGATGTCAAGGAAGAAGGAGTGAAGAATGACAGAAGAGAGGAAGGAAGAGCAGAGGGATGGAAGGGAAGGAGAGGACGTACACAAGGAATAAAGGCAGTGGAGGAAGGATCACACAGACCCTTGCGGCCACATGGACGCAGAAAACACAGATTGGCCTTAAGAGACTACATGTTAGCAGCTCTTTGAGGCTGTACTCAGGCCCAGCTGTAATTTGAGCTAAATGCTAATGTAAGGCATGCTTACATGCTCACAATGACAATGCTAACAATGCTGATGTTTAGTGGGTACAGTATAATGTTTACCATGTTCACCATCTTAGCTTAGCATGTTAGCATGCTAACATTTGCTACAAAGAAGTAAACACAAAGTATAGCTGGGGATGATGGGAATGTCATTAGTTTTGCAGGTATTTGATCATAAACCAAAGTATTTGACACATTTAAATTCTGACCTGATGATGGTGCTAGGTGAAAAGTTAAAATTTCGCCATAGTTATTACAATTCATCCTGAGGACAACATGAATGTCTGTATGAAAGTTCATGGCAATAGCTGTCGAGACATCTCACATGATAAGTGCAAACTCTGACTTGCTGGTGGTGACAGGTGTGTGTGTGCGCATGCGTGTTTGTTTGTGTATTTGTGTCACCTCGAGCACTCTCCTCCTGATCTCTGTCACCACCTTGCTGTCATAGAGACCCTTCAGCAGCCGGAAAGTGTTCCCTCCTCCTATAAAACGGACACTTCTATGAATCGCTAGACTGACACCTACAGCTGATTGTGATACTAAAGAAGAGAATCTGAAGCACATTAACTGAGAAAACATGCTGATGTGAGCAGTGAAGAAAGGGCAGGAGAAAGGAGAAAGGAAGGAAGGATGAAAGTAATGTAGCGGGGGTAAGGTGGTATGGCGGAAAAATGTAAGGAACCAAGTGGTGAAGGAGGAAAGGACACACAGAGACATAGACAGAGGAATAATAGGATATGAGGAAAGGAAAATGAGAAAAAGAAAGAGGTAAGAAAAGCAGCATAAGAGTGGAGGAAGCAAAGGGTTTATCTCAGTCCCCTTAACTGTCTCCATGTTTTCCTCCCCTCACATCTTTTCCTTGAGTTTCAGTCCCTCCCACTGAAGACACAAGGAGAGATGCAAGAAAAAAGATAAGAGGAAGAGGAAACATGAGTGATTGAGTGATTATGAAGTCTCATCATTTTTTTAGGCAAAGTGGGACTTGCATATATGTCACATCAAATATGAATTAAATGTAAAGAGTAAAAAATATGACACCTGAGTTTATGCTCTTTGTCCCAGTATAAAACTGTGGAGCTGTGGTGAGGTGATCAGCTATGGCGTCCAATCACTAACAGATTTACAATAAAGGAGTGTTTGTGTGATTAAGGCTTCAGTGAAGGCTGGACTTGTGTGTCTTCACTCAAACCATCTCAGAGTTTCCTCCTTGATCCTTGCTCGTTCATTCAGAAATAAAACTATTGCAATGTTTCTTCATGACGGCAGAGCAGATCAACTTCTACCCGAGGAGCCAGCAGTGAGGAACCATTAAATAAGGGAGCAGGGGAAAAAAAGAGGGGTAGGGTGGGAGTGTACTAAAGGTAGCAGGAGTTCCTCACCTATAAAAATGCCCTCGGCTCTCTGGACGGCGTCAATGGGGTCTGAGGCCTCGTGGATACTGTCCACCTCGTAACCTGCAGGGGCCATACACATCAGAGGCTCTCCATGGAATAAACACCAATTTACTGGTTTATTATTAGGCACACTTAGCTAAATTGAATCCATTACCACTGCCCTGCAGGAGGTCTGACATTTAGGAAGCTTTTAATGTTTTTGTTGAGGGTTTTTTTTGAGTTATTGTTGAATTGTATTATAAAGAGAAATTCTTGAATATTAAAAAAGCAAATTAAGTAGAAAAACCTTTCAGTATAATCAAAATGTAGGATTTATAGTAGGGGCGTTGTATTGGATTGCAATAAATGTAGCTCAGCGTGTCCAATAAATTACAGACACAAGTGTATACATGCAAATATAGAAATGATACACATACACTCACTGAGCACTTTATTAGGTACACCTGTGCAATCTAATGCAATCCAATACAACAGCTCTGCCATAAATTCTACTTTCACAAGGAAGTTATTGTTGACATTGCCAGAAAGGTGAAGATTCTACATTATGTTTATTATTGAGGTCATAGTGGGTGGTGGTGGTGGTGGTAGTGTACTGGAGTTCATTATATTGAAAAGTGTTCCTTATATTTTACCCCCTCATGTACATTACTATGCAAAAGTTTTAGGCACCCTAGATGTTTAGATTCTTATCCATTATACAATATCATCAGGGAGGTGTCTGATCTGTCCCAAATTTATTCATGACATGACAATGACCCCAAGCATACAGCTAGAGTCATAAAGTGATTATTTTCACTTTCACTTAACTATTTTCAGCAACAATAATGATGAGTCCTGCAACAGATGGTATGGTTTGGCCCCCACTGCGCCCTGATCTCAACATCATGGAGTCAATCTGGGATTACATGAAGAAGCACCTGAGATGGCCTAAAAAATAAATCCACAGAGGAACATTCTTTCTCCAGGATGGTTACAACAACATACCTGCAAGTTACCATGAAAAACTGTATTAAAGTGAACCGAGGAGAACTGCTGCTGTTTTAAAGGCAAAGCTGCTCACAGCAAATATTGATTTACTTTAGGTTTCTGCTGTTTACTCAACTTTGTAAGAAGTTAATTGATAAATTAAAATAATTTATAGCAATATTTTTTTAAGCATTCTCACTTTACTTTTAGTGCCTAAAACTTTTGCACAGTACTGTATGTTAATGAGGTTGACAAAATATTATTTTAGTACAGTTATAAAACTAAAAATGTTATAAGTTTTGTAAAAGTAGAATTCATGGCAGAGCTGTTCTATTGGATTTGATTGCTTTAGTTTGCACAGGTGTTCCCAATAACGTGCTCAGTGAGCATAAATATACCAAAATTACATCGAAAAATAAAGAAAATACATAGACAAACAAAAGAAAATGCCTAAACAATATTCAGCACAATACAATACTTGACATTTACAGTACTAAATCCACAGAATACATACTGTACATAGGAAACATACAGTACGAAGAGCCTTTATTTAGGTTTGTTAGCATAGCAGAAACATTCAATTCCTGGACATGTTGTTGACAAACATTGTCTATTTTTGCTTACAGTCATATTAATGAGATTAAATGTACAAATATGTTATGATAGATAAATATTTCTAGCAGCTATGGAGAGAATATGTCATCTGTTCAGATGAGGTCCAAGTTCCTGGTCCTGATAGTGCCTCACACACACGCACGCACATATGCATATACACACACACACACACCTACCAAGAGTCTTAAACTTGTCCCTGGCGGTCTTGGTGTAGGCATCTCTGTCATGGAGAGCGTAAGGAACAAACAGTACCCTCTTTATATCTCTGAAACATAATGAAAATAGACAGCATTAATAGTGAAGAAACTGAACAGAATAGTCACCATGCTTGCCTCTCTAGTGGTCATATAAGATTACATTCTATACGCATTATCATGAGTTCCACCTGTATGATTTCTGATCTGAATGGGACAGTTCCATTCACACTTACATGTCAAGTCTCTCCACACCTAATTCCATTGAAAAATCTGGCATTTAAGTGTATCATTAAATACAAGCCTACAACGTGACTTTAGCTACTACAGTATATGAGCTTATGTCAATGTCTATTCTCACATTGACCTTAGGTAACAGCATGCAGTGAAAAAGATGAAAAAAAAAGAAATATATTTGAGATGAGTGTTTTTAATTAAATTTTCGTTGTAATGTGTTAAACCTCTCAGTAAACCTGATGACGGACGCTGGTCCTGACTCCTACTCCTTGTAAATCTTCTGCTCCAGTGAATGAAATCTGTCGCTCCTCACTTACTTTCCGAAAAAGCGTGAGATGTGCTGCTGACAGTGTTCCAGGTACCCGCTGCCGTGCAGAGTAGAGTTGGACACCAGCAGGAGTCTCCTCTTCATCTCTAATAGTACGGACAGACGGACAGACGGACAGACTGAGCTCAGGCGGAGAAGCAGAGCGAACCTGTTGCACAGTCCACAGGTCCTGCTGTATCAGCTGATAGCACACCTACTGCTATCCCTCTTAGTGAGCTGTGCCACACTTTCACCTGAGTGAACAGTGACGTTTTATCTCTTTTCCGCTAGTAACACAAATACTTCCGTCCAAATTCTTTCAGAATAAAAGTCATCAGAACAACTGTAAAGCGAAATAAAGAAAAAAAATGGACGATTACAGTTTCTGTCAATGCTGGATTTTTTTTTCAGAAACATAATTTTCCCTCCTATACAACTTTATGAATCAATAGAAATGTCAATTTTCATTTGATTAAAACCTAAGCTGTGGTGTATAACTGAAGAGTAAAAAATTCTTAATGAAAATAATGTACTGTTTACCAGTGCAGTTTGGGGGCGGTGCGTTGTTATCTGTTATTGCCAGGGTGGCGCCAATGTGCTGTTTAGTACTCAGTACTTACAAGGAGCTGCTCAAGTGCAGACAAAAGTTCACCTTTCTATTAATAAAGAGGCCATTGGAGTTTGCTAACTTCTTCTGTCTGTTATTTTTCACTGGAGATACATTTTCCCAACATATTCTGTGATACACAACAGACTTTTGGTGAAGAGGATGGGGAAGCACAGCGAAGATGGCAGGACAGTGAAAGGTGAAGATTTTCACTATTGTGGGCAGGAAACCACACCCTGCTGATGGACTTGTGTGCACCATTGAAACCGTCAGAAAAAAAGTTGCCAGAGTTGAAGGACTGCCGCATGCACATTTTGTCCTGAAGACAAACTTCATTGCAGAAAGATACAAGTTTAACTCCAGAAACCAGAGAGAGACAACAAGTCCATAAGTGAGTACATGGCTAGTTTGAGGGAGCTAGTATTTTGGGACATTTCCAGATGATGCTCTCAGAGATAGATTTGTGTGCAGGGTTAAAAGTGCAGAACTCTGTGACTGCATGTTGAATGCAGCCCATACTAAAGACTTGACACTGTCAGGAGCTTATGATATGGGACTTGCACACTGTCAAGGATGTATGTAGAAGAGCTTATCTCTACTAATAGTACAGTTATGTTGTGAATCCTGGGTTGACAGGAAACATGTATCAGTTGAGTCCGGGAATTATCTGATACTAAGGAAGTTAGAGAGACTTGTAAAAAGTACAATTGTTGATAACCTTGTTTTCTGCAGTGGCTCAATAAACATGGCAAACTGAAGCACAATGGCTCTATTTGACATGGTGTCAGAAGCGGTCCGGACAGAGCAGTGACCGCGCCGAGATGAAATGCCAAATTTCAAGCCACCAGAAAGCTTTGAGAAGCCAAGGGAATGGCTGACCTGTAAGCAATGATTCCTGTTTTACTGCATGGCGACAAAGCTGAATGAGGAGGACAGAGAGGTCCAAGTGAGCACACTAATTTATGCAATGGGCTATGAGGCTGAGAATGTAATTAAATCATTCACATTCCCTATGAGAGAGAGTGACAGTGACTTTGACGTCATCTTGAAAAAGTTTGATGAGTACTTTTTACCGCAAAAGAATATTATACATGGGAGAACCCAGTTTCATCAGTGGACACAGAAGCCAGATGAGAAAGCGGAGAACTTTATACATGCACTTTATGAACTGTCAGAGAACTGAATTTTGGGAGAAAAGCAATTAAAACATCAGAGACAGACTAGTTATGGGAATCCGTGATAAAGAGTTAGCGAAGGAGTTATCAAAGAACCTGCAGCAGTCTTTTATGAGCTGCTGGATGTAGCCATACAAATGGTCAGACAAGCAGAGGACATGGAGCAACAAATTAGCCAACAGGGGGAGCCTTCGCGCAGTATACAGAAGATAAACTGGCATAAACAGCAGTCTGGGAGAGGGACACACAGAACAGGGAATTATTACAGGAATGAGAGATCAAAACAAAGCTGGGGAAATAAAACATAAAGAGGCCAATATGCCTATAGTGAGGGAAAATGTACAAGATGTGGAAAGACACAGCATAAAGAGAAGTCAGGCTGCCCAGCACAAGGCTCTGTATGCAGGAGATGCAACAAAAAGGGACATTGGGGATGCATGTGCCATTCAAAAGCAGTCATGATAGTAGGAGATTAAACAAATGAAGAGGGATCATTTTGCCTTGGAGCAGTTGACTCAGAGACCAACCCAGAAAAATGGACAGTGAGCTAAGTCAAGTACACGCCCACTTTAAGATTGATACAGGGGCTGATGCAATGGTAATAAACCATGACACGTTCAAAGCACTGAGGCAGAGCAGGTTCTAAACAAACCTGACATTCCTCTTAGTACCCCAGGAGGACCCTTCACGTGCCTAGGCTTTTTCAACACAGCCTTCAACTACAAAGGGAAACACCATGAAACAAAGTGTAGGCTTAGTGAAAAGAGTTGAAGAATTAAGTGGGGTGTTTGGCAAACATGGCACATTGAAGACTGAGCTGAGCCATTGCCCATAATACCCAAGGTTAAGGAGGAACTTAGAAGGATGGAGACCTTGGGAGTGGTTGAGAAAGTCACCCACCCACCCAACCAACTAGTGCAGTCCAATGGTGCCAGTAGTGAACTCAAAAGGGTAAGTAGACATGAGTAGACATGAAAAAAGTGAATGAGCAGGTGAAAGGAGGAAGATACATGCTCCCCACTGTCCAGGATGTCTTGGCAAAACTATCAGGGACCAAAATCTTCTCCTCTCTTGACACATCCACTGGGTTTGCTGACGACATTTATCACACCATTTGGCAGATACTGTTTTAAACGTCTACCTTTCGGCATAAGCATATCACCAGCAATCTTCCAAAGGAAAATGCTTGAAGTACCGTCTGGCCTTGACGGGATGGAGGTATACATATATAATTGTCCATAGATCCAGCATGCATGATGTGCACCTGGAGAAAGTTCTGGAGAGGACAGAGAGAGCTGGATTAAAGTTGAACAAAGACAAATGTCACTTCAGACAACAGCAGCTACACTTTCCCGGGACATGTGGTGAATGAGAGAGGTGTACAGCCAGATCCAGAGAAAGTCAAGGCGAAAGCAGACCTGCCAGCCCCAACAAACATAAAAGGGCTGAAATGAGCACTGGGACAGACTAACTATGTAGGGAAGTACATACCTCACCTGGCAACCATCAGGGGACCACTCTATGATCTCCTTGAGACCAGCAGTGCATGGCCCTGGGACCAACCACACGAGAGAGCCCTCCAGAGCCTGAAACAAGCCCTAATGAGCACCACAGCTGGCATATTATGACCCAAACAGACCAACAGCGGTATCAGCAGATGCAAGCAGCTATGAGTTAGGAGTGTTTCTCCAACAACATGAGAATTATTGTAAACCCATTGCTTACTGCTCAAGAAAGCTCACAAGCGCAGAGACACGCTATGCACACATTGAAAAAGAGTGCTTGGCAGGAGTCTGGACAAGCGAACAGTTTGGCAAATATCTGAGTGGCATGGATCGTTTCAATCTGATAACTTACCACAAACCCCTAGTTCCCTTAATCAACACCAAAGACCTGGACACAGTGCCAATCAAGTGCCAAAGATTGCTCCTCAGGCTGATGAGTTAAATGCCGCAGCTGAGTATGCACCTGGCAAGATACTGGTGGTGGCAGACACGCTGTCCCGGTGTCCAGCTGGCAGCACCATGGACAGCAACACAGAGGCTGATGTCAGCCATTATGTTAACTCCATTATAAGCACTTTACCTGCATACAGGCGGAAGCTGGATGAGATCAGGAGAGCAACAAAATCTGACATTGAACTCCAAGCAGTAGTAAACCTGGTAAAAAATGGATGGCCAGACTAAACTAGCCATCTACACCCCTCAGCAAGAGCCTATTACCACTACAGAGGTGAGCCCTCAGAGACTGGTGGGTTAGTCACTGTGAGAAGCCACATAGTTATACCTCGATCACTGAGAGGAGCTATAAGCAAAATCCATGAGGGGCACCAGGGCCTACATCCAAATGTAGAGAGAGGGCACAAGCGGTGTGGTGGCTAGGCCTATCAGCTGATTTGAAACAAAGACTGGAGAGATGTGAGTTCTGTTGTGAAAATAAGAGAGCACAGTGAAGAACCACTAAACCCAACCCCTTTACCAGACAGAACATGGCAGAGGGTTGGGATGGACTTGTGTGAACACAAAGGGAAGGACTATTTAATAGTTTCTGATTATTACTCCTGCTATCTTGAGATACTGGAATTACCTGTTACCACAGCAGACCAAGTGGTGGGGAGTGGAAGGCTACCTTTGCTAGTTATAGGATCCCTGATACAGTCTGCTCAGACAACAGACCACAGTTTTCATGTGAAAACTTCAAGTCAGGAGTACAACTTTCAACACATCACATCCAGCCCACACCACCCATCCAGGAATGGACTGGCAGAACAGGCTGTGCAGACCACAAAAAGAATCCTGCAGCAGAAGGATTCATTGCTGGCCCTCCTGAGCTTCCAAAGCACACCTATGACATCAACCGGGATGAGCCCAATGGAGCTTCTGATGGGCAGGAAAATTCACACAACACTGCCAACTCTGTACTGTTGAAACCTAAATGGCCAGACCTATTTCTCATCCAATAGAAGGACACTGCAGAGAAAGAGTGGCAGGCCTTTTATTTCAACCAAAGCTGTAGGGCAGCCTGGCAGCAGTCCTGGTGAAACTTGACTCTGAAACGGTGGACTTCTCCATCGGTGGTACAGCAGCAGAGCATCACTCAATGATTGTATGTGGTCCACTCCCTAGCAGGGGGGGACAAGAGGGGGAACTGTCGACATCTACAGGCTCTCCCTCAAAAGACTGAAATATGTAAGTCTGACTCAACCAAGCCCAGTCAGTGACTGTGAGCAAACTCTGAACTCACCACAACAACTAAAACAGACTCCCTATGGACTGGCAATCACTAGGCTGGGAAGAGTCTGGTAGCCCATTGAAAAGTTAGCTCTGTAGAGGTTGTATTGAGTATATTTGCAGTAAGGGCAGATAGTTGTTGAAGAAAAAAAATACTATTAAAACCTAATGTCAAAGTTACTTAGTTTATGCTAGAAAAGAGTTAATGTGTTAGAGAGTTGTAATTGGGACAGAATGATGTTCAGGGTTGATAATATTCCTCAGGTTTTGTGACGAAAGGAGAGATTAGAAAAAAAGGGGGGGGTGTCAAGGATGTATGTAAGAGTGGGCATCTTTACTAATAGTACAGCTATGTTGTGAATCCTGGGTTGACACGAAACATGTCAGGGGAGTCCAGGGATTATCTGATACTAAGGAAGTTAGAGAGACCTGTGAAGAGTACAAGTAAAATAACTTGTGTTCTGCAGTGGCTCAATAAACATGTCAAACTGAAGTGCAGTGCCTCTCGCTATTTGACACACAAGAAGTGACCAAAAAGAATGTTCAAGGCTAACGCCATTTCAAAGGCGGCAGCGCCAAAAAAGGACACAAGCCAGGGGACTGTCAATTTAAGGAGGTGGAATGGCAGGCATGTAAGAAGAAAGGAAACATCGCCAAGTCTTGCCGTTCGCGACCTGAAGGGAGAAAAGATAAGCAGACCAAGTGGACCCAGCATCTGGTTGTTACAGCCCAGGAGGATGACAGCGACCAGAGTAAAGGAAGGAAATACCAGTGGTAGAGGCCAGTTCCCGGCAACCCACCCAGATCTCACCCAGAGTCTGCCACCCAGCCTGTCATGCCAGAGCGACAGAGGCAAAGACAGCAAAGACTCAACCAGCACCAGACTTTGTCACTGAGTACTGGGTAGGCAACATCACAGGGGTTAAACTGTTTTTTATAGAGACTGAGGGTGAGGACACTTGTTCTGAGAGTGATGCAGATATTGAGAAACCCTACTATGTATATGTAAGGGTAATGAGAAACAGCTAAAAATGGAAGTAGACACAGGAGCAGCAGTATCTGTGATATAAAAGCTGTACAAACATAGGTTTAAGAAGGTAAAGCTAATGCCTACAAATTGTGTGCTGGAAACCTACAGTAAACTTAGAATGAGAGGGAGAATTTCTGTGACAGTGAAGTGCAATGGGAACAGTTACACACTTAACTTGCTTGTGGTCAAAGGTAATGGTCCAGTATTACTGAGAAGAAACTGAATCAAGAAGTTAAGACTGGATTGGTCTTCTGTAAACAGAGTAGCACCTGAGAATGTGGAGGAGTTATGTGACAGGTACCCAGAGGTGTTTCAGCCCAGTCTAGGGAAGGTGACAGAGATCAAAGCCAAACTCCATGTAGCACAAGTGGCTATTCCTAAGTTTTGCAAACCAGGTTCTGTGCCTTATTTAATTCAATTCAATTCAATCCAATTTTTCAATTCAGTTTTATTTAAATAGCACCAAACCATAACAAAAGTTATCTCACTTTTTACATAGAGCAGGTCAAGACCGTACTCTTTAATTTACAGAAACTCAACTATTCCCTCATAAGCAAGCACTTGGCAACAATGGCAAGGAAAAGCTCCCCTTTAACGGGAAGAAACCTCAAGCAGAACCAGGCCTTAGGTGGGCGGCCATCTGCCTTGACCGTTTTTTTGAGAGACAAAGGAGGAGGGAGGAGGAGAGGGGGGAGAGAGACACAGAGAAACGTTGGGCCTCATACTCCATAAGACAAAGGCAGGCCTGCATGCAAGTTCCAAAGCCTGATAGCCAGAAATGGCACTCAGGAGACAAAGGGAGTCCATTTTGGACTCCATATCCCAACATGCACTGTTCATTTCACACATATGTGCTAACCGGAAATGGTCTCAACAAATAGTATTTCATTGGCAGAGACGCTCCTGCACAGAGGAAATCATGGTGACACAACCGTGACATCACCGCACCTTTAAAAGCTGGAGACACCCAGAAAAACACGCCTTCCATTGTGACTGAGCTGGGGGAAGCTTCGCTGCCTCCATGAGCCAGTTTACTGGAGGTAACCCCGTGCACATGCTTTTCTCCCACCGACTGGAAGACTCTCCCCTCGCCAGACAAGATGAGACTTCGCCCTGTGTTCAACCAAACACAATTACCAGATCTGAGAGAGACTGCTGCTGCAGAAGGAAGCAAAGGATTTCTTCATGAAGACGTGGATAACCTCTCTGCGCCACTCTTCTTCAACTGAGTCCACTCTGCTGTCTCCTCAGGAACGCCGCTGAGGATCAGCTTGCTGTGAAACCCGCTGATAGCGCAAGGATGGCCCCGTCATCATCGGAGCCGAGGAACCGAGCTGGACCGTACTTAACACACACACCCTGCTTGCTTTCTAAAGTGACCAAGTAAGAGGTTTAAGTCTGGGCAGAGACAGTGTTAGATTGTTTGTTATTTTCAGCTTCAGTGCTGTTGTTAGCTTTTAGCTTTTAAGCTTTGCTATCATTTTCTTTGTTGTGTGAATTGACGAACCACCGAGTCCCTGTGTTCTGCTTTACTCCAAGGAGTATTTGAAGTGTGCTGCCTGTTTAGTTGTGTTCACCACGCTAGACTATTTTGTGTTTGTCCTGCTCGGGACTACTGCTGTGTTTGTGCCACCGTGAGTGAGAAAGTAAGTTGCTTTGTCGACCAGAAAGCAGACGACGTGTGTTACAGACTGCCGTCTGTACGCGTGCTCTCTTTTGACAAAGGAACCGTTTCTCTCTCCCCCGGTCGCTTTCCCCCTTCTTTCTTTCCTCTCGTTCGCCTAACCCACACACGCGTGCATACTACCACATACACACACACACACATACACACACACACACACACACACACATATCTTTTTACACATCTGATGGTCAGATAACGTGGGACACATCCCTCGTTATCTGCCATCAGACACGTGTGTTTTACATGGAATTGGGTGAGTGCAGGACGCCGACCACCAGGCGGCACCATCTTGCAATTGTCTAACCAAGACACCGCCGTCACTTCCGCCATTTGGTTCTCACATGACTTGACTTCCTCCCATAGTCACGTCCATGTCTAAGCCCTCGACGTCATCACGTCAGATCCCGTCGCCATCTTGTCTCTCTCACACACACATGCATTCACCTGCATGTGATTAACACTGTACATATCTGTTGTTTATGTGTTTGCTTAAGTAGGATTAGATTTTAGAACAGTGGTTTATTGAACAGAGCATTTGTTAAGCTTTTTTTAAATTTGTTAATTTTGCTAAGTTTAATAATTACTGTTATATCTTAAAGAGAAGTCTGTTATCTTTTTGTTTTTATATATTGTTAAAAGTGGCTGATTGAGGGAGTCAGAGCTCGAATTCATACCTTCTGTGTTCACCTGTGAATGTTGATAACATTCAAGGTGAACTCTTTTATGAGACTACTTTGTTTTGTTATTCGTCCCGATTTCCGGGTGGTGCCCCGTAATTATTAATTCACATTAATAATTCTATTAATTTTTGCAATTAATAATTATCTCTGATAATTATTAATTATTGCTAATAACCAACTGTGTTCCTCACAGATCTGACAGTTGTGTCCCATATGTGAGGTTCTTTAACAGTTGGTGCCTGAATTATTAATTGATATTAATAATCTCTTGGTTTCATAATTCATAATTATCTATGATAATTATGAATCTATGATAATTATGAATTATTACTAATAACCAAACCCACTCCTACCAGTACCAACACAACAATAATAACAATAACAATGATAATAATACAAGAGAAATGACTAGTAATAATAATAGCAAATTATGCACTAAGGGAGGTAGTGGAAGCCCAGCTAAGCAAAATGGAGGCTGATGTGGTTTTTTCACCTGTAATTACAGTGAATGGGCCACACCAACTGTCAACATCCCTAAGGTAGATCAGACAGTGAGGATATGTGGGGACTATAAGGTGTCTATCAACCCATGGCTTGAGGTAGATCATTACCCCATACCAAAACACCTGTTCACAAACCTAGCAAATTGTAAGAAATTCACTAAGCTTGATTTGTCACAAGCCTATCAACAAGTAGAGGAGAGCTCGAAACAGTACTTGACCATAAACACGCATAGAGGGCTGTATCAAGCAAACAGACTCCCTTGCGGTGTGGCAAGTGCACCTGCGATATTTCAAAAGCCAATGGATCAAGTTCTCCAGGGCATAGATGGTATAATTTGTTATTTGGATGACATCTTGATCACAGGACAGGACACAGAAACACACATGAAAAACCTGGAAGAAGAGCTAAAGAGACAACCTCAGGGTTAACAAAGAAAAATGTGCCTTCCTCCAGCATAGTGTGTCATGCTTGGGACATGTCATGATGCAGAGGGAATTCACCTTTTGCTAATTTTTCATTGCTAATTTCCCCACTACTAACAATGAACTCAAGTCTTTTCTTTCACTAGTGAGTTACTATGGAAAGTTCATCCCTAACCTTTCGACCCTAATAGCACCTATGACAGATTTACTGCAGAAAAATGCTGATTGGAAGTGGTCAGCATTGTGCCAGAAAGCGTTTGAGGAAGCTAAAAAACAGCTTCCTTCCTTACAACCCAGATCTACCACTCATACTAGCGTGTGATGCTTCACCAGTAGGAATAGGTGCAGTGATCTCCCACAAGATGCCTGATGGCAGTGAAAAACATAACTTTTGCTTCTAGGATGCAAAGGCTGAGAAAAATACTCTCAGATAGAAGATGTATTGTGATGAAATATCATGAGTATTTGGTCATAAGTTTACTCTAGTAACAGTCAACAAACCACTGGTGAAGATCTTAGGTCCAAGAGTGCCTCTCTTAGCCTCAGTGAGGATGCAGAGATGGTCCCTGATTTTAGCTGTATATACCTATGACATTCAGCACAAACCAATTTAAGCAGCACGAAAATGCTGATGCATTATCCAGACTGACAATACCAGATTACAGATTTCCAAAACCAAACCCAGTGTTCAGGGTGTCATGTCAAAGTATTTAACAGAGGTGGTTCAACAACCATATGTGAAACGAAGGTTTGAACTCACAATAGAGGATGATTGTGTTCTCTCTGGGGTTTCAGGGTGGTCACCCCAGAAAAGCTACAAAGCAGGTTATTATCAGAGTTGCATGACAGCCATTGGGGTATGGTGAAAATGAAGGCGCTGTGTTGTTACCTGTTATTGCCTAAAGGTGGTGCCAGTAGTACTTATGTGTATACAGGGAGCTGCTCAAGTGCAGACATAAGTTCACCTTTCTGCTAAAGAGGCCATCTGAGTTCACTAACTTCTCTCTGTCATTTTTCACTGGAGATACATTTTCCCAACATATTCTGTGATACACGACATAAGCATTACACAGGGGAATGTTAAGTTGTATGAAATAGAAAGGAATAAAAATTGAGGCAGATTAATGTTACATTTGAAACATCTTTTTGTGTTTATGAAATCTGATCAAATCATGAGTGAGTAAACATATATCTTTGAGAAAAACATTTGTGAATAAAAAAAAGTACCCGTTGGAATAATCACATTTACAATCATTTAAATTCAGAAGAAAAGTGTAATTTCTCTAGACTTACACTTTGATTTTTTTCTCAATTTTATGACAAAAAAATGAGTAACTGAATAATAATGTTGCAAAGAGATGTATACTCACTAGTTCATTCCCACTAAACCCATCGGCTTTAAGGTAGATTTTTATGTAGTTTGATTTTATGAGACCTCAATTCTTTTTATTCTAACATGTAGCTACGCATTTGTTTTTGTGCTGTATCTGTATATTTCCGTTTTTACAAGAGGATTTTGACAATAAAGAAAGATGCATCATATTCTATGCGGTCATTGTGAGTTTTGAATGTAAAAAGTGAATCTACAAATACAAGTAACTGCAGTAACTACTGTACAGCTGTCACCTATATGTATGTAGTGGATCAACATTTCCCTCTGAAATACAGTGGAGGAGAAGCTGATAACCTCACACAAAGGCAAGAAGTCACTACAGGCTAAACTTACAGAAATAACATGTTAATTAGTGGGCATTAGAGGTGCTGGCACTATAGGTGTATTTTTGAACTTTGGACAGAGCCAGGTTAAGGGTTACCTGTTTCCTTTCTTAATGCTAAGCTAAAGCTAATCGTCTCCTGACTTGAGAGTGGTATCAGTCTTCTCCTGTAACTCTTGACAAGAAAGCAAATGAGCTAATTTCCCAAAATGGCTAACTTTACACTGATTCATTCAATTGGGGCTGTGTTTCTGGTCACCTGATGAATGTAATATCCACTCTCCTTTTTGCTCTGTTTTTGATCTCCACCAACACCTGAGAGAAATATATGGATCTTTAGCTGCTAAATGCTCCACTATATTCACCAGCTAGCCTCTAACTTGGTCTGCTGTTTGATGCGGAGCAGATAGTGTCCAGTGTGTTTTTAGAGTTTTTCAATGCCTGTTACTGCTGGAAATGACACCATGAGAACAATGAAACTGAATCAAAGCAAGGAAATTAGAACAATGAGCCAGAAGACACTGTGAAGCTCTGTAGAGCTCAGATGAGCTGCCGAGTCAGGTGATAATTCTCTGTGGGTTCATAACTAGGAGCAACACCTTTCACATACACATAGTTATGTGATCCATTGTTAATATAAAAATATTGGTTATAGCCAGGGAATTTAAAACTTTCCATCTCCATAGGCTAGCCATTTCGTGATGACAAATTATTAAGTAATCAACCGTGACAGAATAACATTAGAGGTTTGATTCGATGGTGGAGCTTGTGACAAGACATATAAAATGTTCTCTGGAAACATGGATTATATAACTCCCATCAGTGCTGGTCACTCGTTGACATGCAAGAGCTGTCTACATCAAACTGAGACATGTACTTTTCTCTCTAAATGCACTATAATGCACTGTGCTGCTAACTGCTCATTCTCTTTTTGTTTTGTTTTGTTTTTTCTCTTGGGATTTATATGTTTCTATCATTTTTTAAAGGGAATTTTTAGATATACAGTACATCGTCATCCTTTCTATTGTTGTTGCATTGCTGTGGGCTGGAAGAAACAGCATTTCATTTTTTGTGTGTGCAAATGCACAAGAAAATGACAATAAACTAAATCTTGAATCTTGAATCTTGAAAATGAATGGACTGAAAAGGCAATAAAGTTTGTTTTTGTTTTGTTTTGTTTTTAAAAAAAGAAACAAACAGTATAAATGTATCAGTGTGTGTGGCTGTGTGAAGCTTTTGGCCGGAGTTCACTGATCCCATATATCACTGTTGTTTCATCATAATCTGACTAATGAGCTGGAATAAACCTGTTAGTGGTCACCGTCTCTCTCTCTCGCTCTCTCAATTTCAATTTCACTTTGCTTCATTGGCATGCAATGCAAGTTCATCTGTGTTGCAAAAACATAGAAAGGCAAATCATGGATAAATAATTAGCGTGCAATCATAATAATAGTAATATGAACTGGTTATGTAAGAAAAAATCATGAGCAATGAAAACAATGTATGATGATTACATATTATATGTCCGCTGTCATCTTATGTTGTATAACATAAGATGACTAACCCTAATCCTAACCCTAACCCAAGCACTTCAGGCCTTCCTCCAAGCTTATAGTTATGTACTAGATTCAGCAGTATTGTAATCTCTAAAGGTGCCTCATTTTGGTCACTATTTCCACTTAAAAAGAAAAAAACAAACAAACAAACAAACAAACAAAAACTTTCATTTTATATCTTGGGCCTTCAAAGTGCTCTCTAAAACTAGGCCTGAGATGGCTTTTGTCCATGAAATGAGAAAATTTAAACTTTTTGTAGAGCTAAACCAAACACATGGTTCGAAAGGTCTTGACCTGAAGTGTAACATATGTCAGTACTGACCTTTGAACCATGACTTCGGTGCATGTTTGAAGGCTTATAATTCAGCAACAAAAGGGGCTTTAGACATTGGACCAACTGTTATAGAGAGCTCTTGACCTTAGCTATAATGAGAGTGTAGTCAACAACTGGGAGCACTGTCAGTTATGGGTAAAATATGGTTAAAATTAATTTTCACCCATTTAACAATTAGGTATTTAATATCTGATTACACAAATGTGTTTACCATCCCCTTAAGATTAACCTATCATATTGTTGAGTTATCAAGGACACCTTTGCGTTTTTGTGTTGAGAAATGTTAAAGATATCATTAAAAGAAAACCTTGACACGTTGACAGTGAGGAAAATACTTCCGGTCATACCAATACCAATACCTGGTCAGCCAATCATAAAGCTTCATATTCTGGAATTCAAATTCAATATATTTCTCCACTCTAAAGTCTATGGGTTTTTTTTAATTTAAATGAATGGCCTTAAGATAAACCTATTGCACTGTTAACTTATCAAGGACACTTTTGTGTTTTGTGTTAAGAAATGTTGAAGATATCATTAAAAGAAAACCTTAACACATTGACAGTGAGGAAATACTTCCGGGCGGCAAGTCCTCCAGTCAGCCAATTGCAAAGCTTAAAATTCTGGATTTCAAATGCAAGCAGCAGCAGGGTCCATGGCAATGATAGAAAACATTGCATTTCAACAATTTTTTGGTGAGACCTGAAGCAACCTTCATAGTAACTAACAAACTAAACATCATATACATTCACTGAACAAAGATTATGAAAATAAAATGCACATTTCTTGCTAGAAATGTTATCAAATTGCATTTAATGCTGGAACTGTCCTAAAATATTGCATTTTCCACTAAGGATAAAAGAAATGGCACCCATTTTGTTCATTTTCGCAGACAGAAACTTGACAGTCACGTGACGTGGACACGGGCCAACAGAAAAGAACAGGCAAAAAAAAAAAAACGTAAGCATCTCACAATTTTGGAGCTGTTATTATAAAACTAATACATTTTGCACTGTGGACCAACATAGCTATTATACATTTTGAGGTGAGACTGGGTTGTTGATACTGTTGCTTTGCCACTCTCTCTCACTTTGGCAGAACACATACTGTATGCAGTTTACAATGATAATAGCGATGGATTTATCATCAAACATTGTGATAATTTTTGAAACAATGGGTCTCTGAATTCATACATAAGTAAACAGCTTCTCATTTCTAGGCAGTGACCTTTGTCAGCTGATATCATGGATGTATTATAAGATAGCTGCTCAGCCATGCAGCCAGTTTTTCCCAGTGGCCACTTGCGGTATTGCAGCAAAACATCCCCCTGCAGCCCAACAAGTATTTTCCCCATACACCACCATAGTAAAAGAGACGTTTGTAAAAGTGTTGACAGGACACCTCGAACTGCAAACAAGGTCAATTATGGCTCTTAGTTTTATGAATTTTTGATCCATGGAGGTTTTATATTTGTACAACTTTCCTTGAGCCGAAAAAGCAATTTTAAAATCCCTGACGTCACCACAATGTAAAGTCTATGGGCAGAGCAGGAACTCCCGGGCGGAGCCAGCAGGGGAAACACTACTGTGCATATTCAGTGGGCCGCACAACGCAGAAGTAAACCCAGAAGCTAGAAACTTTTTTGGTGTATGCACCAGCTGAGCAATTGTTATTGGACTGAATGGGCACCATTTTTGGTCCGGTATCCAGCTCTTATAAATACATCTATGGCTGAAATGACCAGGGTCAGCTAGCTCGTGTAAGCTAACACCAATGCTAAAACTACTCTGTCTCCATGTTGTCTGTTTAATGTTTCTAGTTTGTTCTACCCTGTAGTATTATAGTACTGTATAGATAATGAATACAAATATAACCGAACTGTTATTTTAATTATAACTCTGTAATTAACTTTAATAATTATTAAACACTTTAATTGTAGCTAGGCTATAGTTAACTATAGGCTGCTATTATAATGGTTTGGATGCTTACTATAGAAAAACATAGGACTTAGACATAAGAAAATGTTTGGATTTATGCTTTTAGTTTATTTTTTCCAACACTGTGTTTTACTTTTACAAAAAGAAAAGGATATGAGGATGAGGAAGTTTGGCTGGAGTGTAAACTTATCAAACAAATCAAATAAAAAGCAGAACAGAGAAACAACCCATCAATTTATTTACTTTATTGATAATTAATTAATTCATGTGGTATTTATTTTTTTTGTATTTATTAATAATTTCATATACTCCAGCTTTAAGAGTCATCCTGAGTTACAGCCATGACAGCAGAAACACACATGTGGAATCAGACCTGCTCCTCAGTGGAAACACACTGGCAGAGAGGCAGCAGCGGTGGGCGGGGCTAAACCACATCTGGATGAAAAACATCTGGAGTTCTCTCTCTCTGCATACATGAGTGTCTCTCCGCTGATCCCGGGGCCGAAGACCGACCGACAGACCGAGCGCCTGTGTGTTTCTCTGGCTGACTTTGCCCGTAGATGATGGCTCGGTGCTTGACGTTTTGGGCCGGGATCCTCGTCCTCCTGACAGTCTGTGAGTGCTGCCTGTTCTCCGGCTCTCTCTGAGCGTTTCTCTCTATTCCTCCGAGCTGTTTGCGATTTTTTGGAGGGCCGGACAGAGGGGATGGAGCGGGGGAAGACGTTTTGTTTTGGAGAAATCTGAGGGTGGAAATGTTGAAATAGTAGTTGAGCTTAAAGACTATCTGACGATCCAGATGCCAGTTCAGTCCTGCATCAATTTCTTTATGTTCTGTCTTTCCTTCTCTGGCTAATGTGCTACATTTAGTGTTTGATACTGGCAGGCCCTGAAGTTAAGTCATTTTTGGTTCTGAAGTTTGAATAACCAAACTTTTTACTTAAGGAGTCGATTCTGGACTATTTTACAGTGGTGAAAGAAGTTCAGATTGTTTACTTAAGTAAAAGTAACAATACTACTGTTTAAAAATACTCCATTACAAGTAAAAGTAATGCATTCAAAATGTTACTGAAGTAAACGTTTTCATATTAGCAACAAGATGTATTGTACTTTAAGTATCAAAAGTACTCAGTATGCAGAACAGCCCCTGCCAGTGTTATGATATTATGAGATTAATTAGATCATTATTATTGATGCATTAACATGTAAACAGTACTTTAATGTGGAGATAATATTAACTGCTTCTTAATATAGTTGGATAGTTTAATTATTAACAGTGCATCATATTTAATAAACTGATCACATGCTTTGTATGGAGTACAAAGTACAATACTTGCCTCTTGAAATGAAGTGAAGTATAAAGTTGCGTAAAATGGAGAAACTCCAGTGAAATTATCTCAAACTTGTAGTCAAGTACAGTACTTGATTACTTTCCACCACTGATTTTATAGCTTCATAGCTAAATTAGTCCTACACACTAGAAATCATTGGGTTAAAATCTATATAGCACCAACACAATCGTGGGTTTATGTTACCCAGAAAGCCAATCAAGACAAGAGGTTGTTTTGACCCAGTTTTAGTGTTAATTTTTATTTTACTGTTGGGATATTTACCCAAACTAAAGCTTGTTATAATCTAATGTACTCTTTTTAAACTTACATTTCACGGTTTGTTATTGATTGTTAATACCTTGTGTATATGTTGAATGTCATATGCACATCATTTTGTACAAGAAACAATGCATTTGTGACTGTTTTTAGCTAAAGCTTATTGTGTGTAACACTGGTCAAAATATGAGTTGGTGCTATATTGACCTAAACTGGGTAAAATTTGGACCCAGTGATTTTTATTGTGTGCCGTTTCTACACAAACAGAAGTGTTGAAACCCATTATACCCAGTTTACAAATCTCCTAATCTCTGAATCCTCAGGCTTTATCATGATAAAAGTGTTCAGCAGTTTTAGCTTCAGATAAGTTGCTCACTGTCTGTCACTGTTTTAGTTTGATGACACACATCAGAGTGGTGATTTGTTGACACAAAGTTTTTTTTCCAAATCAGAGCTCTGTTTATGCCAAACTGTCTCCATTATTGTTTTTTGCAAATGATCTCTTTGGCAAGTTCATCCTACACTGAGTGAACATCCGTATCTTTAAACCTGGAACTGAGCTCTCTGTACAAACAATATATTGTACCTTTAGGGTGAGTCCACATTTGTGCTGCCAATGCCTTGAAAAACTAAATTAAGCTGCAAATATTTACCCAAAGAGCCTAATCTCACAGGAAATTCATACTTATCAGATGGTTTTGTGACAATTGTGTGGACTCAACTGTTATTTTTTTCTTCTGTGAACAAAGTCAGTCAGAAGAGCTGCATGTATGTATGAATGTGTGGTTTGTTTTAAAATATGTTTCCTGAGTTTGATTTCCTGACAAAATAGTATGTGAATGCAGAAATATCATGAATACAACTGCAGTAATTGTAGGTGAAAAGTATGAAAATTGTGTAGACATCTCTGAACCCCTGAAGTTACATCTGGTAAACTCAGTTTTTTGCCACAAGGTTTACATTTGGTAAACAACCAGTGAGAATCCATGCTCTGGTCAGATATGTACTGGACCAATCAGCAAACTAAATGACACATTTGACCATGACACACCAATAAACCCAGTGAGCAACTATTTGAAACAAAATTACAATGTTGTATGATCTGCATCTTATCTTTGAAGTTTTGGGCAGCTGTGGCTCAGAGGTAGAGCGGGTCGTCCACTAATCGGAAGATCAGCGGTTCGATCACAAGCTCCTCCAGGCCGCATGTTGAAGTGTCCTTGGGCAAGTTACTGCACCCCAAATTGCGAATGTGTGTGTGAATGATTAGATCATTGCAGTAGCAGTTTGGTATGTTGCATGGTAGCCCCCTGCCATCAATGTATGAATTTGTGTATGAATGAGTGAATGTTGACATGCAGTTTAAAGCACTTTGAGTGGTTGGAAGACTAGAAAGGTGCTGTATAAATGCAGTCCACTTACCATTCACCATTTTATCCTTCATTTCTATCAATTAAAATGTGGAGATGTGGTGAGATCTTTACAGAGCAACAGGGAGGAAACAGAGCAGTGAGATGATCATCACTCAGGTTTTAAACAAACCTCCAGTTTGAACTTTTTTGAAAAAGAAAACAGATAAACACTACAATTAATATTGATAAATTAATATTCAGTTAATATATCATACATTTTACAGGCTCAGTTTCTGTACCATCTGTGACTTATTTACTGTACTTCACCATTTTTCTATACAAAAGGGAATTATAATCAACATTTTATGTGTTCTCACTTTCAGTTTCACCTCTGAAAAGGCACCATTACAGTAGTCTATCCTAAAGATAACAGTTTTTCTTTCACATTGACACATACATCTTTAATTATCACTATATTTTTAAGATACCAGTAGGTTAATTTGTGTAACTTTCTTAATGTGGATGTTAAAATTTAGGTCTGAGTCCATAACTTCACCAAGGTTTATGGCTTGGCTTGTGGTTTACATTAACAAGAATTATTACATTAAAAAGAATATTGACATACTACTATAATTCATCCTGAGGTGAACATGAACATCAATACCAAATTTCATGGCAATCAATCAGATAGTTATCAAGACATCTCAACCTAAACCACAAATGTCAATCTAATGGCAGCACTACAGGTTAAGTCTTAAGGATACATCATCTGGGAACTGTGAATGTCTACACGATTTAGTTCAATCTGTCCAATATATGTTGAGATATTTTAGTGGAGAAGTGTAAAATTTGACCTGTAGGTGGTGTTAGATATAATGTCATGTGATCCCCAAAGTCACTAGGAAATGATCATCTGGGTACCTTGGATATCTACTACCAAATTGTATGGCAATCAATGATGTTGAGATATTTCAATTTGGACCAAAGTGGTGGACTGACTGACCAACATTCCTAACAAATGCCAAGCCAAAGCCACAAAAACATATTTCTACCAATTAACAATAGTAAGTTCAAATAATTTAATCAAGTCCATGATAGAAATGACATACGAAAAACACATTAGGCTGTGTAATCAGATATGTTATCAACAACACAGTTTTAGCTAGCTGAGGAGATAATTAGCAAAGTAACAGGCTGGACATTAACTAATGGCTCATTTGAAATACACAAAACAGAAACAAATCACATCTCTTCAATTCTCCTGCAACAATTTGAAACACAATCAGATGTTCACCAATATGGCCACCAAATGTGGAAGAGTAGTAGAAATTTTCCAGTAAAATTTGTTAATGTAGCACAGGGGTCAGCAACCTTTTGGATGTCCTGTGCCACTTTACAATTGCCATGTTTCCATTAACCTATTTATGTGCATTTTGAAGTATTGCATTACTTACTTAAAGCTTAATGGACTTAATGGAAAATTTAAAAAAAAACTTCCTCAATTTCACAAAACAGTTTTTATGCTTGCTTGAGGAGGATTTTGGAAATGTCGAAAAAAAAGTTTATGCGCAAAATGGGTAATGGGTTTAATTTGTTGAATAAATAATGATGTAGCGAACATTTATCTCACATGACCGATCAGCTGTTTGGACACATGCCTCTGAATGGTACATAACTTAGTCATTCAGCTGCACATGGTAAATGGTAAATGGACTGTACTTGTATAGCGCCTTTCTAGTCCTCTGACCACTCAAAGTGCTTTTACACTACGAATCACATTCGCCCATTCACACACATTCGTGTGCTGAGTGGGTACACATTTTCGCAGCAGAGAGTGCACACATCTCAGTAAGTCCTTTTGTGAAATAAATCTGAATTTGTTTGTCAAAGACGGCTGAAAGAGGCAAATATTGGACAACCTAATTTGTTTTTGCTTCTGCCATCGTCAGTTGTTCTTGAAATAAAGCAAAAAAGAAAGTTAGCTAGCTATCCTACATTTTTTCTTTGTAATGCTGCACTCGTTGGCAGATCAGAGGGAGGGGCAAAGAGGAGTATGACAGACCACATCAATTGTATGTGCTCTCTTGCTGTCAAAACCAATGGTGTATATAGGGCCATAGGCTAAAAATGTTTTCTTAATTAAAAAAAAGTATACTTAAAAAATATTTTTCATTGAATTGCTCTCCATGCCCATGTTAAGTGGCCTCGCGTGCCACTGTGGGTCCGCATGCCAGAGGTTGTTGACCCCTGATGTAGCATCTACTTGAACTGATCCTGGACAAACAAACAACATTCCAACCTACAAAATGCTTAACAGTTCTGATGCAGTTAATGTTTGTTGTACAAAATAATTGATCATATACTACACACACTACACACATGTACAGTGCATACACTACATACAAGAATGTGGACACTCGAACATCATACTTATGTGATAGTTGAACTCCAAACCAATGTTCATTAATCTGCTGCTATAACAGCCTCCACTCTTCTGGTTTCAGCCTCTCCACCAGATGTTGGAACCTGGCTGCAGGGATTTGCTACAAGAGCATTAGTGAGGTCCAACACAGATGTTGGCTGATAAGTTTTGGCTCCCTGTCAGTGTTCCAGTTCATCCTAAAGGTGTTGGATGGGTTGAGGTCAGGACTCTGTGCAGGCCAGTCAATCTCTTCCACAGCAAACTGGGGAAAGAATTTTCTTTATGGAGCTGACTTTGTGTACAGGGACTTTGACAGGAATGGCCTGCCCTAAAGCTGGAAGCCCACTATTGTGTAAAATTTCACTTCATGAAATATTTACACAGATATATGTGTTATATAGTATATAATAAACACAAACCATACAGAGAGTGAAATGACTCAACTTGAATCAGATTGTTATCTTTGCAAACAAGGGCTGTGTTCACACTGCAAACCCCTACACTCAGTTCCGAATATCTGTTGATATCTGATGATTTCAACTATGCTACAGTAGCCACATGGCTCTGTTTTGTGAATAGGACCTTAAAATGGGGTCAATTGTGGGTGCAAATGCTGCGCAATTCATGGTGCTTTTAGTGGGCGCAATCCACTCTTTGTGGATCTAGCCCTTTGTGTGTTATCAAAGACAAAATGGGGGGAGAGTACGCACATACAAAAAACTTATCTATTGATCACTGAAAGAGAAATCATTGGCAGGAATGTTGGATGATTACAGCTTTAAAGTGTGGTCAGATCAGCATTCAAAACTGCAAAACTGTGCTGTGAAATCAATTGATATCAATGGAATTTCTTCTGTCATCACAAACAAAACAAACAAGCAAAAATTATTGTGAAAATTTGCGCCACTGACCAATAGCAAGTAATCTTGACAGTGCTTTGAAGTAGCTTTAATATTGTAGCTTATTGTGTGTTACCATGTAGTTTTATTTAACATCCTCTATCAGAATATAAAATGCCCCACAAAATGAATGGTGTGCAGCCAGTTATGAGACAGGAGCTGGTGGTACAAACTCATGTTTTGATAAACTTTGTGAACTTATTGTCATATTAGCGATCAAGCTAAGAAGCTTGCTATTTTGGAGTTTTTATCCCTCTTTAATAAGTCTGGTTACACTTCCCATCACTTAACATGTAACTTCCTTGTATGAATCCATACATATAAAATACTTACCAGTTCTTACTCATACTTAAATGTAGGTACAGCAGAAGAAAACAAAACAATGAGAAACAAGGGAGTAACAATTGGGGATTTAGAGTGTAACTCCCCGACATTTACCATGCAACGTCCTGGTGTATGGTGTAACCTCCTCGTATGAATCAGTACATTTGTATATTGATAAAATGCAATAAAATCAAATGTTTCTGCCCTTTGCTCATGGTAGTTAGGACAATCATTTGTTATGCACGTGTGTTTGGCAGGCAAGCTTCACCCACACTCCAGAGATTCATTATGGTTATGTCTTCTACCTCATTGTCTAAATTTGAATGAGTTGAGAAATGGATCTATACTTTTAAAAATTAGCTCCTAGCAACCATGTTGGTCCAGCACTGCAGCAGCTCATGACAGGCAGACTTACCTCTCTGAAGTGCACAGCCATGGAAGGCTTGTACTGTCATCTGAGGATGAAAAAATAACAATACAGTAATGTAATAATATACATAGTATATCTTTAATTACACAATAATAAGGTAGACAGGTAGTTATGAAAAATGATTTTATTCTTTAATTTCACAGAAACCACAAGGTATGTGCTGTTCTCCCAGTCTTTGTAAATACAGACTACTTACTCTATAAGTACATGGTTACAACAGGGAGTGGGCTGGATTATTACATTCACACTGTTCCCCAGTCCTTACTCTATAAGTACAGAACACATACTCTGTAAATACATGGTAACAACAGGGAGCAGGCAGGATTATTAAGTTCACACTGTTCCCCAGTCCTTACTCTGTAAATACAGACTACTTACTCTGTAACTATATAGTAACAACAGGGAGTGGGCTGGATTATGCAGTTCACAATGTTCGCCTGGTCTTACTCTGTAAGTACATGGTAACAACAGGGTGCTGGCTGGATTATGTTCTCTCTTCCTTATTTAGCTGTTTGGTTCTGTTACCTTTCATGTCACAAACTAACAACATGCAACATGTCATTAACAACACACCAGACCAAGACGGTGAGAAAATAACTTCTTAACTATATAAACTATTATTATACAATATAAACATTCTATATAAATTGTACTATATACAATTTAAACAACAAAAACTATATAAACTTAGCACAAAATGTAAGGAACTTTGTGTTTGGTAGATTATTTATTTGTTGTAACAATGCTTCTTGGCAATAAATCTTTTACCACTGGAAAGCCTGTTTATTTCCCTTTAAAATGGTGCCACATTTGTAAGGAACATGCATTTGTGGGATGAGCAGCAGAGCTGAGTATGTGGGTTGCGCCCATGAAACATTTGCCAAATCTTCTCTGCCAATGTCAAACAGCTTATTTTGCTGTTGCTATTGACTCTTGTTTTGAGCTTCTGGTACCCCCAGGTGCTGCCACTCAGGTGCCTGATTGGCACCTGATTGGCAGTGGTCAGTAATTGTCTTCTACAAGAATCGGCATGCCACGTTTGACTGATTTGGATAGGGCCTGTGCGATAGGGCAACTTCAAGCTGGTGTTCCGCAAAACCAAGTTGTGGCATCATTTGGAGTGAGCCCTAGTACCATCTCCAAAGTAAAGGCCAAGTTCCATATAACGGGGGCATTGGCAGAGAAGATTTGGCAAATTTTTCATGGGCGCAACCCACATACTCAGCTCTGCTGCTCATCCCACAAATGCATGTTCCTTACAAATGTGGCACCATTTAAGGGGGAAATAAACAGACTTTCCAACGGTATAAGATTTATTGCCAAGAAGCATTGTTACAACTTAGAAATAATCTACCAAACACAAAGTTCCTTACTTTTTGTGCTAAGTTTATAAAACTATAAATAGAACTTAAACAAGAAAATAACTTTTAACAAATCTATCTAGCTATCTAACATATCTATCAAAATGTAGTTATAAAATCATTAAGTTTAGTAAAAACACAACAAGAACAAAACAGGAAACTATGTTTAAATTGTAAATGTAACAAACCAACAGTGACGACAGAAACAGGTACTTTGTTCTTATGTTCTACATCGCCACTTCAGTTGGAGGAGTTCATCACTTCTTTGCAGTCTTTTTTATTTTGTTCCTCATCTCAGGGCAAGGGTCCACAAATCCTTTAAACTGCAATGCAAAATCTTTTAGGGTTGTCCCTTCAGTGTAAGTGGGGACACCAAAGTTTTCCCCTCCTGAAGCTATATCCACCTGTAATCACAATTTTTGAAGTGTATTACAGTATAGTGAAGTCTAAAACACACATGCACACAATTGTTACATAACAGCATTTATTACATTACCCCCTACCACACTATTAAAAATGGTAGTTACAAGTTATTCTGATATTACGTAATTTGTAGTAGTGACCAACAGTTTAAAAAACGAGCATGATGGCACCACAAATACAGGCATAACATTTTCACATGCAGTGCACATACTATTATACTTCGGCAATGATGCTTGTCAGAGCCATCGCTGTTTTGTCCACATGGTCCATGGGTACAAACTGTAGTGTAGGGGAAAACTTTGGTATCCCACCTACACTGAAGGGACAACCCAAAAAGATTTCACATTGCAATTTAAATGATTTGTTGACTCCTGCCCTTAGCTGAAGAGCAAAATAAAAAAAAGACTGCAAAGAAGTGATGAACTCCTCCCACTAAAGTGGCGATGTAGACCATAAGAACAAAGTACCTTTTTTGTTTTTTGTTATTGTTGTTGGTTTGTTACATTTACAATTAAAACATATTTTCCTGTTTTGTTCTTGTTGGGTTTTTTTTTACTAAACATTATCATTTTATAACTACATTTTGATAGATTAGTCAAGATAGATAGATAGATAGATAGATTAGTTAAGAGTTATTTTGTTGTTTAAGTTTCATATATTGTTTTATATGTAGTTTTTGTCGTTTAAGTTGTATATAGTACAATTTATATAGAATATATTGTATAATAGTAGTTTATATAGTTAAGAAGTTATACATGAAACATATTCTATTTAATCACGTTCAATGATGTTTTCTCATTGTCTGTTCAAAATGTCTGGTGTGTTGTTAATACTGCATAACATTTTGCATGTTGTTAGTTTGTGACATGAAAGGTAACAGAACCAAGCAGCTAAGTAAGGAAGGGAGAACAAAACCCAGCTGGCACCCTGTTGTTATCATGTACTTACAGAGTAAGACCAGGAGAACATTGTGAACTACATAATCCAGCCCACTCCCTGTTGTTACTATATAGTTACAGAGTAAGTAGTCTGTATTTACAGAGTAAGGACTGGGGAACAGTGTGAATTTAATAATCCAGCCTACTCCCTGTTACCATATACTTATAGAGTAAGTAGTCTGTATTTACAGAGTAAGACTGGGAGAACAGCACATACCTTGTGGTTTCTGTTTAATTAAAGAATAAAATCATTTTTCATAACTACCTGTCTACCTTATTATTGTGTAATTAAAGATATACTATGTATATTATTACATTACTGTATTGTTATTTTTTCATCCTCGGTTGACAATACAAGCCTTCCTTGACTGTACACTTCAGAGAGGTAAGTCTGCCTGTTATGAGCTGCTGCAGTGCTGGACCAACATGGTTGCTAGGAGCTAATTTTTAAAAGTATAGACCCATTTCTTGACTTATTCAAATTTGAACAATGAGGTAGAAGACATAACCATAATGAATCTCTGGAGTGTGGGCGAAGCTTGCCTGCCAAAAACACATGCATAAAAAATGATTGTCCTAACTACCATGAGCAAAGGGCAGAAACATTTGATTTTATTGCACTTTATCCATATACATATGTACTGATTCATACGAGGAGGTTACACCATAAGTTCTGGGAAATTACATGTTAAGTGATCAGAAGTTACACTGTAAAACACGGGCTGTGTTACCATAAGTCTTGAATGAAATTATGTGCAATCCTGAGAACAAAGTGTCAGGGGGGAGTAAACGGCTCAATACAGAGAAAATAGAAAGAAGTTCAGAGTTATTGTGACGGACTAGTGCTAGCACGTGAGTGTGTTAGCGGTTAGCTCACCAGCTACAGTAGATCATCAACTAGCCCATGAAGTACTGCGTCACCAAGACTCTTGAACCACATATTTTGTGAAGACATGCAGATGAATTTTGCTGTGCCTTTCTGATGTGACCGGGCCTTTACAGCAGACAGACATTGGAATTAAATGAAAATAATTCCATTACATCCTCTGTCAGCTATGTGCTGCATAATATTGTCTTGCATCTCTTGTAAGTTGCATTGGATAAAAGTGTTTGATAGGTGACAAAATGTAAATGTAAAATGCTGCATAATATATATTTTTGTGTATGTGTGTGTGTGTGTGTGTGTGTCAATACTCATCAGGCCATCACCATGTCACCTCACTGTCCTCATGAGCAGAAATAAAATGCTCTCTCTCTCTCTCTCTCACACACACACACACACACATACACACACACACACACACAAACCCACTCATGAACACAAACTTTCTTTCAGTGCCAGTCTCTCTTTTCTCCAGTGTCTTAAGGCTGCGCCAATAAGTCACTGTGTGTGTGCATGTGTGTGTGCAGCTATTCATAAGACATTTCAGATACACTCATTCTTTGTTAGATCTGAGATAATAGGCTGCTTTTTAATCACACACTCTGTTCCTCTCTGTCAATTCATTCTACTTCAGTTTACTGTTACACTTTACAAAGTCTAGATAACTGATAGACATTTGAATAAGCTATCAGCCATAAAATAAAGAAAAGTTGAGCAACATTCATTTTTAAAAAACGATTATTTTGCTGCCATGCAAAATAATCATTTGCCTTTGCTAAAATGACAAAATGTTCAAACATTACTGTCCAGTACAGTTGTAGATGGTGATGTAGCTTAGATTTTAGACAGATACTGGCCTTATCATGTTTCTGTACTTCAGAAAGAATGATAAAAGAAACCTTCTTTGAGAAGATACAGTAACACTTGCTTTTATGGGTTTGTAATAAAATGTAATGTTATTTGGTACTGATGTCTGGTATATTTCAAAGATGACACTGAATCAGCTAAAGTACTCACCACCAACACTAATCACTGTTTCTTAAGTATAAACATTCCTTGCCTTCGACCTCAGTCATCATGGTTACAATAATAACCTTTAATAACTTTAAATCCACCCTAAATCCACATTTTTGAGTTAATAAATTACTTTATTACACAATCTTTTGATCCCGGTCCCATTTTATAGTGTTCATTGCATTAGAAATTATTTTCCTTTTTCCAGAGAAACTAGTGATACTGTCCACTTAATCCCAGGACATGGAAACTAGGGATGCCACGGTGAGAAAATTTTCCCAGCGATGACAACACCGGTGTTACCGGTTACACTGGACATTTTACAAAATGAGATATTTGTCGATGTCATCGCTCAATATCTGTAGAGTGCTTACTTTGATCTTTAACATTAGATTTTTAGTTCAGATCTTCCCCTTACTTAACAGTTAGAGATGGCGAACTTCAGAATGCTGCCAGTGTCCTCCATATACAGCAGGTCTAAACAGACGCTTTCAGTATATAATTGTAGCATTCGTCAACTAAGTATCGATAACCTGCTTAGTGTTTTACAATTTAGAGTTTTTTTTATTTGATGAACGTGGATACTGATATGCGAAAATTCATTAAACAGGTTTTATTTCTGGGTGGTGGGCAAGTAATGTAATCAGTGTATGCCCCAACACCATGTACCACGGCAAGCCCAGTGGAAACATCTGGTAACAGCTGAAAATAGCTGATAATTGAGAAACAATCCTCTGACAGAGCTTTGAGGGGGGTTGGAGTGCCAGTGGTTGTGGGGTGTGTGTCAGGGTATAGAAGTGCACAAGCTAAATCAGGGTATGTTGCTTTTTAGGGAATAGGGAATGACTGTGGTCACGGTTAAACAAAACCAATGTGATTCTCGGAAGTATACGAGATATAAATAGAGGTTTGCAATGTTTTGTTGTCCCATCCACTTTCCCTGACCTCCTCCCTCTGTGGACGTCACAGACGCTACTTCCTCCTTCACTCCTGATCATAGTCTGTATATAAAGATGGACGTAGCGAGGTGTGACGTCACCCATTGGTTTCACTGGAGCCGGTTTGAAGCCCAGAATTGCAGCTTCTGGTTGTCTCCATCTTTTTGTATTTGCAGCCAAATAATAAGGAGTGCGGGGTGTTGCCCTCCCCAGACTATCATAAGCTACTTTAGCTAAACCAGGGAGAGCAGCAGATGAGCAAACTGTCAATGACAGCTGTCAATTTAACGCCCACGCAGCAGACATCAAAGTTGTTGTATTGTATTTATTTGGGCCATGTACAGTGTTAAACATAATTGTTAACATTTGATGTACTGCACCAGAATTAGTTTAAAGCTAATTTTCATCTGCAGTTCCTTACAATTAAAACACACACAATAACAAACAGTACGAAGCAAAAAACACACAGGACACATTATACAAAATACAAAGCATACACAATAGCACATAACATACACCCACAATGTCAACTAGAAATTAATAATGTAAGCTTGTCAAATTAAAAGCAAGATTATTTGTGTTCATGAGAAGACAATGAGATGAAATTTAGATTCAGTGGTTACAGAGCTGAGTAGTTTTTAGCAGATTTTTAAATTTTGTTTTGATGATGGAACTGCAGCTCTTCATATCATCAGGTAGGACATTCCACTGAGTTGTGGCTTTCACAGTCTTCAAATCTCATTAAAGAAGCAATAATTTCCAAAATGACCACCAGCACACTTATTAGAAGGCCTGAATTTAGATTCCAGATTTAGATTGAAACCCTAATGACTTGTTCAAAACAATGATTGACTTAGTATTTCTAAGAAGTTGAGGCTTTTTGAATGGGAGTCAGTTGGAGCATCTAGCAGCTGTCGGTGGTACTTTAAGGTACTTCTGCATTGGAGCCTGTCCTCCCAAGAAGAATGACACAATAGGTCATAATGTCAGTTGCCAAAACGACCTATAGTTACATTTGAGTGACAGACGCCATCTAGTGTCTGTAGTAATTATGACATGGAGAAGTGGCGCAGTTCAGATGACGTCTATATAAGGTGACAAATTTCCTTATTCATAGGTGGCAGGTTGGGTGGATGGCTTAACCCTAGCTTGCAAAAATGGACTTAGTGAACTTTGCCGCAGGAAACTGCTGTTTGTTTCCCGTTTCCAACTGCGAGTGTCACATTTCGAACCATGAGCCATGTTTTTTGAAAACCGTAACTACAATTGTCATGGTGTTTACTGTTGCCATGATAACGTAGTAACTTTAACCCATACGACATTTCAAGTGATCATTTTAACGCAAAGCATGATCTTTCCGTAAAGCTAACCAGGTGGGTTTTGTGCCTAAACCAAACCTTAAACCAGACATTAACCACAGCCTTGTCACATAATAAAACATCATTATTTTTTAAGCGATGTGTAACGGTTTGGGAAAATTTCCTTGTTTGTCCTGCAGATTACTGTCGATAGAAACGCAAGATTAGAAAACGCTTGTATGGGCTGTTCTGGACTGCGTGGTCAAACGACCTATTTGGTCATTTAATTTTGACTTGTTGCATTGGCGTCAGCCTGAAGTCATGGTCGTTGCTGTTCATAAGACTCATAATTCCTACAGCCACTAGAGGGCACTTGAACATAAACTGCAGAAAAGACTGATGCTGTCGTTTTTCTTGAGGGGAGAGTCTTTAACACTGATACCACATGAGAGTGATATCGATCTCCTGATGTAACTCTGGGCGAAAAAAGAGTATAAGCGTATTTCCCAAAATGTCAAACTATTCCTTTAAACTGAGTGAAAGCTAAGCATGATGGATGTGCAGTATGAAGCTCCTGCAGCACCAGCTGAGGAAATAAAATGAGAGTAAATATAAAAAAAATTTATAGTAAATGTTTGTTGTGTGTACTGTGTGTGTGTGTTGATCTTAAATCTTGTAGTGTGTGTCTTTAACAGGTCTAAAATGGAAAGGAATATTGTGTATGTGTGTATGAAAGAAAGAGAGGTGTTTGTGTGTGTTAAATAAACTGGCAGTACTGATAGGGAGGGCCCTCTCAAGGCAGCGCGCAGTGCTTAGATTTCCCATGAGCCTTTGAGGGCGGAGCATTGGAAGCTAACTTGGCTCTGAACACAGTTCACTTCTGGCTTCAATTTATTCCTGGAGGAAATAAAATCTCTCTCTCTCTCTCTCTCTCTCACACACACACACACACACACACACACAAACACACACACTGTGTTACACACATCTTAACACAAACTCGTTGTCAGTCTCACACAAAAACATACACAACATATGCAGCGACTCTTTTGTCTTACTCTCTCTCTCTCTCTCTCTCTCTCTCTCTCTCTCACACACACACACACACACACAAAGCCTGTGCTGATTCTAATTACAGTGAGCTTTTTGCTTCTCCAGCTCTTTTGGTTCTCTTCTTCCTTTGTCTTCAACTCTGGAAGAAACATCTGGAACAACTTCTGCTGAGTGTGTGTGTGTGTGTGTGACAGAGTTAATGATGTGTTGTGTGTTTATGTGTACAATCCTGTATGTGTGTATAAAGTATATATAATTATAATGCAATGTGGTCAAGTTTGTGTGTGTAATTGAATGTATGTTTATGCAGATATCCATGCAACACCAGGATTACTGCGTGTGTGTGTTTGTGAGTTTGTGTGTGTGTGTGTGTGTGTGTGTGTGTGTGTGCGCGCGCGCATGTGTATCTGTGCATTGTTTTGTCATTTCTGTGTCATCTGGGTCTGATCATTTGTGTTGTTATGATGTGGCAGAGCATCACACACACACACATGCACATATATATAGCCAAATACTCTACAGACAAATACACACAACTATGCACACACAGTACACACAAATACTAAAGTATACAACCACAAACACGCACAATGAAGAAAATATTTATTTGTTTACAGACATGAAAGTTTTGAGCTTTCACAGTAAAATGTGCTCTCACTGTTTGCTCCAGCTAGTTTGGCAGTTTCTTGTTACTGGAGAGGACACATGCTAACAGTTTAACAAGTTGAACAAGCTTCAAAGGGACACACCCTTATTCTGCTTGAACGTCACATCTATTTCATGAGATCCTATATGTGGTAGTGTGGATGCAGTAAGATATGTTGCCCTTTACTTTGAGAGTACGTTTACACTAAGCCAGCCAGCTAAGAAGGTTTCCTCCGTTTTAGTGTTCCCTCTACACCAAGCCAGCATTTTTCTCACCAGAAAACTGAGCCTTCTGAAAATGATGACGTATGCCTGGTCTAACTCTGAGCAAAAAAGTGAATTCACAAAATGTTGAACTACTTTAAGATGCTTTCAGAAAGCAAGGGGTGGCAATCGCCACCAACTTTGTGCTAACATTGAAAACAATGGAGGCTGCAGGGAGAGAGAGGCTGGCTGCTACTCAACATGCATGGTTATTTGCCATCGCCATTTGTGTTAAAGATGATTAAACTTTTTTTCAACTTTCCACCGTGGTTTGCTGTGTGACCATGGCAACCACACAAAGGAAAATGATGAAATGATGTGTGTGTAACCCTTATCAGTTCAATTTTCAATAGAAAAAATAAATCAATAGAAAATTGTAAATTTTTTAATTCAGTTTTCTAAAATTGTATTTTAGTTTGTCATGAATGCATGATTAAGATTTTGGAATTGCTTTTTGCCAGCGCCAGTATACAAGCGGCAGATGGACCAATATCCTACATGACTGTCTCCTTTCTCCTCACCTTTCAACTTAACAATTTAACAAGCAAATTAACTCCACAGTAAAGATAAATTAAAATTAATTGGCTCAATTTTTGAGACCTCTCAGAATTTTTGAGGACCTTGGCAGGTCCAATGTGTTAATCAATTTCATGCACTGTATGGTAAGCTCTTTTTAGTTGGATTTTATGGGCAAAGTGACATTATTGCCACTGTAACTGAAAGAGAGAATAAAACATAAATACCAGCTGTGAGGCTGCTGAGGAGCTTAAACTCTGCAGTTGCTGCACCTCGGAATCCAAATAATAAAGATATGCATAAGATCACATGGTCCTCATTCTTAATCAGATGTCTGACCAACAGTCATAATGGCTACCAAATACACAACACAGTTTAGGACAGCTGTGTGCACTCTCATGGTAAGCTCTGCTTTTGCAGCAGGCCATTGGGTTTTAGCACAAAGCTGGGGTGTTAAATTCCAAATAAAATGATTGATAAGGGTTACATACAACAATGCAGGAGCAAAATTTACTAGTCCCTGAGGTTCCTACATTACTCACCTCTTCATAAGCAGTTAACAAACATGCTAATTTAAAAAACAGTCTTTGTGCAGCATCAGCTTTGAAGTTTGATTATCAGGTTTGGGCCACTAAGCAATGTGTATGATATTAGTTAACTAAACTTGCTAATCATGTCCTCTATTTTAAGGAGATGAAAGTAGGTGGATTGCAGCAGCCTGTAGTGTGTGTTATAGGCTGGGTCACACCAGAAAATGTCACAGCTAAATCAATCTGCGTGGCTTTATTAAATATGTGGTTCTACAAGTGTGATGAAGTAGTGACTTTACTCACAGGGCTAGTTGGTAAACTACTGGCAAGCTAACATAACACACAGCCAACAGGGAACATGCTAGAGCTAAGCACAATTGCTTTTCAAGCATCATTCTGTTTTCTCTGTTCTGGGCTGTAATTATTCCCTCCTGGTATTTTATTATCAGGATTGTACATAATTTCATTCAATAAAGAGTTATTTGGGAGGTGGGAAAGCAAGCTTGCTAACTGTCAGCTAGTTTGCTTGATTGCTAATGGGATAATAAGTTCACACAGTTTATTCAAGAGATGTATCTGTACCATTTATGCCTGTCTCATTTGTGTGTAAACCATTCCTCTTTTGTTGAGCAGTTACTATCACAGACGAGGTGAAATAAATTTGGATACTACAACTCAAACTACGATAGCTTACTCCGTGTCAGGCTCTCAGGCTCTGTTTCTTCAAAGGTCAACACTGTCAAGATGGCTTGCTATTGTGAAAAATGTGAGTGGATTAACTTCACCCTCGTGAGAGAACCCACTGATTGCAGCAATTGCACTGAATTTATTTGATTTTGCTGATATATTTTTTAAAATGGTTTTAAATGCTGGTGTGAATGGGCCTTTGGACCATATCAGTCAGTTTACTGGCAGATGTTCACAGTGCTATATATTCAGCTTGAGAGCCTTGTACTGACTGTACAGATGTTGCTGTAGCAGTTATGCCTAGTTAGCAATGTAGCACCGATCTTGTGTGTGTGACAGCCCAGACTTGGATCAATCTCTACACTTACCAGAAACTCGAGTTTCTTACCCTTTCCCTCTTGTCTCAATATGTTCATGAAGTGGAATCTACACCTTTGGGATAAGTGCAAATTTTGGGGGGGAAACTGAAATAGTTTCAACTCACACAGACACGTCTATGCCTTAGTTAATGCCAGCTAGAACTGTTCATGTCCAACCACATATTTCTATTGATTTTGGTCATTTCCCTTACAAAAATTTCCTACACTGGAAAGTGTTGCTGTGGTATTCCTATGGTACAGTGTGTCAGTAACACATAAAAAGTGAATGCTGTGGTAATGTATCACAGGCCCTATGATAATGTACCAAAGATACCACAGACTGCATGCTCTGAGGTAATGACATCAGTATTTCTAATGCTGCAATGAATGATGTTAGAAATACATTAAATCTAATTAAAATTATTTACCCCTGTTGACTTTCATCTAATATGGACAAACTAAACCTCTTTCTCTTTGACCCTGCAGGGCTTCCAGTTGCTGTCGAGTCATTCAGCCATCTGAGCTTCAACCTGTGTAAGTGGTGTGAGGTGTCCAGTCCGGTGTGTAAGGACAGCGTCTGCTTTAGTAACTGCACCCTGTCCTCTTTCTGCAACGTCATTGAAGAGATCTGCATCACCAAATGGTGAGTGGCTTCCCTCTGTTCATTTTATGGAATTGCCAAACCACAGTTGGCATGTCACCCCCAGCCATCCAAGGAAGGCAGATCTCTTATTGAACTTCATCTAGTGCGTTTTCCTGTTTACTTTGTTTTTTTGAGCTGGTGTGAAAGCTGTCAATCAAAGCATTGACAGATGTTAATCTGGTATAGACTGGTATTGACTCAAGAACTAGACCGAGTCTGTCCGGTTCCAAGCAGACTCTTGTGTGGTTTGTTAGTGGTGATATAGCTAAACAGACCAACCACAGGACTGTGTGAGAATAGATATGGTAAATCGAAATGGACTGTACTTGTATAGCGCCTTTCTAGTCTTCTGACCACTCAAAGTGCTTTTACACTATGAATCACATTCGCCCATTCACACACATTCATACGCTGAATGGGTACAGGGGCTACCATGCAAGGTCCCAACCTGCCCATCAGAGGAAATCTATTCATTTACACACTCACAGCCATCAGGAGCAATTTGGGGTTAAGTATCTTGCCCAAGGACACATCAACATGCGGACTGGAGGAGCCAGGAATCGAACTGCCGATCTTCCAATTAGTGGACGACTGCTCTACCTCCAGAGCCACAGCCACCCCAAGATATGCATTTTTTTTAAAATCAGAAATTAAATAGCTAATCTACTGTTCGATCTATCTGGATTTATAGAAGATCAATTTGAAACCACTGTAACATGTATGCACATCAGCATGTGAGTGCAGGTATGTTCCCTGACACGTTAGGAAGCGAAAAGAAGTTAAACCAGAGGTGTGTTGAGCCTACTCTGTGTATTTAGCAGTTCCATAATAAAAAATGAGAAAAACAACTGAATGTAGCAGTAAATATCCTCCTGTAATATTATGGAAAAGAATGTATCTTTGTGTTCCCTTTCTGCCTATTTGTCACTATTTATGATATGCAGGGTACAGCTGCAGTTTCAGCTAATAATGTTCATAGTCAGTCATTTTTGAGTGAGCTCTTTGTAGACACCAGAGAAGATACATATATTTGTAAGATGTAGTATTGTGCTGCATGACCTGCTGCCAGTAACTAGAATTTGCTTTCCCCATGTAGGTATGATACATTGTTACCTTTTGGTCCAGTTCACATTCACACCATGGATGTATTAAGAAGAACTGGATACTGGACTCAGTGATGGCACCCCGTTCATTCCTATGAAAGTTGCTCAGTGGTGCATGAAGCCAAAAAATCAGCTTCCTGCTGTAAAGAAATTACCCGGATGTTGCTCACACTTCCTGCTTGTTGGACCCATAGAGGATGTACATTAGAGACTTCCACTGGCCAAGCCGGCTGACCTCCAGTTGGCTCTCCGCTCACCTTAGAGGTTCTAAAATAATTCAACAGTTTGGTTCTTCTAGACTTTCCAAATGTTATTGGACAAAATGGACCAAATTCTGATAATAAAACGAGTCATTTCAATGGGGGTTATGAAGCACAAAAACATTTATTTACCTTTTTACAGATGCTCCTTTTCCAATGATTGTGTGTGGGAAAATTTCTTTTTGGGCCAGTGTGCATCACGTGACAGACCTGAAAGTTCTAATTACACTGTTTGGCCACTGTCAAATTGGCTTCACAGCTTAGCACCCTTCCTGGGGACTTTGTTCTCACTGGCTTTTTACAAACAAACTAAGAGCTGGAAACAGGAATTTATACAGACTGACAGGAAACTCACTGATTGGACAGTTTTGGTAATGACATCCAGCATCATCACAGCTACATGGGGAAATCAAATTCTGGTGACTGACAGGGGATCTTTAATGTTTCATATCAGGATTTTAATGTTCTCTGGTGTTACAAAGACCTCAGAAAGAAATAACTGATTATGAATATTATTATAATTATTTGAATGCAAATCACCAGCATGGCATGAATAATGCAAAACAGGTTCAGACAACACGAATAAAGGCATTTTGTACAGGGTTAGGGTTAGACCCAACATTCCCCCATGAGCAAGCACTTGGCGACAGTGGTAAGGAAAAATTCCCCTTTAACGGGAAGAAACCTCAAGCAGAACCCGGCTCTTGGTGGGCACCATCTGCCTTGACCGGTTGGGTTGAGAGAGAAAGAAAGAGGGAGGAAGGAGGAGGGGTATGTAGACACAGGGAAGCAAAATAACAACAATAATAACAATAACAATAATAGTAATAGAGATGTGACTGCAAAGTTTCGGGCCAGGGCCCGGGGTTTCCTGCAAGATGAGAAAGCACAAAAAAAGCTCTGGGGAAGAAGCTAAGTTCGTAACATGCATTAATGGTAAATGAATGCATACAGATGCACACACTTTGAATACAAGTGCATTTCAAGTACACAGAGTAGGATACACATACTGCAGTTTTAACTGCTTTTGATTGTCTGAAGGGAAAGGGGAAAGGGGAAAGGGGAGGGAACAAACCCTGCACTCAAATATCTGCATATGTATATTTGTTACCATGGTTACATTATTTGCATAAATACAGCATATACGTCACTTAAAGAAAATTAAGTGACTTTATGCTAAGATATGTAACTATATGCTAAAGTCACATCACGAAATCCTGTTTGCTTTTAGACCACAAATGAACCACATCAGAGTCCACTTCGAGATTTTCAAGCGGTCTGTTTGTTTGGGCCACACCAGAGTTAGATTGACAGATCTCTCACCAGCCCAAATGAATGAAACTAAATAGGAAAATATACAGGAGTGTGTTTTAAGCAAACCAACTCTGTTAGCTGTGAAAGAGCTAGGTTGGGTGCTGTAAAGCCCACTGAGACATTAAATGTGACATACAGATAAATTAGACTTGACTACTCATGATTTAAAGATGCCTAACACTCTCTGTTGCTGCTGTAGTTTAGTAGATTGGGCTTAAAAAAACATTAAAGACTGGACTCCAAATATGCAATCCAGCAGGGCACCATGTTGAGGCTCCCTTCAATTAGATTAACTTCTATTAAATTTAGCATCTATTAGATTTACCCTGGAACCAAAGTGTTCTTCTTAATGTGGTAATACAAGTAAATAGGATGTTTTGCAGAGGCTGTTTTAAAATGATCGTGAATGAACAAGTCAAGGCTGAAGAGTGAATACCGTGTGACTATTTTTCCTTGTTACAGTAGAGCAAGTGCTAACACTGCCGGGCTCGTAACAATCAAAGTTGGACTAAAAATTAATTGCAGGAATATGACTGTGGGTGAGGCGGAGATGAATTAGTGATTTTAGAGTCCATTATTTTCATTTCAGGACGTGTCATGTCTGTGCGTCTTAAGCTTTTCATGTGTCATTTAACGCTGTTGGTTAGGTTTAGGCACAAAAACCACTTGTGAGGGTTCAGGAAAGATCATGGTTTGGGTTAAAATGATCAGTGAAATGCGGTAAAAATGTCCTGACGTGACAGCAAAAACGTCCAGTTTAACGGCAGTAAAATGCCTGGGATGGTAAAAATGTCCACTAAAAATGCTCCAATGTGACAGTAAAAATGTCTCGAATAGTACTCTCCTGCTGCTTTAGCAACTTTTTGCCAAACTATCTACAGTAACTATCCACCTGTCTCCTAATAAGCCAAAATAAACCTTATAAAAGAAAAGAAAGTCACATATTGATAGTATCTGAAATGCATCACTTCCCCTGTCACTCAAACGTAACTGTAGGCTGCCTTTGGCAACTGGATTTACTATCTAAATGGCGTGAAATGACATGCAAAAAGCAAAAAATGTGTAGTGATAACACACAAAATGACTTAAGAAACTGACATGTTATTCATACGTCATTTGCTGAGACCAGGATGGGTTATCAGACAAGTCAACCAAATATATCATATAATTATTTTGTTGGTTAAGTATTTAATATATTGCTAGAGGGCAAAAAAAGTTTTATACTTTTCCTTTAATGTCCAATCAACTGGTAAAAAAACGAAAGCCTTTTGATATTTTTTTGTTTCCTTTACCTCTTCTTTCTTTTACTTTCCTTTTAGTTGATAAATAAATTGAAACTTAAATAAAATAAATTTTTCCTTTATTTATCTTTCATTAGCTGATTTTATTTAACCTGACATGCCAGGTAGTGTGTGACACAGAACTATATGAGGCTCACCTGTGCCTTACCTTGCGAGGCAGCTGGATTTGCGATGCTGAAGCACATAAGTTGAAGCCTGACAAGATGGACTCTCGCGTGATCTCATGATGTAGTGATCTTGCGAAACCAGCTGCCTTGCAAGGAAAGATTTTATTAAATTTATTTGTAAAATAAATAAGTTTTTATTTATTTAATCAACTGATTAGTGGTAAGGGAGAATAAATACAAAGATTTTATCTTTTTATAGAGTGAAAATGACACCAATGTTATATATTTGACTCACCTGATAAACTTTTTCAGCATATTGTCTGTTTGTGCACATAAAAGCTGTATTTGAGTATTTTCAAGCTGGAAAGTCTGTTTCATATGGGGTTTTATTATATTTGTTTCCTCTATTCATCTAAATTATAGATATGTTTGTACGAAATATTAGGTGGATTCAGCCCTGAACAACAGTCCAGAGGATTCTGGATATTAGCTCCAATGACGACTAGGATTTTATATTTTACTGCAGACTATCAAGTAGTTTGACATTTTGGGAAACACACTTTGCTTTCTTGCCGAGAGTCAGCTGTGAGGATTGATGCCTCTCATGTCTGTCAGTTAAATATGAAGCTACAGTCAGCAGCAGATTAACTTAGCATAAAAAACTAGAACCAGATACCAGGAAGTCACTGCACCCAGCCAAGAAATAGTTATCATTTTAATTGGTTAGCTTTAGAGGTGCTGGGTGGTGGATTTTGTTACCTTTGGACACAGTCATTCTAACTGTATTTCCCTGTTTCCAGTCTTAATGCATAGCTGAGCTAACCTGCTCCTGGCTGTAGCTTCATATTAACCATGCAGACATGAGAGTGGTATCGATCCTCTCATCAAACTCAAAAAACAAAAATTAAAGCTGCAAACAGCGATGAATTGGGCCCTAGCACCTTGTGGCAACCGTGGTATTGCTAGTAGAGATCAGTTGACATAGCTCTGAATTTTCAGGATTATCTGACACTGTGTGAATGGGTAAAATATTTTTTCCTGTGAGCAGTACATGGCGCTGGAGATGACATATTAGGTATTGTGTATACATCTGATGAACTATATGTCATTTAGGCCTCACTTCCTGTTGCAAGTAGGCAATACCACATAAGTGAAATATTAATGCAGCAATACATTTACCAGAGTGCAACTGACATGTATATACATTGTCATGAATTTTGGACATTCCATGTAGAAGATAACTATCACTTCCTGTGTCCACTATGTGGTGCTAGAGAACACCCACTAATTATACATCATTTTGCTGTGTATCGTGCAGACCACACCATGTAAATTTCATGTATATCGGATGATACTTGTCACATAACGCTGATTTCCTGTTGTCAGTAGGTGGCACTGTGACTAAGACTAAACACATGTGTTTAGGGCTGGACTCTTTCTTGTTGGACTTAGGGTATGGTTCCATACCCCACCAAATTTCATAAATCTATGTCAAAATTAAACATGGGGGCTTTGATTTTGAAATTTTCTAGGGGGCGCACATGAGCCATTTTGCCACACCCATGGCCAAGAGCCATATCCATTGTAAGGTTGCGCCACTTCTGATGCATGTGAAGAGTTTCATGAGTGTCAAGCACCCCTAGCACCTCAAAAATGCTAAAACTAACTAGGGGAGTGTGGGAACTGAAATGCCATGCCAAAGCCCAATTTTGATACTAAACGAAGCATTTATTAGTTTGAAAATAAATGCAAAGTTTTGTTAGTTTTCACGCATCCTAAAGGCCTCAAACATGTGTTTGTAAAATGAAAATTGACACACAAAATCCAAAATGGCTAATTTCCTGTTGAGTGGAAAAATTTGAAAAAAATATGTATTATGTCAAGACTGTTGAGTGCAATCAACCCACCGAATTTCACCAATTCTGATGTGTGTGCCAATTTTCGTGAGTTTTTGAGCATCCAAAGCCCCTCAAAAAAGCAATGGCGTACTAGAATAATAATAATTAAAGCTGCAAGCAGTGATGATCGGGCCCTCGCTACCTCGCGCATGTCGGGGCGAGCTGCAGTCGAATTGTTGTTATTGCAGAGTAACACGATACATTAATTCATAAATTTCATAAATTTTCATGAATATTGAACAGTGCATGTAGGAAATAACTATCACTTCCTGTGTCCACTATGTGGCGCTAAAGAACTACCCCTAATTATACGTCATGTTGCTGAATATCATGTGTAGACCACACCATATAATTTTCATGTAAATCGGATGATGTTTGTCACAGAAGGCCGACTTCTGCTGTTAACAGGTGGCGCTATGACTATGACGTTATATTGACACGTAGCTGTGGTCAGGCCTGGACTCTTATCAAGCATGAGAAATTTTGGGCAGATTGGACGATGTTAAGCCGAGTTACAACCACTTCCTCTTTAATGCCCCAAAAATGTTTTGGGTAAAATTATCCGGCACGCCACGCCAAGGGCATTCCATGAAAACTGAAAAGCTTCACAATTTAGCATCACAAAGGTGTTTGACCTGTTTTGTGACCTACAAAATTTGAAGTTGCTCAGGTTAAATCTCTAGGAGGAGTTTATTAAAATACAAAACCTGTCAATGGCTTCAAAAAAATGTAAAGTAGATTCAAAATGGCTGGCTTAGGGTGTGGCTCCAAGAGGCTTTTTTGTAAGTCTGTAGATGTTACATCTGCCTATCAAATTTTGTACATATTCATCAAAGTTAAAGGTGGGGGCTTTGACTTTCTTCGAAATTTTCTAGGTGGCACTCTAGAGCCATTTTGCCACACCCATGCCCAAGACCCATATCAGATATGAAGGTATGCAACTTTTGATGCATGTGCTAAGTTTCATGAGTTTTTGAGCACCCCTAGCACCTCAAAAATGCTAATCATAATTAGGAGGTGCTATAGAGTCGATGTGCCACGCCCAAGCCCAATTGTGATACTAATCTCAATACTTAGTGATTTGAACATAGGTACGAAGTTTCATGAGTTTTTGCGCATCCTAAAGGCCTTAAACATGTGTTTGTTCAATCCAAATGGCTGACTTCCTGTTGGGCGAAAAAAATTTTTAAAAATATGTATTATGTTGATAATGATGAAAGCAATCAACCCACTGAATTTCATACATATCAAAGAAAATTGGTTCCAAAATGGCCCTGCATTTGGGGGCGCTATGGAACCCGTTGGCCACGCCCAACCCCAATCACTACAGAACTTTGCAATTTTTGCCAGTTCTGATGCGTGTGCCAATGAGCCCCTCAAAAAAGCAATGGTGTGGGGGAGTAATAATAACCTGACATGATAATACATTTTCATGAATATTGGACATTACATGTTGGAGATAACTATCACTTCCTGTGTCTGCTAGATAACGCCCACTAATTATACGTCATGTTGCTGTATATCATGCTGTTATCATGGAGGAACACAATGCAGACAGAGACTGCCATGGATATACTTTTTCATTAATATTGGACATTGCATGTAGGCCATTAAAATTACTTCATGGGCCATATTTGTGTTGAGGAGTCATGACCAGCACAAGCAGCGCTCTGACTGTTTAGTATTTTCTTGACCTTGAAACTTGATTTGCGCATCTGTGTGGTATTTTGGTGACCAGAGCAGAGCCCATGGTGCACACGTGGGAGGAGGATGCAGAGAGGTGTGAGGTTCATTCAAATGAAGCAGCCAATTGTTGTATGTGTTGTATAATTTGGTCTTAGATGCAACGTCAACACACTGCTGCTTTGGTGATTTTATCAAACTAAACACTTGCTGCAGACGTGCTGCAACAATGTATTAATGATTAAAATATAAATAACTTATTTCAGTTAAACACTCTTCAACCAAAATCAGCACACAAAATAATGTTTAATGTGGTTAAAGCAGGAAGGTGAGTAAATCAGTCTACACTGATGTATAAATGAATGTGGGCAATTCTTACAGTATCTGTTGTCCACAGCTGTTTATGCTGTATGGAAAACCTCTTCTGTTCATTAAACAGGGATAGACGCTCAAATTTTTAAGCACTGGCCCTACGGGCCACAAAGCCCCTAAATTTGTATCATTTGGTGGTACATTTTTGGAAGCCCAAATGTAAATTTATGTAAAAACAACACAGAAAAGGCAATTTAACTCAACTTAACACAGCATTCCTTAACTGTGACACTTCAATAAATGAAAAAAATTGATTATGCCATATAAATAAAAGTTGATAAAGAAAAGGTTTAGAAGAAACCATATTTATTTATATTCATATTTTTAAGCCATAATTATAACAGGTGAACACTGGCTGAAAGTTGAGTTGCTTGAACAAGCCTCTGGTGAGTTGATCAAACCCACCTGAGAGTCATCTGAATGCTTCAATAGAAGGGACACAACTCAAGGAAATCAGACCAAAGGAGTTAAGTTGATCAATGCCACAAATTTGCTGACCTAGAAACAGTGCAGAATCGAATAAAAAGTAATATATAATATTTCTTCTTCGTCTTACGTCATTATTTCTTGTGTTTTTAAATGTTTCTTAACACGTTTCTCAAACTCTCTGATTATTTCCAGGTTTGCATGAAAATATTAGAGATTTGGTCTCAGACTTTTGGACCCCACTGTTTATTATTGGTTTTCTAAGGATATAATGTTAAAGGGGACGTATTATGCTTTTCCTTACTTTCAGACATATACATAATGTCACAATGTTGGATATTCATGTTAAAAGTGTCTTGACAGGTCAAATAACAAGGTTAACATATGTAGCAGTAATCCCTGTGAGCAAAAAGCAGCGGCTTCAGACTGCTCTGAACGCTCGGTTTCCAAAAGTTTTTTCTACTTTTGGCCCGAGCTGACATCAGTTTGTGAGGGATTACTTTATATAGACATCTGCTATGTGCACAGTGCGCAAGTTCGCTGCTCCGTCAAGGCGGGAATACTGCGCCTGTAATCCGCCTCGCTGTTCTGTATAAAAGGTATGGACACAGAGTCAGGGGGCAGAGTTGCTCCGCCAATGAAGCCGGATATGGCGGGAGTCACAGAGCCGGATCGACTGTGTGTGAGGGACAGCTGGTGCGGTGGGACAGGAAGCTGATGTTGTCATGTTAGCCCATATTCAGACCAAATCAGGCGGTGCAGCGTACAGCTACAGGGTTGAGCAGAGGTGTGTGGGGGTGTGGGGGTGTTTGTGCTTTAGAACATAACCCCTGTGAAACATTCAGAAAATAACGTTTGATTGATCTGATTCACCAGCTTCCTCACTACCAGCGCTCCCTCTCTTTATTCACTCACTAGCTCACTCGACCACAAAATGAGTCAGGAAGCCAACAGAAAAGTTTACTTTTAACATTATCAAACAAAGAGAAATGTCCTCCCCTCATTCTAGTAACATCTTTGTACTCCCTCATAGCAGAGTTTACAGCTCTGATCAGTCTGATCTCAGTCACACCTCTGAATCCGGAATGCCAGCATGCTTTGTACAAACACACACGGGTTTGTGTGGGTCAGTGTAAAAAAGCGATGGTTGGCTCAAAGGCGGATTCTCTTTGCGGCTATAATGCAGGTCCTCTGTATAAAAGAGGCTATTGATTGATCAAGGCTCACAGTCTGTCTGTGAGCTACAGGCATATTCACTCACTACAGTGGGCAGGGCAATAAAATCAATGAATAAATAAATAAATAAAATTCCTGCTGTCAGTCAGCCTGGTGAAGGCAGGTTAGCCGGCTGCTGGTCGGCAGCTGCTGCTGATGGATAGCTGCTTCTGTGGACAAAGACGCTGAACACAGGTCGGAGTCGATGTGGACTGAACAGTTACCGTGCTCGCTCACGTCTCACTGACTTGGTATCAGTCACAGGGTTTTCACTGGCTCTTTTTGAGACAAAGGTGGCAAAGGTTGGAGAATGTTACCTTAGTTAGATACCTTTGTGCGCTTAAGTGAAAAAAATCACAATTTGACAGACAAAAGTGTCCATATGGATTTAAATTTTATACCAAAATGGAACAAAAAGATGAAAAATAAAGGTTGTGACTGGTGACTGTTTATGATGTAGGCTTGGGACAATATGCTTATCTCCTGATTGGATACTATCACGATACTTGGGTGCTGATTTGATTAAGAATTGATTCTCAATTCAAAACCAATTCTCGAATGAATGAAAGGGGGGCACTGTTTTCAGTCTCTTGCTCCAATATACTGGGTGCCAAACCATTCACTGGGGTCCTTAGTCCATTGAAATACAATATGAAACATAACTGGCAGATAAGATAAATGGTCTGCTGTTAACTGAATCAATTACTGAATTAATTTATTTGAAAGCACCTTACAGTCTCCTGCCTGTATGCGAATAACAAAATGCTGTGTTGTTATTAACGTCATGTCTCCAGCAGTGGAGAGCAGCCTCTCCGCTGCACCGTTAGCTCCAGGGAAAGTCATCATTGTCCAAGACACTGAATGGGCGCAGGGTTTTTAGGTGAAACAGACTGAGCACCGAGTTATTTTCTTCACCTCAGAGTTGGTTTAAATTGTTTAATGCCGCAGTGTGTGTTGGTCAGCAGGTCTTGTTTGTTACTGCTGGTGTTCGTTGCTCCGCTCCGCTAACGTTAGTCTGTGAGTGATGGCATAGAGAGTCCACAGTATACTTCACATTCTTCTTGAAAAGGTAGTTATTTAGTCATTAAATCAGAAAATGCTTGCAATCGTTGGATTTTTTGAAGATGAACCACAAGATAACTCTAACGTGTGCATGCTATAGACTGACCAGGTGCCTTTTTTGTTCCATCAACATCACATGCCAGAATTTCAACAAAGGCGGTGGACAGTAATACAAAGGCGGCCAGCCTTTGAGTTAGATAGGCAGGGAAAACCCTGCAGTCATCTTCCTATTGTCAGGATATTAAATTGCAGCCCCAAACAATAATATGATGACTAATTAATAGGTGACGTTAATAGGTGACGGCCAAATGCGATGGTGGTGGTTGCTCATAGTGACGGTAGCTGATAAAAACACCAAGAGAACAAATATATGTCCTCGTAAAGACCTCATTAATTTTAATTAAATTGAATGTTCAGTTAATTTGTCTTTCTTTTTGTCTTACTATGTAAATGAAATGGTGGCCCAACCACTAACCTGCTGTTCACAGATTGCATAGCCAGTATAATGTATCTGTGTACAATGGATTATCAGTCAGATACTGTATACTATAGCCTATTTAATACAAAGTTTGTAAAACTGCAAACTGCTTTATTGTGTCATCAGCATTTTTTATTCAAGGTGCATTTAGACAAAGTCACTTATCTTTCTGAAATGAATATCTTTAAATGTAAAGGAAACACTGAATCTCATTCCAGTATCCCACACAGATAGGTCACAAGTTAAGCAGATGATACACTGGTCAAACCTGGTGGCTATTGGCCATGCAACCATGCAATTTGTTGACAATATAAACTGCATGAGTCCACAGTGACAAAGTAGATTAATGGGTTGTATAGAGGTCACATTTCTAACTGAAAATAATGGTATAAAATCTGATGCATTGCAAATCTATACATTTGTTTCCCACATTGAAAGTAACGAAAGGTGAATGCCTCTTGCTGATCACAAAATTTCACTCACATAAATATACAATAGTTAACAAAGAAAAAAAACAGTACAAGGACACATACATATTATCTTCTTGTTTTCAACTGCAAGCTTAACTGAAAACACTTTCATGATAAAACTACCTCAGTCAGTTTATTTAATGTGTGCACTTAACAAGTGCTGCTTGTACAAGCAACCATTCAGCTGAAATTCACCAGTTAATGTTGTCACTAGTAGGTCGGAAACACCGGTGAGTAACTGAGTCTGTTTGGAAACCCACCTATGGCTTTGTTTTGTCTTATTATTGGACCATGAAGAGTTAATTCTTGTCTGACTCTGTCATTTGTCACTTTAATTTTTGGCATGCTGACCTCATACCAATTTTAATCTTTTCTTCTTACTTGTAATGCTCAATGTGCTGGTAGGTGGTTCCTCCAATGTGTTTAGGTCACTTTCCTTCTTCTTTTTATGTTTTACTGTGGCTTGTAAACAATGAAGTGGGGCACTAGTGTCACCCAGTTCTATGGAGTATGTCTTTGGTTTTTTTGCTTTTACAGTGGAACCTTTGCTTACACCTTGTTGCTTGGGAACACAGATATGACGATACTTTCAGCCAGCACATCTGGAAAGTGTAAAGTGGTTGTACCCGACCACTTTAGAAATATAGGCTGAAGTAGCTAAAAACTGAAGTTAGGGTGGGTGTGGTACTTTTCTTTTCTTTTTTTGCTCAGAAAACCTTTATTACTTTTGCATATTTAAAAGAGTTCTGCTTCAAAAGGACTACATCATCGTTTTAGCTTGGTTGTTTTAAAAACAATGTGCACTGAACCCTCTAGTGTCCTATTAAAATATTGGAATATCAACATGCAGTCACACACACATACACAGACATTGTTTTTCTACAGCACAGTCCCATGAGCCAGCAGAGTACACCACAATACGACTAAGCTACTTCATTATGTTGTTGATCAGCATTATGAAACATCCTGAGGTGATTTCACTCAATTTGCTACTGTTGCAGAAAAAAAGCATGTAACAGCAATTTTGGCTTTTTCTTGTTCAATTTCAAAGGTTATTCATGCTTGTTGTTCGTGATTAAGTGAGTATGACTTGTCTGGAAACCTGTCAAACTCTCACAAAGTTCACTGGCATCACTTTCTTCTGCTATGCGCTTTTGTTTGGATAACACTACTACAGAGGGATCCCCCTTGCTGTACCCCTCTCATTTCCTGTTCACGTCAGCCTGCCCAACCCTTCCAGCTTGCTGGAGGAAGCCAGTGATAAGAGGGAACTGACAGAGAAGAAAAGAGAGGAGGAGAAAAGGCTGGCTTATTCAGGTCAAAGTTGACAGGGATCATCTTGGAGCTGCTCAGGCCATCTGTGAACTCGCAGCAAGAAAAACATCATGTTTGTATGTGCTGCTTTCCAGAAGTATCACACTGTGTCTCAATTCAGATACTTCCTTAGCACACTTCCATGTAGTACACTGTGTACACTATGTATTTATTTATTTGTAATGCCGTTGTGGACTTACCAGAAATGCCGATCGCAACATTCAATGGTATCCCCCTGTCCTTGGAAGTTTGTACTCCTGAGTCAAACTTGCCATGTCTTCACCACACCTACCTACTGTTGTACTTTGTACTGTGACAAATAATCTCAACTCAAAGCTCCACTAACACTTTTTCTCACAAAAAATAACCTCATTGACAGAGAGATGCAGTAAATTATGTTATTCAGTCTGTAATGTAGCTATAATAAAATTCCAAACTGTTATGTAGCTTAGTAAATTTAATATAGCCTGATCTGTTCATTTTAATGCATTTATATTTATGTAAATTTGGTGATATCTGTACATATAGAGCCCCAGAGGGAGCGCTGTCCAGTAAAAACATGAAGCTTCACCTCAGACAAACTAACATGGCAGCAACAATTGTTAGATTTCATCTGTGACACCAACATTTATCTTCCAAAGAAATTATATCATATATGAAAATGCTATAGAGACAGTGGAGCCAACAGTAAATCACCAAAGAGCTGCAGATCAGATCCCTGATCCTCTGCAGCCTTTTTAAAAAGTAAATTGCATTAATTAATTAATTGATTCATTTGAAAGCACCTTACAGTCTCCTGCCTGTATGAGAATAACAAAATGACGACAAAATGAGGTGAAGTGCTCTGCTGTGTTGTTATTAACCTCATGTCTCCAGCAGTGGAGAGCAGCCTCTCTGCTGCACTGTGAGGTCTGGGGAAAGACATCATTGTCCAACACACTGAGTAGGCACAGGGTTTTTGAGGTGAAACAGATTGCGTACTGAGTTATTTTCTTCACCTCAGAGTTGGTTTCAGTTGTTTAATGCTACAGTGTGTGTTGGCCAGCCGGTCTTGTCTTGTTTGTTACTGCTGATTGCTGCTCTGCTCCGCTAATGTTAGTCTCTTAGTCACGCCGTAGAAAGTTCACAATATACTTCACATTCATCTCGCAAATGTCATTCATTTAGTCATTCATTCAAAAAATGCTTGCAACTGCTTTTTGAAGATGAACTACAAGATACCTCTAGTGTGTGCACTCTGTAGATTGTCCAGGTGCTGCATTGCCCTCACCGTTGAGTTCCGCCTTTTTGTTCCGTCAACATCACATGCTGGAATTTTCAACAAAGGCGGCGGCCAGCAATACAAATGCGGCCCACCTTTGAGTTAGATAGGTAGGGAAAACCCTGTTATACAGTCAAAATAGCAGGTTTAAGTACAGAAGAACGCAAATTGAGACACAGCATAAGTCTTGGAATCCAATGTTATTTACCAAAGCTGTTTGGGGGAATCATTTCTAGTCAACCCGGCCCCTTATAGGTTATTATGGATGTAGAAAGGCTCTTGCAAATTTTATAAAGCAATTCATTCACTGAAATTTGAACAGACAAACAAATGGTTAGGGTAAGGGTTCCAACTACCTCACACTGCTCAGTCAATGATGTCACAGTGCTGTGGAAACAGATTTTCATATTCAGGAAGACCAAGGCATAGAGGACCAGATTTTTGCCTTCTCACAAATAATCAAGGTGTTACAGGAATTTTGTATCCAGACCTTTCATGACTCACTCATAACATGTATTGGTAGAATTGTATGAAGGTGTAGCTGAGATCATTAGGGTGGCAGGGAGTTCAGTACTTAGGGAGCATGGTCTTCCCTTGGGAAAATGTGAATTGTTCAGTTACTCTAGAGGATCTCAAGTGTCTTTGGGAGTGATGATAACAGGATCATAAGACTGACTGCTATCAGACTGTGGTGCTGAAGAGAGGGTTGAGCTATAAAGCGCAGATCTATATTTAGTGGACAGTCTTAGTCGGAAAGAAAACCAGACTATTGATGTTCCTTAAGTGTAAACAGTTATTTAAGTCAGGGTGATCCCGCACAAGTTATTTAATTTTTATAGATGTGGATTCATGTTCCTTTGCTCTTTCAGGAGGAAGACCAACGACACCATGACGGTTCAGACAATGTGTCACAATCCAACTCTGCCACTAGAGGGTGTAGACCCTGGCCTCCTTCTGAACTTCACCTCCAGGGAGTGTCACATGGTTCCACAGCCTGCAGAGAATGGAGCCATGATGGTCTGTGGCTGCCGGGGTGAACATGAGTGTAATGACAAACTCATCTTCGACAAGGGAGCGAATGGTGAGTAGATGGATGAATGAAAGAATTATTGGATGGATGGATGAATTGATGGCTGTATGAATGAACAGATAATAGTAATGAAGTGATACATTTAAGCAGATGGTGGGTAGATGAATTATGACCGTTTTACTTTTTTTTAGTGCCAGTTGGATCTCTCTCCTGGCATTTAAGATTTGTAAGAGGATTTTTCTTTCATATATTAGTCAAACTCACACAGGATGCAGTCTTATTCTGCAACAGCAACACTAAGCAACATACTCAGACCCACCAAAAACTGCTTAATCCCAAGCAAGAACAACAAACACAAACTCTTAAGACAATAATAATTATATATGTGCAAAAGTGGTGTGAATGCTTAATCCCCAAAATCACAGTCTCTGGGTAATACTTTAAATCAGTCAAGAGAGTCAGACAAAACCAAAAAAACTTGCGTTTAGGGATTTTCCACTCTCAGCTCCCTATAAAAAATTCCTCAATTAAACCCAATTCATATTTTATAGAAGTCAGTCAGTCAGATGAGTCGGTCAATCCCCTACGGGTTTTCCAGGACTGAGCAGCTGGCATTGTGAGAGCTGGCTTCTGCTAACAAATGTGAGTAGACAGGCAGGTAGCAATGGAGTTGTAAAGTAAATGAAACAAGGGATTGGCAGCTTCTTGATGTGATGGATGGTCACTGGTGGTGAAAAATGTAGCTGATGGTGGCTGAGTGAAAGAATTTGTGGTAAAAGGGAATAAACAGCCTCACTGTCATTATCACGCAATAAGCATATTGCTCCACCTGACCTCTCACCTCTGCACTGCTGCTCCCCATATGGGATATGTTGGAAGATAAAGCAAGGTGATTAAATGCTAGTGTGAACCGGGGATGAATCAGTCTATACTGCGTGGGTGTTTCTGGGGCTGTATCGAGTGGTACCTGGCAGGCATTAAAACCTGGTTGTCACAGAATGGATAGATTAATGGACAATTAGTCTTTGGAGGGATAGATGAAAGATGAATAGGTGAGTAAAATTATGTAAATATGGCTGGATGGATAGGTAGATGAAATATGGTGAACAAAGCGATACATGTTTGAGCGGATAGATAAATATATAGGTGAATGGATGGATGCATTAATGGATTTTGTTCATCTTTACAATTCTTTAGGGTTCTCCAAGTTGCAGAGTAAAGATGTGATCCCGGTGGTGATGGTTAGTTTGGTGCCTCCCGTCCTGGTGGCCTTAATCACTACCGCTGCCTTCTACTACTACCGCACACGCCATCCTGGCAAACCTGGCCCTCCTGCACGCCCTGACTGGCCCACCAAATGCACCCCGGAGCGCTACCAGGCTCTGGATCATCCATGTGGAGGTCTGGGGGCTCCGCAAGAGGGTGGTGGGGGAGGTGTGATGAGTACTGCAGCTCAAAGGGAGGAGTCTAATGCCAAGGTGCCATCTCTCAACAATGACATCATCAGTGCCATGACTGATTGGCAGGGCCAACGTCCTGAACCACTGCCAATCAAGCTGGAGGTCCTGGTGGGGAAGGGGCGCTTCGCAGAAGTCTGGAAGGCTTGCCTGCTGCAGGGCGAGAAGGGTGGACTTAACAATTATGAAACTGTGGCGGTGAAAGTGTTTCCAGCCGTAGAGTATGCCTCATGGAGAAATGAGTGCTCTATCTTCTCTGACCCCAAGCTGGTGCATGACAACGTGGTTCGATTCCTTGCAGCTGAAGAGAGGGGCCCACCCGGCCAAGCCCTCAGGAAGTACTGGCTGGTTTTGGCCTATCACAGCCTCGGGAACCTGCAGGACTTCCTCACTGCAAACATATTGAGCTGGGAGGAACTTGTTGCCATGGCAGGAAGCATTGCTCGGGGGTTAGCTCATCTCCATAGTGACACAACACCCAGTGGGGTGCCCAAGGTAAACTCAATCTCTGCAAATCCACTTTTTGCAGACTATAATCATCATCAACTTTCTTTTTTGGCAAATATTACCTTACATGTTCTTATTTTTATGCTTACTAAACTTAAGTATCATCTTAGATCTGAGAGTCATGTTGAGTTTTATTGTTCTTCTATAATGGCAGAGGTTCATAAAAACACTTTCACATGATCTTTCTTTTATTTGCAGTCCTTTATGTCCAGAGTGCATCAAGCAGCACAGCCTCCTACCTCATGAGACGATACTTGTTGACAGTCAGTTTTTTATCAACAGATGCATACTCAGTGAACAGAAGAGAGTTTCATGTTGACAAGCTAAAAACCACTCCTTAGCTAGTTAATCTTCCTCGCTTGTTCACCAACTAGTTTCCTCTCTAGCTAACTTGTATTTTTTGTAGTATTTTTCTCTTGGGACAATTCCATTTGTTTTAAACAATCAATCAATCAATCAATCTTTATTTATATAGCGCCATATCACAACAGAAGTCATCTCAAGGCACTTTTCACATAGAGCAGGTCAAGACCGTACTCTTTAATTTACAGAGACCCAACAGTTCCCCCATGAGCAAGCACTTGGCGACAGCGGTAAGGAAAAACTCCCCTTTAACGGGTAGAAACCTCAAGCAGACCCCGGCTCTTGGTGGGCGGCCATCTGCTTTGACCGGTTGGGTTGAGAGAGAGAAAGAGAGAGGGGAAGGGGGAGGGGGGACAGCAGAAAAACAACGACAACAACAAACAACAACAAGCACAAGCATCAACAGACAGGGAAGGATGCCATCAGGACTGTGAAGGACCGCGAAGGTTCGGCCCGGGAGTCAGGTTTTCCTGTGAGATGAGAAAGCACAAAAAACTCCGGGGAAGAAGCAAAGTTAGTGACATGCATTGCTGTTACATGAATGCATACAGATGGAGAGGAGGAGGAGGGGAGAGGAGCTCAGTGCATCATGGGAAGTCCCCCAGTAGTCTAGGCCTATAGCAGCATAACTAAGGGCTGATCCAAGGCGAGCCTGGTCGGCCCTAACTATAAGCTTTATCAAAAAGGAAAGTTTTAAGCCTACTCTTAAACATAGAGAGGGTGTCTGCACCCCGGACTGAATCCGGTAGATGGTTCCAGACACCTCTTTAGTTGTAACTGTCCCCTTTGCCTGGCATGAACTAAGAACAGCCCAATGTCTTTGTGCCTTGTTAAGAAACACAGATATAAGAGCAACCAATCATAAATTGACATGATTAGACAATGACGTGTCTGTGCACTGCATTGTGTAGCCTACATATGGTCCTATAAGTATGAGCAAACCTATCAAACGATCTTTATGAACCTCTGCTTTTTGTGTACCAAGTAAGCCGGATGCCTTGACTAGATTTGAAATGTTTCAGTGTTAGGATTAAGGACACTTCAATTTCAGAGAGATTTCTCTCTCATCTACCAAATTGTACTGAATGTTTCCATGAAGTGCCTAATCTTCTTCAATTTCTATGTGAAGGATAACATAGAAAGATTACAGTCTGCAAATACAAATTTTGTTGTATATGTGAGGTACCAATAAAATACATACCAACAAATATGTACAAACAAAAAGGTACAAATGAAGAAGACTGTCAATAAGGTGGTTAACAGGGCACAGTAGCCAGGAGCCAGTGTGTTAATTCATTAAAACTGCATAATGGTGTCACAGCAAAATTCACTGGCGCCCCTTGCAGAAATGTATGCTTTTTGAAGTTTAGTGATGCTATTACTACTCACAGGGTCTGGTGGTAAACTACTGTAGCTGGTGAGCTGTCAGTTTTTTTTTTTGCCGTTTTGCTGATTTGAGCAGCTGTAACACTATTGACAAGGATTTTATTGCATTTCTTATCATTTTATGGTCAACGCTTCCTAAGTTGCACTCTAAAGTCAGCTTTGTGACTGTGCTTGTTCCTTGTTTCCTGTGTTTCTGTAGGTGCCAGTTGCCCATCGGGACCTAAAGAGCAGTAACATTGTAGTAAAGAGCAACAAGGAGTGTGCTCTGTGTGACTTTGGTCTGGCGTTAAGACTGGACCTCTCCCTTACTGTCGATGACTATGCCAACAGTGGACAAGTAAGAGTACAAAGAAACACATATAGAGACAAAGAAAGATAAAGGCAATGAAATGCAGCAAATTGTACAAGTTTAGTTGTTAAACAGTGGTTTAATATATTACAAAGCAGAGCTTGCATCTGATGTTCTGGTCATCATGTGATTTGACTCATCTTGTCCAGGTGGGGACAGCTCGCTACATGGCTCCTGAGGTACTTGAGTCCAGGGTGAACCTGGAGGACCTTGAGGCCTTTAAACAGATGGATGTTTACTCAATGGCTCTGGTCCTCTGGGAAATGGCCTCCCGCTGCCATGTCATTGGAGGTAGCAGCTTTACTGTATTTCTGTGTCCTCATATTTCCACTAATTTATGCTCACCAGCTAGTTGCTAACTGTGTCTATTTGCAGTTTGGTGCATAGCAGGTAGTTTACAATGGGTTTATAGAGCTTTTGTACTGAAAGCTGACTGCTGTGGCTAGAGACAACCCTGAAAAGAGTGGTAAGAGTGAACCAAAACAGTAAAATTCAGACCTGAAATTCAACACAATGAGCAGAAACAAGCTAAAAAGCTCTTAAGAGCTGAGGGGAGCTGGAGAGTTGATGATAATTCTCTGTGGGTTCAGCCCCTTCAAAGATAGTTCATCTCAAATTTATCCTTGAATTTTGAAACATGTCAGTGTCTGCAGTGGTATTGGAACACATATAGTATGTAAGCCTAAAAAGTGTATATGTGTGTGTTGGTGCAGAGGTGAAGAGCTATGAACCGGCATTTGGCTCCAAGGTGTGTGAGCAGCCCTGTGTGGACAGTATGAGAGACCTGGTACTGAGGGACCGAGGACGGCCGGACATCCCTTCAGCATGGATGCAGCACCAGGTCAGATAGAGTCAGAAAGGAAATTGAAATTGTCAGAAGAATTCAGACTATAAACCCAGACTACATGAAAGGACACTATCATGATTTTCTGAGCCCCTTAGTGAGTTTTTATTTTTATCACACCACATATCTTTTTATTTCAAAATGCCTTTTTAAAAACTATTTCATAGTGGCATTTTTCAGAATGACATGTTATTTCATGTCAGATTTTTTTTTCATAATTTCACTTTTCAAGACAGATGAGTCACTGCCCCCTCACCTTTCTGCCAATCACGGCAAACTCAGCAACTGCTGCGGATGCAACTGCAATAAAATTGAAAATGAAAATAACATTTCTTGATAATAAGTTGAGTTTTAATCATTTCATCATTTAATCATCATGAATCATATACTTGTGATTATTCATTTCATAATTACTTATTCATGTATATAATATTGACCACTTTGGGCCTCTAAAGAGTGCTTACTGTTAACTTGTGTCTACGCATGTCTTGCTGTCTTAAAGAGGCCATATTATGCCACTTTTCCATAAATTAACACAGTTCCATGGGGTCTTAATAAAATGTATCTGAAATGCTTTGGTCAAAATACCACAAGGATCAAGCGCCACTACAGCCTTCTGCCTTCAATATGGCCCCTTTAACTCCAGTCTTCTTTTCTCCAGGGGATGAGTGTCTTCTGCTCCACCATCACCGAGTGCTGGGATCACGACCCTGAGGCCAGACTGACGGCTCACTGTGTGGTGGAGCGTTTCAATGCCCTGCAGCAGGAGGACGAGGAGGACTTGGAAGAAGAGGAGTGGGGAGGAGGGCAGGAGGAGGAAGAGGAGGAGGAACTGAGGCAAGAACCTGACAGAGAGGAAGAGGGAGAGAGTGAAAAGGACTCAGAGATGTTGGACAATGGCCAGATTCAAAGCGTTCCTCTTTCCCCTCATTCCCTCTTCACCACTGAAGTAAGGGAGGTATCCCGTAATTCCCTGGTTCACACTGGTTCTATGGTGTGAGCAGTGGACTTTGTCGGCCTATGCTATGAGCCCCACTTCATCCTGTTGCTGGCTGCGTTGACACTGCCTGTGTACTCATTTATTTTTCCAGCAGTTGTTGCTTTAACAGGCCTGTAGCAACTAATAGTGAAGGGAATGATAAGTGCAATATTACAACAACTGTTGGGTGGCATTCATGGCGCAGAGAAGATGAATCTTATTGACTTTAGTGATCCCCCGACTTTATCCCTGAGTTTTCGTGGAACTCTTAGTTCCACAAAAGTACAACAATGAAAATTGCACCACTCAAAAATGACCTTGTTTACCAAGACAATTTTGTGCTGTGATTTTGCATTCTGAGCTATTCCAAACTATTTGCATGGCTCTAGGGATGGCAATGTCGGTCTGTCAGTTGGTCGGTTGATCCACCACTTTGGTCCAGACTGAAATATAACTATTGGATGGATTTTTATGAAATTTTAGTCCAGATATTCATGTTCCCCATAGAGGAATTAAACTAACATTATAATAAAATTGGATGATCCCTTAACTCATCTAGCGCCATCATCAGGTCAAAATATTGGGTTGGTCTGAATGGGCTATGAGACACACCAGACAGAAGAGCGTTACCATAACTTTAACTGTTCCTTGGTGTTTAATGCAAATGATTTTAGGTGGTCAGACAGTTTTTCTCTCAGCTTTTTAACCAATGACTAAATCTTGATTCAGCTTTAAGAAGTTTTGAGTCATCCATAGACTTACTGTAAGTCAGAAATGCATGCGGTCAAGTTGAAGTGTAATCATTTGGACTTTTGGATTTATACAGCTGGGTATTGTCTGCATAGTTATGGAAATTGATGTTGTGATTCCTAATAATACTGCAGAGTGGTAACATATACAGACTGAAGAGAATTGGGCCTAAGACAGAGCCATGAGGGACACCACGTCAGGTGTATTTTATCGGAGGACTGGTCATCCATGGTCCCAAAGAACAGAAAGACCAACCAAGTGTTAAAATCTTTCTGGCAGAAAACTACATTTAGCAATACTGTTAGAATTCAATACTACAGTACTGTTAGCATTCTGTACTATATTATTGAATACTAACAGGAAAAGCACATAGAGTTTTTTCTCTGTTCATTCATGCAAATCTTTGACTAGAGCTGTTTCTCTACTGTGATGGGCCCTGAAACGAGACTGGACAGGTAGAGGATTTTAACTCACAGAGAACTTTTCTGATTATTTCCACATCTATCGATGTAAAAAAGTGCATGGTGCATTTGCATTTTCCAGCCTTTTATGAATAACATTCTTTCTGATGGCCGTAATCATATCTCTTAAAGAGGCAGAAAATTCACTGCATTTAGTAACGCTCAGGTGATCATAGTAATAGTTAGGGGTGGGGTTAATGCCAATAGTTGAAAAAAGAATCCTTGGATTGTAAGGATTTTTATTTATGAGTTCAGAGAAATAAGATTGCTGCATTTTATTCTGCTAGGAGTTCTTTTAAGATGTCATGGAGGACCTGAAGTTAGACCTGAAGTCTTTCTCCATCTCTGTGGCAGTTTCTTTTGAGTTGGTTAATAATCTGTTTTCTCCATGGTGTTTTTTATTTTTGAGGAACTTTTTGGCCTGTAATGATCTGGCAGTGTGAACGCAGCCCTTGTCAACCAACAAACAGTGATTAATACAAAGCTAAGTGTTTTCTCTTTGCAATATCCTGGATATTTCGCCTGAAGACCAGAGAGAACAGAAATAGCCAAAGACTGACTTCATGCCTTAAATGACTGACTCACTTTTGTCCCAAACAGAGAGTGAGCAGTCAGTGAACTGCGGATGTACTGGGAACAGACCTCACCTGAAATCTTCTCAATTGAGGACATCAGTCATAGTTCTGCTGGCAGAGATGCACAGTCACAGTTTTGTTGTATGAAAATGTCTTATTTTGTAGGAGCTGGTCTCCATTTTGTTGTGGTATATGTTTTAATAGCTACTGTGATTATCATTTCTATAATGTGCTTGTATGAATAAACAGGAGAGAGAGCTCCCTTTTGCCCTGTGGAAGGAGCATTTGTGTTGGTTACATTTACACACCAAAAACAACTATGGCACCTACAAAAACTATGGCATAAATTGGTCCTTTAATCACAAAATCCCTGCCAGAGACTCATGAAACAGATCTCATACATGCACAGAAACATGCATATAATTATATGCAATGTTATTGTTGCAACCAAGATGTAAAAATAGAAAAAATATGGTTATTATTTGTAGATGACTGATTGTGAACACTGAAGGAACCAGTGACCAAAAATACGTCCATCTAGAGTGAAGCACAAATACGGAAAACCACTAAAGGATGGAAAACCCAGTATCTCCAAACTATGTTGTTCATTTTGTAATAAAGTTTTTTTTCTCTAATTGATTCATGATACTTGACTCTGCTTTACTGTCTGTGTCACCATCTCAACTTTGGTCAGATGAGATGTGAAATGTCCATTAATGTGAGGAGATATATCATGAAGCGATGATGTGATATTAGATTAAGTGAAACATATAAATGTATACAGTGTGGGATTAGATGAAAGTGCTATACTGTGATATGAAATGATTTGACACAGCATGGTGAGAAGTGACCTGATGTGATAAGTTCAGATGTGATGTGACATGAAATATGGAGTAATGTAAACATGTTTGTCATGATGTGATGAAATGAGATTGAATGTGGTGAAAAGATGAAATATATTAAGTATGTTTGAGCTCTTCAATAGCTTGGATCTGCATGAGAATCTCCTGGTTGAATCATCAGCACAAAAGAAGAACAACTGTGTTAGAAAATATCTGATGGCTCGGTTACAAAAAGTCAGCAGTAGTTAACTACAACTCCCAAGGTGCATTTTGGAAAGAAACCCAGTGACTGACCTTAAAATTTGGTTACATTCTGTTTTGGTGAAATGTCTTATTTCCATCATGTTTCCTACATTGTTTTTCACAATTTGAGCTTTCACTGCTGCTCTTTTAATGACGTCATCTTGTTGTGTCCTGTTCTTCTGCAATGGTTTAATGGCAGCAACTGGAAAATTAGCGACACAAGCTGTTTATCTTGAAGACCCCAATTCCTAAAAATCATATAACAGCAGTGGATGGAAACAATTAATTTAATTTATTCCTTTTGATTTTCTGGAAATTCAGTTACAATTTGTGCTACATTTGGATGGAAACCTAGCTACTGCTAAAAGCTACTGATTCAGTGCGGACAATGGTGATTCAGTAAAATCAGTTAAGTTTGGAGATTCACTGTTAGAGAACTGTTCATACATATATGGAATTCTAGTCCACATGTCCAAGTGCCTTTGAGCAAAACACTGAACCCCAAATTACTCCGAATGTGAGGTAAAAAATGTAACTTGTTTTGTACAAAAGCCAAAATGAGTGGAACAGCACCTGACAGTATATGGCCTGGTGTGATGTGACATGTCATATGATGAATGACGTGATGTGATGGACATGACATGATGGGACTTAATCAGATAAGAACATATGAAATGTTTTCCCATGAGAAACATGTGCACAAGGTCGCACAACAATCCCACCTTCCGGATGACTTTGTGGCCTTTGACAAGCTTACAATTTTTTCCTTAACAATAATTAAAACTTGCATTTACAATGTCAGAGAAAAAACAATGAAAGATAAGTTGAAAACAACCAAAACTTTACAGCAAAGTATTTTAAGTTTTGGATTGGGATTCAAAATGGGACATGCGTTCTGGTGGTTACCAGAGTACCAGTACTTTTTAATATGCCTGGGGTTACCAGACATGACTGATTTTGTCATTTGGGTCTCAAAAAGTTAGGGACCACACCACAGACAAAACTGAGAAGAAACGCCCAGTTTTTATGATGAAAGAACATAGTCTAGCTGCTGCTTGGAACTGATCTCTGAACACAAATATATAAGAGCAAGTTGTTGGCTTGACTGAATAATCTGCTTACAACTCAAGCCCCTGGCGTCAACTTTAAAGGTTTGCTGTGAGGCAGAAAATGTTAATGCAAGTTGTTGACACATATAGACTAATAGTGCTATATATAAATATATCACTAACGTACGGTGCCCCTAAGATGACATGGGCAAAATAAACAAATTGAAGTTTCTGGTGCGTGCCACCTCCCGTGGACACGAGAAAGTTTCCTGTGGGTTATGAGAAAGTTTCTGGTGCACACAGGAGACCACCCAGTGCATTTCAGTCTGCTATGTCTATGTGTGGAAATGACAGTACAGGAGTTATGCCTGGGATACACAGGCAGCGCATCTACTGCGGCGCTTCTGCTGCGCTGCTACTGGCAGCCCTATCTTTCTGTCGTTTTCCCAGTCTATTTCTGCTGAGAACTGCGCATGTCACACAGAGAAAATAGGTGAGAATCTCTAGATGACGGCTGCTCTAACCTGTTAACATGGGCGCCGAAATGAAAAGCAAGAGGTTCTGTGATGTACACGCACTGCTTACGCATCCTGTGTGTCCCAGGCGTTTGTTGAGCTATATTCTAACCTCAGACTTCATCATAAGGACATGACGGTTTTGCTTGCGAGTCGTCACCACTATGTATACATCAGTGGCAGCTGGTGAAAAAATTGGAGCGGAAAGGAGGAAAACCAAAACGGAATCTAACAACAAACCACATCATACTATATCATTGTCCCCCACCCAATGAAATTGGAGGGGTGGGGGGCAATTTTATTTGCCAATAAAACAATTTGCTTTCAAAAACATATACATAAAAAGAAAAAGTGCTCATTTTAGCCATGGAGTGGTTCAGAATGTGTCATTTTACCAACAAAGTTAAATTCAAATTATAGTGTTGTTCTATTTGATTTATGTTCTCATCAAAAACAGACAAGATATCACATGATTTAAGTGTTTCTTATGTATTTTCTTAGTATACAGAAATATATAAAGTACCACAAAGCTTATAATCTGATACAGGTACAGATCAGTGCTGAACACTAAAAACATTCACAGATCTAAAAGTGTAGGTTCACATCAAAAAGTATTGATACATGTATCAAATACATGACTTACACACTCTTATCTATATGCACAACATACAAAATATAGTCTACAAAGCTGACATGTTAACACTTGTTATTCTAGTTACTTTAAGCTTATTACTCAATATACAGCTCAGCTTAAAAACAAATGGAAGAAATTGTCACAACAAGCAGCCAGACCTCCTGCACACTCATTCACAGATCACACAACATCAACAGGTAACTGAACAACCACTCAATTAAAAACGGGATCAATTCCAAATGAATGAGTGAGTCCACACAGCTCACTGTAACTTCAACAAGCAAACTACCCACAGCACATTATACGATCTCTGCTGCATTCTTGTTAAGGAGATAAATTCACACAGCCATAGAGATATTTAACCATCAGGGATTAAAGTAGCGACCAAAGAGACAGAGAGAGAGAAGCTGTATCTGACTCATGAAGTATCATGTCATAATGTCCATTTGTGGCTGTTGGTCATCTTGTTTGTTAGTTAACAGAACTTTGCGGCTGCTGTTTAACCAGTCTGATATCATCAGCAACAATGACAAACAAGCTAACTCTCCTGGTTGTTTCTCCGGTTGCTTCTCTCTCCAGCCGCTCCCCAGTGGCGTCCTGCTGCTGCTGCGCCCCCCAGTCCAAATCCATTCTCATGTTAGCTTAACAACAATCCTTGACAGCAGGTGTGAATACTAGGCTCCCTAGTGAGCTGGCATTGCTCTAGATGCCGGTGTGCCCTGGCGGCGTATTGTCGGCTGTTGCTGGCTGACGCGCTCAGTTGTAGTCCGTGTTGAGCGTAGACCGGGTCAGCTACCAGCCGACAATACGCCGCCAGGACATCTCCCCTCTCTTTCCCCCAACGGTTTCCATGCCTTTGGAAGATGGTCACGATGAATGTGTGTTGTGTTTAGGGCATCAGCATGCCGTGTTGTCCAGAGAGAACCCTCAATCGTGTATGGACTGTTTTATTCTGTCTGCACATACCAGAGAGGCCCGCTGTCGCTTTTTTGGAGTGAAGCGGGCTAGTTCACCTCTTTCTGGCATGCCCAAGGGGAAAGTGGGGAGAATGGCAGAGACCACCCATGGAAAGGGGGAGTGTTCGAGGAGGCCTGCAACTGGTAGTCAGCCTTGCGCTGACCCCCTTCCTATCCCCACTCCAGTGCTGGAGGAAGAGGGAGTAGACTCAGGGGATGTTGATGTAGAGACCGTCTTCTCCTCTGAGAGCGATGACCACAGCTTATCCTGTGGACAGATGGCAAGCAACACCTCATTGGCCTGCTATTTCACTGAGGTTATTGGCAGGGCAACCAGGGCTCTGGATGTTGCCCTCCTGTAGACCTTATGACTCCTGTCTCTCGGTTTGAGCAGGATATGGAGGTTCGCCCCGCTCCTATGCGGGTGCCCCTCCTACCTGACTTTAAGGACCTGGTGTGCAGACAGTTCGATTCTCCGGCTGCTACATGCAAGTGGTCTGCGCCATGTCGACGGTTTTCGAACATGCATGACAGGGAGCAGGTTGCATTCGAGTCGCTCCCTCCGATGGACCAGACCCTCTCTCCGCTTATTTCTCCCTCCAGCTCCATACTTGGCAATACCATCTGCCCTAGCAAGAATTGCAGGGTGATGGATAGCCTACTTACTAAGCTGCACGGGGCTTTGGCTACACAGACCCGTCTGGCAAATACTGGGGCCATTATGTCCCTCTACCTCCGTGACCTGTCCCACCAAGTACATGACAGTCCTGGGGGTTCAGGTGTTGCAAGTGAGCTTCAGATGGCTTCCTCATTCGTCTTTTCAGTTATGAAAGAGCAGGCAGAGGCTGCTGGTAGGGCGCTGGTGTCCACCTGTGTCGCACTGCTGGAGCTATCCCAGTCCCAGCTCCAGCAGGGCGATTGGGACTGCCTGCTAAGATTGCTGGTGGAGCCTTCCGCTATGTTTGGGCCGGATGCAGTTAAGTTGTTGCAGCAGGCATAGGAGAGCTGCCACTGTGAGGTCTCAGGTAGCCACTCTAGACACACCAGGGGCTCCAGACAATCCAGACCGGCCATGCCTCAGCCACCCCCGGGGACCGGGGGACCTCAGGCCCCAACTGGAGGGTTTTTGTCTGCAAACTCGGCCTAATCACACATCTGTGGCCTCCGGGTCTGCTCTATGCCTTTCCTCCTTTCACTCTTCTCCAGGCCCCTCTCCAGAGGGTTCAGGTGGACGGGGTGAGGCTGGTTCTGGTGGCTCCTTTTTGACACCACATGCTGTGTTCTTGGCAATCTCACCTCTTCTAGACGGAAAGCCATTTCGGAGGGACTTGCTGTCTCAGGCGAGCAGGACCCTGTTCCACCCCCTCCTGGCGGGGCTCAGACTGATGGCCTAGCCCCTCAGAGGGACAGGCTCCTGGCTTTAGGCTTGCCTGAACCTGTAGTGTGGTCTGTGCAGGAGGCCCGGGCACCATCCACTAGGGTTGCGTACTCCTACCGGTGGGAGATGTTTTCTGCTTGGTCTGAGACGGCGTTTCCACTGTCTGTAGCCTCTGCCAGGAGGATCAGTGAGCTCCATGCTTTGTTGGTTCACGGTGACTGCTGCAGGTTCCTGCCAGCTGGGTCAGGGATTATCCTCCATCCCAACCTAGTGTTCCCGCCTAAGGTTCTGTCTGAGTTCCACCTGTCCCAGTCGGTTGAGCTGTGGTCGCTTTTCTCTCTTGATGGGGGCCTGGGGACCAAGCAGCTCCAGCCCTTGCTGTGCCCTGTCCGGGCCCTGGCGGAGTACATCTGGTGCACAAAGGCCATCAGGAAGTCTGACCAGCTCTTCGTCTGCCAGTCCACCCCAGTCGTTTGGGCAGGCCTTTGTCGAAGCCTAGGCTGTCCCACTGGGTTGTGCAAGCAATTCAGCAGGCATATGCCTCCTCGGGTGTGCCTGTCCCATCCTGGGTTCAGGCTCACTTGACTCGAGTGTGGCTACCTCATGGGCCTTGTGGCGGGGAGCTTCTCTCGATGCCATATGTGCTGCAGCCACATGGTCATCTCAGTCCACTTTTGCCCAATTCTACTGCCTGAATGTGGCAGCCAGCCCCTCCTTTGTGGAGTGGGTGCTGGGTCTGCTTCCTCGATAGCTGGCTGGGCCTCTTTTGTATGTCTCCCTCCGTCAGCTTTGCGTCTTGCGGGCTGATCTGTGTGGCCACTCTGTCCATGTGTTTGGCCTCTGCGTCTTGCAGGGCCTTTTTCTTTGGTTCAGTCTTGCAACTTGCAGACTTATCTTAGCAGCCCTCCTGCCTCCCAGGCTTGACCTCTGCCTCTTATGGGTCCTTGACCTGGTTGGTATGTAAAAAGTGTACATTTGTAAATAGTTTGTTTGTCACATATTGGCGTTTTCGGCTTGTGAGCTGGACCGTCTCCTCATGGGGTGTCTTAAAGAGTTACCCCATACATATGGAATATGTAATGGAGTGGAGAGATAGTCTCGATACGTTTGGTTACATTGTAACTTTGGTTCTCTGAGTGAAGAGACTATCTCTCCAGCTTGGCGCCGCTTGGAGACACGTTTCGATCAAACTATCAGTGATTACACGCCAGCACAGGTGCTTTATAGGTAAACCGTGGAGCGTGACCGGGCAAGCCGGTGTGTCTTAAAGAAGTATCCATGTACCTTGACAGCAGGGGGATCGTTCCCCCATACATATGGAATATGTAACAGAATGGAGAGATAGTCTCTTCACTCAGAGAACCAAAGTTACAACATAACCAAATGATCAATAACAGATTTTGAAACTGAAAAAGTCAAATTCTGTTTACTTGTCTTCTTTCTGTGTGGAATCAATAATTGCCTATTAAGATAACAATAATTAGGGCCTGAGCCCAAAAGTAATTATTACTTTTCTAAAAATAGACTTGATGAAAATTAGGAAATTAATTTGTTTTACACATAAACTCATCAAAACATTTCAGTTTACTAATTGAAATTCAAGTGAATGGGCCCAAAACTTGCATAATTTTGATGACACAGGTGTGAGCAAGACAGACCCTCAACGTGCAGAAAATTCTCATCCTCACACTGTTGAGATTTGATGTTTTGCCATGACAGAGGAAGTTGCTATAACTTTATAACTTTAAATGCTCCAGTGTTCACCAAACTCTGCATGTTTGATAAGACTCCTGGCCTGAACACGTCTACATGACAATATTCCATCAGTGATGCAAACTGGCTGAATAGCGTCCCCTACGAAATTTAAGTGAAGCAGCCCCAGCAGCTGGCAAAATAGTGGACAAAGAAAGTGATGTTTATTTCCTTCTTGCACAGTAGAGCCCCAGAATATAATATAAAATATAGAAATGTGCTTATTATGTCCCCTTTAATGATTATTCTCTTCAAATGTCTTTTATCTGACCAACACTCCAAAACCCAAAGACATGCAATTTAGAAACATGAATAAATGAAGTGCCACAAAATTATGCACAGACATTCATGGTGCCCTGACATGAATCCTAATGACTTTGGTGATCCTCTGACTTTTCATCTAGTGCCATCACCAGGTCATATTTTATTTGCCCAATACTTTGGATTATGAGCACTCAAAGCACTGCTGTTCCGAAGTACAGCTTCACTAGCATGGCTGTAGACTCTGTTGAGTTGCTCGATAGATTACCCTAATCAAAAATTGTTGTTGATAGATTTTCCTTTGGTCATCTTATTATATTATTGTGTCAGCAGTACACAATTTAACTAGACTTGACTCACCTACTTTGAATGGGATATCCACTAACTCAGCCAACCAGTTGGTATTTGCACTTCATGACCAGAGTCAAAGAGGGATAGATGGAAAGAAGAATTAAGGTAATCAGACAGACACAGGGCTGCCTTGCATTACTCACTTAGCCAACAGAGCTGGACTAACTGACTAACTAATCAGATATGTGTCTTTCTGTGAGGTTTTTTGGTGTCTGGCTGTCTCAGGAGTGTGGGAACCAACATCAGATAGGCAGTCAGGAAGTGAAAAGCTCTGCAAATGTGTCTGATAAGGAAAAAACAAACATAACTTTTGTACACTGATTTGATGGATTGTGAGCATATGTATAGTTCTTTTTATGGGTTACAAATTATCAAGAGTTTTCAATTTACTAATTTAAATTCAAATGAAAGGGCCCAAAACTTGCATAATTTTGATGACACAGGTGTGAGCAACACAGACATGTCTCACCCTTCAGAAAATTCTCATCCTCATACCGTTGAGATTTGATGTTTCGCCATGACAGAGGAAGTTGCTATAACTTTATTGTAAATGCTCCAGTCTGCACCAAACTTTGCATGTTTGATAAGAGTCCCGGCCTGAACACTTCTACATGACAATATTCCATCAGTGAGGCAAACTGGCTGAATAGCGTCCCCTATGAAATTTCAGCGAAGCAGCCCCAGCAGCAGGAAAAATAGTGGACAAAGGAAGTGATGTTTATCTCCTTCTTGCACTGTCGCTCACACTCTCCATTCAAATATATGAGTATTTTTCTGTGTCCAGCTGCAGTTACTTATTGCCTCTACACACCAGTTCACCAGACAGTACATATTTCAATCAAACTTTGACCAGGTCATGTGGGTTAAAAGTCTTTACTTTTCTAAAAATAGACTTGATGAAAATTAGGAAATTAATTTGTTTTAGACACAAACTCACTGTGCTTCCATATTGTCTGTTTCTCATAGTGCCACCTACTGTGCACAGGAAGTCTGCCTTACAACACACATCATCAGGTTTGTTACTTTGTGGATGTTTTCTAGCTCCAAATAGCTTCACCACTTCATGCACTGTCCAAAAAATGCCTGCGTATGAAGAAGTCCACGTGCAGACCCACCGACCACATCACAGCCCAACGTGCATGGGGTGCAAGGGCCCGTTCATCGCTGCTTGCAGCTTTAATCTTATTAATAAAATCACTAAAAAGTAAAACAAATTACTAAACTTGACTGGGCAGAAAGTCCTGCCCACAGTCCTGACTAAATAATTACCCTGGAACATGGCTAGATTAACCTGGCAGGTGGCCCTGGGGTAAATATAAACTGCTGGGCCCCTTTTGAATCCTAGGTTCCACATCCTCTAAAAAACGTGTACAGTTTGTCTAGTTCGCTTATTTCATTTTTACCTTCTCTTCTATTTAGGGCTTATGCAAAGGTATCTCTCATTTTATTGTATTGCACTATTATTTATCCATATTAATTTAAACGCATAATATGTAATTTCAGCCGCTAGGGGTCTCTCAATCAAAACAACAACAAAAGATGGAGTGTGATGATGGTGTGAAGTAGCAAGGGATCATGGGAGTTGTTATCTTCATTGTTAAACAACCAACTTCTCCGGGATAGGATTACTCCAGTGTTCATTGTTCAGGATGTTTTTACTGGGAGCCGAATTACCTGCAGAGGTCTCCTCCTCTCCAAAAAAAAGACAGACCCGGTGATTACAAGTAAAAACACTGAATAAAGCAGTTTCACCTGAAAAAAAACAATGTTTCTCCGACGATGTTCGGCGAGCACCGGACTTCCTGGAGGGGCTGTTAGCTGAGCTGCTGCTAATGTTTGCCTAGTTTATTTCTCTTATAACTTAAGATCCAAATGTCCAACGACTAAAATTCTTCATCCGGCTAAAAGATATAGTTAAAAATTATTTATTATGTATTATGAAAATGTGACTTCAAATTGAATAAAAGGCAATTTCATAACAGTTTCTGTTGAACAACCACAACGCTGATGTATTATCTTGTATGTGTGTAAGTTACTCTTTGGTAGACGCAATTGTAGCGGACAAACACAACACCGAAGCATGCATCTTGTGCACTATACCCTTTGGTAGAGGGGTATGACGCCATTGACAGCTGACCAACTGAAATGGATTTCTCTGGGTTTGAAAATTGTTGGAAACATTTGGGATAATGTAAGTACACAACTCAATAGAATATATAACATAGGTCTAGTTGTTTTTAGACATTTTAATGCAGAATAATTACATATTATAGCTTTAAACCTTAAATTTTCAATTCTTAATTTTTCAATTCTTCATTTGACTCAAGCTACAAGCTACAGTTTCATGCTATCATATACAGCATTGAACTGGAAAGTATAAATGTAACCGTGGTGAGATGACAATAAATGTCCTTGTAATTGCAGACAAAAACAACTGTCCCAAACAAACTCTGCAGCGTTTAATTTGCAGTGGGAATGTGATCCAACATCGATCCGACCCAACTACTAGGTGTACTCTGCATGTGTGAGCTAAACAGCTCCCATAGCCAGGTGAGCTTTGCATACTGGGATGCGGATGAGCAAAACCATCCGCTAGTCAAAGAGTGAATCAAGGTTCAAACAGGTCTGACAAAGTATGTTGCATTTTTTAATATTTGGCAGATAGGAGCCTCTTCAGGACTTTCTTCCTACTCCTGCTCCAGACACATTCATCATTGAGTGGATTAAACATTCTCACGTCGCTTTTAGTGATGCATTTTTGTTTGCTTGGATTTTGCTCTGTGTGAAAAGAAACCAAATCAAACAAGGAAAACAAGTACACCAACTCATCCACTGATTCGAGCAACCATACTATAGGTTTGAAAACACCCTCAAACCCCCAGACCCAGGGTGCCATGTTGTATCCATGTTGTCTTAAAATAAGCCAACAAAAAACAACTCTTTCCATGGTCAAAATTGAACTACGAAGCTTAACTTATAAGTCAACATGGATAAAATGCTCAGAATGCATATTCCCAAACAATTGTTCGATTAAATAAGCAAAAACCAGTTGGCACACAGTAAGTCTGAAGCTTTCGGAGCCCCAGGTGTTCTGGATTATGTATGTGGTGTTAAATATTTCCTTTAGAACCATTACAATGTCTGTGTCCAAAATCATTCCCTGTTTATTTTATAGTGTATCACTGTCCACCATTTTATTTCAGTGTCTGAATTCTGAGTGTGAAATGTATGCTCTGTAAAGACACCTCAAAATTTCCACAATGGAAAGGGTAGAAAGTAGCACAGCTCCAAATCTTAAAGAATCGGGAGCACAGTTGCAGCAACAAACAAAATGCCAGCACTTACAGAGTCAATCAATCAATCAATCAATCAATTTTTATTTATATAGTGCCAAATCACAACAAAAGTCATCTCAGGGCACTTTTCACATAGAGCAGGTCAAGACCGTACTCTTTAATTTGCAGAGACTCAACAATTCCCCCATGAGCAAGCACTTGGTGACAGTGGTAAGGAAAAACTCCTCTTTAACGGGTAGAAACCTCAAGCAGAACCCAGCTCTTGGTGGGTGGCCATCTGCTTCGACCGGTTGGGTTGAGAGAGAGACAGAAAGAGGGAAAGGGGGAGGAGGGGGCGGGGGACAGAATAACAACAATCATAACAATAACAATAAGTAGCAATAGCCAGGGAAGGATGCCAACAGGACTGTGAAGGACTGCAAAGGCATGGCCTGCAACCCAGGGTTTCCTGCGAAACCTACAGTACAGGTACGAGGCCTGTACTATGAAGCAGGATTTGGGGTTAGTGAGGCAACTTCAGGTTTAATTATGGGTTTTCAGTCCTACAACAGTGGTTCACTTTTTACCGGGGTACATCACCATGATAACTTAAGCTGAATAGCTAACCTGTTCCAGGGCAGGTTAACTTCAGAGGATTGGATCACAACCTGTCAACACCTCGACCACTGACCAATCAGATCACTGGAAATAAAGAATCATCATTCCTACAGGATCCTGACATGGACAGAAATCCTGAGTTACGATTAAGTGACAATTAAAAAACAGCAATATATATTTTTATAGATCAATGTAAACATTGTATTGTTCTATGTTTCTATTTCCACTCTGGTTTTAAAACAGAGCCTCTAACAAATGGAAAGATTGTTTACGACACTAAACACATAATAATGATTTTAGCTGCATTTTAAATAGCATGTAAAATATAATAAGGAGCTATATGACCCTGTTAAATAATATAGCTCTTTATTAAATTTCACATGCAATTTGTCCTTGCTATATTTGGATTCTTTATATGTGTTTTGTGGATGTATTTATTCTTGACATTTTTTCTATGGCATTTTTCTATGCTTTCTTGTAAAATACAAATTATTTGGGCTAACAGGGTCACACAGCTCTTAATATGTTTCCTTTTACATGCTATGTGTGACATTGGTTTCAGATTTTTCAGATATCAGAGATTTATCTACTTAGTAGTTTGAGCTTTCTGTGCATATACTCATACTCATTACGTAGTGCATTTTGGGCAGTTTTAAGCATAGACTAATTTTATTATCATTTTCATCTATAGTCATATTCAATGAGAATGTCTGTATATTATGAGGGTTATTTCTTTATTATGTATTTATAAGCTTCTCCATTTATTAATCTGGATTGTATTGCTCTCTCTATATAGTCTCTTGCTATGTGTGTCCGGTCTTGGGCATTCAGTTTTATATATTCATTACCTTTCAACTTACTGATTATTTTGGTCACACCTCCCTCATTAGAAGAGGCTGTATCTGGGCGGTTCATTCACAGATGGATCCTATTATATAATCATTCATTCTTTTTGCTGATTGGTGTTTGAACCTCACCTGTTTATATAAATTGTCATTTCTTCTGTGGTTACATTATGCTAATGATGGCTTCTAGTTGAAATGCGTTTGTTTTTGTCCACAATAAATTAGAAGACTATAGATCTGTGAGTACTGGTTGTGTTTTTGTTTTAAAGAAAAAAGTAGTGTCTGTGACATGTACACTTCTTTCTGTAAACAATCCCACAATGCTGTGTTACATTTTATAGATGAGAAAATTAAAGTTGTACAAGACCTCAGCATTCAGCGATAATGCAAAATGATGATGATTGTCTAAACTCTCAATTTGCTGCTGACTATAGAGTTAACTACTGAATATCCGTAATAGAGGGAGCAATGATTGATTTTGGACACAGGCTGCTTTGAATTTGATGTTGCAGGCTTAAACTCACAACCAATATATGGTATGCATCAGCACTGAAGTTGTTACAGATGGCAATGAGTACTTGTCATCATCGGAGGTACATATCAACAGCTGAATGTGACTTTAGAAAAACACTGCTTGGCAAGAGTTATTTATGTTTTTTCAATATAGATTTTAAAAAAGCAGCTTAATACAGTATACTGACATTAACTTGTATAAGCCTTTGACCTAACCCTAACAAAGGGTGTCAATACACAGCTAATTTCTGCCTCCTAGTGGGTTAATCCAGCCATGTCAGGGGGCAAAACACGCGCGCGTTCTAGTTTTCCGTACAAAACATATCCTTCCGAGTGACTCATCTTATTAATAGAGAATCTTTGGAGTGCTGTGCCTCGTCTCTCAGCCGAAAAAGTACAAAATATCTTTCTTTGAGTAACTCGTCACATTATCAACAGACGATCTTCGGAGCGCCGTTACTTGTTCTCAGCTGACCGTCAGCAACAAACCGGCACCCGCTGCAGCTGACAGACACAGGTTTAGCGTTTTACTGGCCGGCACTGCCATCTCTTCTCTTCGTGTTTTAACGTCGCTCGTTTTTCCGGGATGCTAACATGTTCTGATTCACCCAGAAAGCGATGAATGAAACGAGCACAGCGGGGACCGGACCGGCGGAGGTTCTGTTTACTGCGGGCAGCCGAGCCCAGGTTGTCGGGCTGGTGGGAGGATGGAGCCGAGGCTGAGTGGTGATGGCAAGCCGTCCGTGACCGTGTCCTGGTTCCTCGGCCCGGCCCTCATCTTCTTCCTCCTGGCTGTGTTAGTGAGCAGTCATGGGACGTGTAAACACCGAGTCCCCTCTCCCAGTGAGGTGAGCCTGGGTTTGCTTTGCTGAGAACCAGCGGTAGGGCTAAGCTAGCCAAGTTAGCATGATAGCTAGTGGTGGCTAATTAACGTCTGTATTGCACAGGATAACTGCTTTACGGTACCCCTGTACTTTAAAATACATAGCTTGACACTGACTTACGCTAGAGACAAACCTGACTTCCAATATGACACGCAATATTAGTTTTTGTGTTACATCAAATGGAAAATACTTCAGTTCAGTTTGCTACCCAATTTGGATTTGGTAACAAGGATTCGTATAGATAGTAGAGTTAGCTAGCAAGCTAACAGGCTAACATAAGGCTCCCTTGTTTCTCCGAGTCTGCAATAACTAACATGATGAATAGTATCTACAATAACCGTAATGTACAGTCCCTGCAATAACCATAATGTACTGCACACTATGGTTATTGTAGAAACTGTACATTACGGTTGTTGTTGATTGCAATAACCGTAATGTACAGTCTCCGCAGTAACCGTAATTTACAGTATCTAACCATAATGCACAGTCTCTGCAATAACCGTAATGTAAGTGACAGTATCTGCAATAACCGTAATGTACAGTCTCTGCATTAACTGCAATGTACAGTCTCTGAAATAACCGTAATGTACAGTCTCTGCAAAAACCGCAATGTACAATCTCTACAAAAACCGTAATGTACAGTCTCTGCAATAACTGTAATGTACAGTATCTAACTATATTGTACAGTCTCTGCAATAACTGTAATGTACAGTATCTAACAGCAATGAACAGTCTTTGCAATAACTGTAATGTATAATCTTTGTAAATACCATAATGTACAGTATCTGCAATAAAGTAATATACAGTCTATATAATAACTGTAATGTTCAATCTCTGCGATAACTGAAATGTACAGTATCTAACCGTAATATACAGTCTCTGTAATACCCGTAATGTTCAGTATCTCACTGTAATGTTCAGTCTCTACAATAACCATAATGTACGCGTTAGGGATGTGCAGAGGGCAGTATCTGCATTTGTTGAGGCAGCAAAATTATTTGTATTTGTTTTCCAATAATAGTGGAAAGAGGCTTAAAAATCCTGTTTTTGTTTTCGTTACACTCTTAATTTTAGAAAATTAAAGTGTTACAATAAGTGTTGATGAATAAACTACCTTTATAAAGGAGGTCCCCACACTGGGTCTTGAGCTGGAGTCTCCCAGATCATAGACGACTGCGCTGACTACTGAGCTAAAACATTACTCATTGCCTCATTGCAGACAGACGTCTACTTATTTATTCACCCGTAACATCGAGACAGCACACCGTGTAATGTGTAGGGTAGAACTTCAAAGGCAATTATGGCTTTGCACGTTTCATTTATTCCCTGTTTTTTAAAACCTAACTTTGTGGAAAGGAGAATGGGAACACCAGATTATGGAGAGTCTCTTGGAAACACTTGGCGTGTGTCAGTAGCTCAGCTTTATCTCTGGGGAACACCCCCAACTCCGGGACTGATGACCAAATTAGGAAATGTGTGACATGTAGCAGGTGGATGTGACTCCACTTGTTGAGATCTGCTGATAGATATAACAGTGGAGCAGAGTAGAGAGACTGAAATAGCGATGTAACCAACCTGCGTGCTGGTATTTGACATGTCTTTTTTTCTTTCTGAAAACAAATAATTTCTAAAATATTTGTATGAAACAAATATTCGTAAAAAAATGACTTTTTGACCAACCGGGCCTAGAGCCCGGTTCTGCTTGAGGTTTCTTCCCGTTAAAGGGGAGTTTTTTCTTGCTGCTGTCAACAAGTGCTCGTTCAAGGGGGAATTGTTGGGTCTCTGTAAATTAAAGAGTATGGTCTAGACCTGCTCTATAAAAAATGCCCTGAGATAACTTTTCTTATGATTTGGTGTTATATAAATAAAATTGAATTCAATGTGCTTTGCCAAATAATATATTTGTATTTGGGCACACCCCTAGTAGAGTCTAAGTGTAATGTACCGTCTCTGTAATAACTGTAAAGTACAGTATCTGCAATAACCTGCACTAATGTAATGTACAGTCTCAGCAATAACTGTAATGTACAGCATGTAACTGCAATGAACAGTCTCTAAAATAACCGTAATCTATAGTCTCTGTAATAAACGCAATGTACAGTCTCTGCAATAACTGTAATGTACAGTATCTGCAATAATCGTAATTTACCGTCTGTGCAATAACTGCTGAGTGGAACATTTTACAAATGCCCTTTGGTTTTTATGATTATTGTGTCATGTGATGACTATGGCCCTGTTTACACCTGGTATTAACATCCATCTCAGGTGATCTGATGACAAGTGTACAGCTCTAAATACAAGTGTAAATGCACCCAAGACGCATTGAGGACGGATTGAGACCCGATCAGTCAGACCACATTCGGAGGTGGTCTGGGCCGCATGTGGCCACATTCTTTTAGTAGTGTAAACGCAATATGTCCTGGGCCACATTGAGGGACCACCTACTCAGCTGACATCTTCTATTTTCCGGCAGACTAGACACAGTACCCTCCGTCCAAAGCTGTTCAACTTGTTTGATAACAGGATAAACAAATTATTTTGTTTTTCATGTGAATTAAAAACATAATCCACCTCCCGTTTTCTCCTGTTTTTTTCGTTCCCCTAACCGGTTTCCCTCTTCAAATCGACAATTAGAATAGAAATTAAATCATTAATTTTTCGCTTGTCTGTCTAAAAAAATATTTCAGAAGCTAAATGTAGCTGGATAGTTTCCTCTGTCCTGTCAAACTGATAACAACAGTTTTTAGTTTTGCTGTGCTGCTCAACATAGTGAGCTCAGGATTTATCAGGACGGTGGCTGCTTTACTCCAAACAGTTTCACTGTATGAACCTGGACTGCATGTGTGTAACAGCTGACCTATTGGATGTGTAGAAGAACACAGAACATTAATTAACATTAGATCCTGACAGATCCTGTTGGCTTGTTGGAGATTTAAATAATCAATGAAGTTATGCTTCTGTGTCTCGTCCGTAAATGCGCACAGTGTCTCTGAATGGAGAGATGCAGCTACGGGGAGATCGCTGCATCTCTCTCCCGACGCGGAATATTTATATATTTATCCTGTTATCAAACAAGTTGAACACAGCTTTGGATGAATAACGAACGAATTTGGTCGTTGAAAACAGAAATGATATCCGTGTTTATTTGCATAAACAGAGCAGGGGAGTGAGATCTGACCACATGTGGTCACTCAGGATGCATATGGAGATGCATGTTAATGCCAGGTATAAACAGATGCGCTTAAAGCGGTCCATTTGTGATTGGATCACCCGAGACGCACGTTAATACCAGGCGTAAACAGGGTCTAGGGCTGTCCCGAATACCTTTTTTTGGGGGGGGGGGGCTTCAAAGCTTCGATTTACTTGAAGCTTGGCGGGGGGGTTCAAAGAAATAGAGGAGGTAGTCCAGTACTCACGCAGGCCTACACAGATGGTGTGCAAGCTACGAGCATGCACAGAGGCAGTTATGCTCAATGTGTTGGTCATTGCAGTATTCTCTGAAACGCCAGGGGGCGTACAAACAAAATATTCTGTAAATAAGCAAGACTCAATGACATATTTTTGGCGCACACACCCTTGCACCAGGGACACTACATCAAGCATAAATCTAGCTTCACGGTGCAGGTACCTCCTCTGTCTCTCTGCCCGTCTCGCCACCTCGGTGTCACTCATGCTGCCGGTGTTTTGTCGGTCTGCATCCACCTCATGCTGAAGTTGCTGCTGTTGGTGAGAACAGCACAGCAGGCGAGCAGCACAGGGACCCGCTGGAAGAAGCAGCAGCAGCATCTTTAAAGCAAGCTAGACTAGGGCTGCTCGATTATGGCAAATATCATAACACAATTATTTTGGTCAATATTGTAATATTATATATTGTAATATATAGTATTAACATGATTACTCATTGACTTTGACTTTGTGCATTTCTTGAACGTTTAAAAAAAAATTTCTTTTTAACAGTGGATTTCCTTTAACAATAACAGACTGCAGACCAAGGTTAGATGGTCCACTTTTTTTGGCAGCCACTATGTCTGTTAATATTCCAGACTTCCGGCCATATAGAACAACTACCAGACATATGTTTAAATAGCCATATAATAGCCTACATTTAAACAGCAAAAAAGGACAAAAACACAAATGCTATGATCCAACAAATGTATTTTAGTCAGCAGAATGAACTCTTCACAAACTTTGTGAACTGAGCATATAGGCTACAACAATCAGATAAAATAAATAGCCTTGCTGTTGTTAATTTAATGCTGCCATGCGGGCAGTCTGCAGCTGCAGCTCCGCCACCGCTTCCACCTCCTGCGGTCTCCCTGAGACCGCCTCTCACTGGGGCCATATGGGGAAAAGTTAAACCTCCTACTGATCAATTACATGTTACTTAACCATGGAGCTCTGGACTGATTTGTTTATTTCACTGTGCCAATGCTGGATGTAACATTACCTGAGAAAAAATGGTAAGACTTTTCGGAGTCTTGTTAACTGCTGTTGTACCAAAGCACAGGACTGTTCCTGAAGTGTGCACCGGCTTTTCAATCTTGTGTCACGCTTAGTCACATGTGACCTAACATTCAATGAATCTTCCAATGTTTTAACAGTGGTGGCAAAACCAACCTTTGCATAATATAAGTTTATACTTAAGTTGTCTTGGCAGCATATCCTATAGGTCACACAATATTAAGCTATTTAATATGCTATTAATGAATTTAGCAATCGGCATATTTCCCACCATACATTTTGGCCTTTGATATTTTCATCTGCCGGACAACTACACATGATACCAGCTGCCGGGAGGGAAAAGAAAACTGTATATAGGAATGTTTGAATTCTGATTTTGCTGTTCATATACTATGGCAACAAACAAAGCTTCAAAGCATTCAGTACAGCCCTAGTGACAATGTACCATGACTTGTTAGGTATTTAATTCACTGGATTAGCTAAAAACAGGCATTCTCATCTGATTATTTTATCTATAAATGATTTCTCAATTGAATTTCCAGAAAATATACTATTATGATATATACTGCTATCTTAATGTAAAATTGTATGTTTTATACATTTGACCTACTCCCCCAACATGTCATCTGTCATCTGGGTGCTTGGTAACAAAACCAACCAAACCAATCACTGATTTTCTTTACTTGTTACTTGTCAGAGATCTTTGGTTTCTTATAATTTCTCCTCCGCCTCTTTTAGGTTGTCCATCATGTGTACTTGAGGCCTGAGCGCTTGACTAAAAGAAGCTCTCCTGACAACCTACAGCTGAAGATTAAAATCATCTACGACTACAGTGTTGACCAGTGAGTAATGCAGCTTGTTAGATAACATGAACATTTCTAAGCTCTAGAAAGTAGACACCAGAACCAGACATTTGACAGTTAATGTTGTATGTTCATAGCAATCAACACTTCCACAAACCTCATAAAAACAACTTCAAAGCTTTACTCTGACATTTTATGATTATTATTATTTCTTATTTCTTATTTCTCTATGATTCAGGTATGAGTTGTACCCACCTTGTGACTATACTGTGTACATGTAAGTGATGTTTTCTGTGTCAAGTGGATGTGCTCTTTCTCCTCAGGCTCCCTGCAGACAAGAGAAGACTGGTAAAGGTGAGGATGCCTAAGAACTTAATGTGTAGAGCACTTTTTGTAAATGAAATGAAAACCTATAAGATGGAGCCTTGTTGGTTGGCTGTAGCACCTGCAAATTCACCTACAGAGTGCTGAAAAGATGTTTTGAGCTTGAATTTGGGTTCACTGCTCACCATTATGTTAGGTACTGCAACGAGAGAAAAAACATGTGCATGAGTCAAAGAAGTAGAACTGAGGAGAAACAAGCAGGTGGAGTGTGATGAGCTTAGACACCTGCCAATCATAGAACTCCCACATCATCTGATTCTTTATTCTTAATTTGTATCCCCATTAGCTTCCACAAAGTGATCGCTAGTCTTTCCGAGGTCCACACAACAACAGCAACAATTAAGCAATCAGCAGTTCACATTGATCAGTAAAATAAGAAAAAGCAAAACAAGCCAGATATAAAGATAAGAAACTGTAAAATAACAAAGGTGGATAATCCAAATTTACACTAAAATCAACAACAAAATTGTCAAGATTCAAAATAATCAAAAAGGTTCTAAACTTAAAAGTGTGTTTTTCTTGTTCCTCCAGTTGGGTGTTCTCTCTTTCCCTTCACTGTGCAGGATGATGTGCAGAGTTTGTCTTCACATTCATCTGCTAAGGGAGGAAAATTTCTCTGTGCTCACCTTTAATCTCAGTTTAGCACGTGTACATATGAGCATGATTTGTGACATCATAGCTAGTTTGGAGCTATGGTTTGGAGCCACACAAATCAGACAGATTATTATTCAAAACATAGTATTTAAAACATGTCGGGACGGGATCTTAAATTATTTTTTCAATATTACCACAAAGATATCGAAACAAAAAAAAGGGGCTGTTGAGAGCCAACTTATATGGACTTATTTTGAAAAACAGGAGGGGTTTTAACATTAACATGGCATTGTTGTTGTTGAGATTAAAGAGCAACTTAAAACCAGCTGACAATTTTGCCTCTGCTAACCTCCATTATTTGAAGTTCTCACCCATCATTGCTATTGTGTTTGTCCCCTCCTCAGGACAAGCTCTTTCCCCAGGCCATCGACTACCTGCAGAGGGCCTTCAGTGTGAGGCACAGGGTGGGGCCTGTGTTGCTCAGCAGGTATGAATCCACTACACACTGTCTGGTTCCACCTGTGTACGTTGCTTCTAAAGATGCACTGATCCATGTAGGAGCTGATAAAGACACAAGGTTGGGTATCGACCAGATGTCATGTGACTGATCCACAGTTTTCTGTTGATCCATTAATTTACTGTGTGATGTGTATGATGTGTAATGCTACTGCCACTTCCTGCATCTGCTTCATAATAAATGCATTTTCATGTAAGAGTAGTGGTGGACCTTAAAGGATAGGTTCACAAGTATGTCTTGTAGTAGTCTTGTAGTAGGTCCCCAGCTGGAATTGAACCAGGGAAACCATTCAGTTATCAGGGTGCTCCTATGTGGTGTTTCTCAGACAAGATTTAGACATTTTGTGAACTTTTTTTGGCAAGAAGTCGTTTGAAACATTGTCCAAACAAAATATATCTTATTAAAGAATGGATGAAGCCTGATAAGGGAGAATGACTCAGAGAATGAGGACTGATGTTACATCTTTTTAACAACCAACTTTTAGCAACTGGTGCGAAAAGACACTACAGAGGAGCTGTGTTGTTTAGCAATTCGGTTTTGGTTTATGAGAGAAAACGGAGCCACTCTTTGTTGAAGAGATGCAGAGACTTGTAATTCCTTTCAGTGAAGCCTTTTTCACCTGCGGGGTGTACACACAGAGGACAGCAAGTGCAGCATCTGCTCTGATCGGCCTGTTTGTAAGGTCTGTGTCTGGGAGGAAGGAAGGTGTATGAAAATCCCCGCTTTAAGCAATGGATTGATATGCAGTTACAGTGTCACGTTACCTACTCTATAATCCATCCTACACAGATTGGTTCACAGGTATTAAATGCGAATGGGTATCAGAATTGATATCAGGGGAGAAAAATGTCAGATTGGTGCATCCCTAGCTGTTACAAGCCCTCAAACATGGTTCTCACTCATTACAATGATGTAGGTGATTTTGGCTAAAGTCTTTGAATGCTCAGATCTTGGATTTAGCCTTTGTCTTTGCTGCTTAGCGAAAAAGTAGATGTTAAGAAGCCTTTACTATGTTATCCATTCCATGGTTGCTCTGACATTTGACACTACTTAAAGGTGCCGGACTTTACCTGTAATAAAAGTTTGTTTCAGCAGAAAAGGTGTATTTATTCTCTAACTACAATGCAGAGGTTAACATCAGTGTTTGTTGTTTGTGTCGTATCAGACAATGTGCAACCAACCAGTACCTGAGGAAGAGAGATGACCCTCATCGCTACTGCCAGGATGCCTGTGCAGATGTCACCCGTTGTGGCCCTGTCATTGTTCCACAGCACCACCTGCAGGTCAATAAGGGCCATTGCACACACATAATTGATATTGTAACAAAAAACTAAATAAAACGGCCTTTACTCTTCTAGCTTTTTGAAACAAATTTCATCTTGTTATACATAAGTCAGAACAACTTGTAACACTACAAATTTATTCATTGTTTTGGAGTCTTTGCGCCTTCCTGTGGTCAAAAATCACCTAATGCGTTAATAATTACGTCTTTGATACTAACTTATTAGCAGTGCTCAGTGAAAATTGTGTGATCTAGATTCTCAAAGGCATACCTTGGATTAAGGAGCAGTTTGCTGACCAAGGGAGGGAATGAGTCACTTGAGGAGGGAGAAGAGTGGAAGTAGCTGCAAGCAATCACATTGTTTGACATACATGCAGTATATGACTTTTAACCAACAAGAGTCACGTGTGTGTGAACAGAGTCCACAACAGGCAGTGGAGAGAAACATGAGGATGCACACACATCAGACTTGACAAGCTGGATTTGAACCAGTGACCTTGCAGTCTCAGGGCATGCATCTTAGATCATGCTAGACCATCAGCTTAACTGAGTACATACAATCAGTAAAGTTGGTGTCTTTTGTTTTCACAACCTGAAAGTTAAATACAATGGAGGTCTATGAGAATAAATGCAGCTGAAGTTAAATATTCACCAAAATTGGAAATTTACAGAAAAAAAGCTGAATGACAAATCATACAATTGTGATCAACATAGAAATGTTTTCATGGAGTTTGATCACACATTTGGCAAGTTATGTTGTTTGTACAATGCATACAATATATAACAAACTTGAGTACACCCCTGTGCAATATCATTAAATTGTTAAATGATTGTTAAATCTTACAATAATTTTGGTATTTTTAAGGTGGAGTGTAGGGTATTTGGTCTTATGTATAATTAAAACCAAACAGGTTAGATAGACTAAATTGAAAATACAGATCTCAAAATACAAACTCAATACAACAAAAGTGAGTACACCTGTGACCACTGAAACAAAAGTGAGTACACCTGTGACCACTGAAACAAAAGTGAGCACACCTGTGACCACCAACATAAAAATGGCTACAACTGTGACTTCCAATACAGACTAATTGCCTGCACAAAGTTATAAAGGAACCTCTGAGCAGACCACTATAACTTTCTCAGTTTTGGCCTGGGTTGTGTCTCATGTGCCATGGCCCCATATGGTGAGGAATTGCCTGAACAAGTAAGACACCAGATTGTGAGACTTCATAAAGATGGGAGAGGGTACAAGATCCTCAGTAGGCTACTAAACAGAAGCCAAAACCCAGCTGCAGCAGTGGTTAGGAGGTACAGGAGGACCCATACTACCAATAACAGAAGGTGAAGTGGCCGTCCGCAAAAAATGAAAGCATGCATAATTCACTATTTTTGCAACCTTGCATTGAAAAACAGACGGGCAAGCATTTCTAACTTGGCACAAGGACTATCTGTGGAAATTGGTGTTTCAGTGACTGCTTAGACAGTGAGAAGGACATTGCATGAAGTCAACCTCTACTGATGACATCCAAAAAGAAAACCATTGCTCACAAAATGGCACAAAACTGCCAGATTGAACTTTGCCAAAGAACATGAAAAGAAGCCAGATGAATATTGGAGGCACATTCTTTGGTCAGATGAAACCAAAATAAATTTGTTTGGATCAGATGGGGTCCAGTATGTTTGGTGTGGACCTGATTGCGTAGTGCCGACTGTCAAACATGGAGGTGGGAGTGTGCTGATATGGGGCTGCATGAGTGGAAAAGGTGTAGGGGAGATGCCACTATGAATGCAATTTTTATACCCAAATTCTGAATGAAAAGATGACTTCCAGTCTCAAGAGGGATGGCAGGAGAGGAATTTTCCAACATGAAAATGATCCCAAACACACTGCAGGAATCACATAAGAGTTTTTTTAAAGAAGAAAAAAGTAGAAACTATGACCTAGCCAAGTATGTCCCATGACCTGAATCTAATAGAACACCTTTTGTAATATTTTAAAATGTAAGGTAGAGCAACAAAACTCCTCCAGCAAAGAGCAACTGAAAAGAATAATCTTTGAAGAATGGCAGACCATCTCTCCACAGATTTGTTCTAGAATGGTATCATCCATGCCCAGGAGGATCTGTTATCTGTCATCAGAAAGAAAGGCAGGCATACAAAATATTAGAAAAATTTAAAAAATGGAGTCTCATTAATGAAGGGTGTGCTGACTTTTGTTGCAGTTTGTTCTTAAATTTGGGCCAATATTGTATAAATTGACAAACATTCTGTTTTTCAAGTGAATTGGCTTAATTCTTCTTGGGTTTTGTCTAAAAACAAATCAACTTGTATTAAATGGAAAGGATTTGTAATTACTTAACATTTTAGTGGTATTGACCAGGGGTGTAGTTAGTTTTGTTATATACTGTATTATGTTAAATACTTCATTGTCAATTTTAAACATATTTCAAAACTTTTACATTTTTCGCTATAAATAATCTGTGCGACAGACTTTGAGATTGACCACTGGCAGCAGTGAAGCAGAGATCCTTCACATATTGCGAGATGTATTGCAAAAGGATTTAAGCTACCATGACCTGGTGATTTTTGGCATTTTTTTTTTGAAAATTTGAGTGCTGAATGACTAAAATCTTTTAAAACTTGCTTACAAACCCCATAGAGTTTGATCAATAAAAAATAATCCTTACAATTCCAAGAGGTTTCCAGTACCTCCAGTACAAATGAGAAGGCAGGTGGTAAGATGGACTGATTAAGGGACAAGGGGGGAGGGCAGAGCGGACGGTTGAAAGGATAAAGGCAATGAAGGTTATTGTGAGGATGTTAATCTCATTATGGTTATTGCAGACACTGGAAAGGAGTTAATAATAGTGCTGCAACCCCTCCATCTGCTACCTGTACTTACTGCTGAGTATGTGAGGCTCAGAATCTAAAAAATGTGGGTAAAACTTTTCTTTAGAAAGAATAGCTAATTTTAACTTATTTAATAACATACTGCAAAAGGTTTGTCTGTCTTTCCTGTGAATAATTTTACCCTCAGATTTTGCTCTGTGAGGTCTTTTTTCCATTTACTCACTCCTTTCTTCTGTATTTCTCTCCCAGCAATGCAAGGTGTGCAGTGAGTCAGGGAAGTCATGCGGCCCCTTGGGTCCCCCAGATGGCCCTGGGGTGGAAAGGTCTGACTTCGTGCTCTACGTCAGCGGTATCACCACTGAGCGCTGTGGACAGGAGAACATAGTGGCCTACGCTGCTTACTGCCAGCTGGAGGCAGAGCTGGACAGGTGGGGAGAACAGCACATGTAGTCTGCATGTTTCTATGCGTGTTCAGAACTCTCTCACACTGAATATTTAGCTGTTTCAGAGGTTGTTTCCTAAACTGTTATTCAGGTTTGGTGATGTATCCTAATTCATATGAATGGGATGGACATAATATTAGAAACACCTAAGTATAATTCAACAGCACCACAAAGTACAGCCTCCAAAATGACTATAAAATAAACCTTTCAAAAACTGATAAACAAATAAAAACCTTGATGAATGGGCTGTTTTATTAGACTGAAATATTGTCATCTATGTAAGTTTACCCAATAAACTGGAAAGTGAGTGTATGTGAGAAAATTGTTGACAGACTAACCAGTATTGTTTTATTCTATCTGAGATGAGTAATAAATAAATTATATTCCTCAACAAATGTATCTTTGTTGTTGTTACTCTTCAGCAAAGGACATGAGAGACAGTAATAAAGTTAAATGGTGAAAAGTAAAACCAGATATGAGATGGAAGAGTAAATAGAATAAATAAGATTATATAATATCATCCAGGAGATCTAAAATCATACGAGTTAAAAGCCAGTTTAAAAGGTGTGTTTTACTGTTTAAAAGAAAATACAGAGGTAGTTGTTCGAATTGTGAATGGTTACACTTTTCATACTTTAGGAGCTATAACAATAGCAAATAGCAAATTCACAGCCACCACTGATGGCAAATCTTGACTTAAAAAGCGAGATGAGTTTCTTGTTCCGAGCTCGGTGTGTGCTCTCGTACGTACAGGCATTGCAGGTCAGAAATACAGCTTGGAACAAATCTATTTAATACCTGTAATCTGAAAGCAATGGGAAGCCAAAGAAGGTATAATTGATGAAATTTGGGGAATGTGCTCCCTTGCTGGCAACTCCTGTGCCACCTCTGTGTCTGTTTGTTTTTATGTTTTGAATGTTTTTTAATGCCTCTTGATTCTCAATTGTCAGTGTGATCAAACTTTGATGACGCAATTATGGCTGCCTTCTGTGGCTTAGGGTATTAATTGCCTGGAGAGCTGCTCAAACACCACTAGTCGGGAGCAAACCAGGCCCACCTTTCATCAGCTATAGTCAGCAGGAGCTTGGGACTGGCAGAAAAACAGGGTGGCAGTGTTTGCCTTTACATTAATGATCTGTGGTGTTATTCTGGTCATGTAATGGTGAAGGAGAGAGTTTCTGACTTGAACATTTAGCTGCTTGCGGTAAGTTGCCGACCTTACTATTTGCCCAGGGAGTTCTCTCATGTGATTGTTCAAGTGGTTTACTTTCCTCCATTGGGTAATGGGAAGCCAGCCACAGAGACAATATCAAGTCATCCATGACCTGCAACGCTCCTCTCCGGACGTGTTGGTTATTATTAATGGGGATTTTAATCACTGCTCTCTCTCTCCTCAACCATACCCTCGTTTAAGCAAATGGTGTCATGTCCTACAAGGGGTAATAAAACTATTGATTTGTTTTATACGAACATTAAGGAGAGTTTTGTTGTTAAGTTGCTTCCCCCTCTTGAACAATCGGATCATAATTTGATATCTTTTACATCCAGATATTCTCTCATTGTTCGGAAGCAGCCGTTTACATCCAAGACTGTGCATGTGTGGTCAGAGGACACTTGTGAAGTGTTAACAGGGTGCTTTGATTGCACTTTTTGGACTGTGTTTTTAGATGATGACAATGATCTGGACAGCGTCTCTGACAAAGTCACCTGTTATATTACTGTAATTACTGTGTTGAGTCTGTCAAGCCCTGTAAACAAATAAAATCTTTCCTAATAATAAACCTCAACAAGGGAGGTTAAAGCTGTTATGAATGGGAAGAAAACTGCATTCTTTAGTGGTGACAAAGATAACATTAAAATTGCTCAAAAGGAGCCGAAAGCAGTTATCAAACAAGGTAGACATAAATATAAGGAAGGGGTTGAAGGACAGATGTCCAATAGTAATACAAGGGGCCTTTGGAATGGCATGAAATCAATTACTGGCTATGGGACCAGTAATCCCAGTTTCCTTGGTTCTGGGATAAATGTAAATGAGGCAAACTACTTTGCAAGGGGGGGGGGGGGGGCTGTCTAATCTAATCTTCTCAGTTTTCTTAGTTCCAGTCAAAAGCAAAGCAGCTACATTTTCAACCATTTGATTTTTTTAGTGCTTTCTTACTGAGTGTAGAATATACTGTAGAGAGTAACAATAATCCAGATGGGATGAAATAGAGGCATGAATAATTTTCTCCAGGTGTGCGGCAGACAGAAATGATTTGATTTTAGAAATACTTCAATTGATTAAAAAACGAGACAGTATAACCCCCGGTGCTTGATGTTCTAAGTTCAGATTTGAACCAAAAATTATTCCCAAATTCCTAGCAGAGGGCTTGGTATTGGCTGGCAAATATAATTATCAGAATCTTATCATCATTCAGCTTGAGACAGTTACAAGACATCAAACACATTTCCTCAAAGCAGGCCTTATGAGCAGCCCAGCTACAAGAATAAGTAGAGTTGACAGGAGGGAAGATATAACTTTGTATCATCTGCATAAAAATTAACATGATATATTATGTCTACTAATTATACGACCAGTCTTCTCCCTAATTATATGAGTTATCATGGTACTCTTGTTATTGTGGGCACCGTATCTTCACTTACCCTGTGATTTTGTGTGTGTGTGTGTGTGTATGTGTGTGTGTGTGTGTGTGTGTCCTTTAGACCTATAGCAGGCTATGCCAACCTGTGTCCTGCCATGATTTCCTCTCAGCCTCAGGAGTTCGAAGGGATGCTCTCCACTGTCAAACATGAGATCATCCATGCTCTGGTCAGTACAACAACATGTTTCTTTCAATCCTCTGTCAAATTGTGCTTTTCTTGTAGTAAAGAAACCTGAACAAACTGAGTGGCTGAAACCATCAATAAATAGAGCTGGATTGGAACCTAAGCTTAACCCTCACTAGGTTTAAAGGATAGGTTTGCAGTTTTTCAAACAACAGTCAGGTGTCCATATGAAGAGTGACAGGGGTTCTCCTCTCTGTAGTCATTCCTCCTGTTCATACTGGCTATTAAAAGATCCCCCTCAAATGTGCTTTCAATGTAAGTGATGGGGGCCAAAATCCACAGTATGTCCACACAGACATTTAGTGCAAAAATGCATTTAAAAGTTGATGTGAAGCTTACATCAGGCTTCAGCATGCTGAGTTAGTCATATCAAGTGGATATCTGCCACATTTACAGTTTTTTTTTTTTTTTTTTTTTAGCATCAAATCCCTCTTTGTGTTTCCTCAGACAGTGTTTCCCTTGAGCTGCAGTGGAAGTATTGTAACAAAAAAAGGAATTTGGCACTTAAAAGACAAACCTTGAAAGATATCTACTTGATTTGACTCATTTGGACGGCTGAAGCTTCATATTAGTTGAGATAAACTTTTAAATACATTTTTGCACAGAAGGAGGACTGTGGATTTTGTCCCATTGTAAGTGCATTATGAAGGGATCTTCTAATGGCCAGTATGAACAGGAAGAAAGATTATAGCAAGAAAAATCTGTTTCAATGCTCATTTCGGCTCCTGACAGTTGGTTTAGGACAGACTTGAAGAATTGGAAACACATTCTTTAAGGGGTGTACTGGTTTTTCACTTTGTTGACAGTTCATGCTTTGCAAATTCACAAAAGTTTTGACTATGTATTAGCTTAAAGGTTATTCTATCTAACTTACTTACTTACTCATTCTAACTTGCACTTACTTCTAAAGACCTGGGGTCTCATTTATAACTGTTAAGTATGCACAAAACAGGGCTTAAAGAGGCTTACACCATTTCCCACGCAAAAGTTGTGATTTACAAAAACAAACTTGAGGGGAGAATGTGCGCACCCGTATGTAAACTCTGACCCATGCATATGGACATTTTGGAGACAGGGGAAACTGGCAACACAGATGGTGAGGTGGTGAATTGAAGCCAGATTGTATAATAATCCTCACACATTTAATTTCACTTCATATCACACGATAATTATAGATCCACTTTATAATAAATATTCAAGCCAACAGTGTTATTTGTGCTTGTGCCAGTCAGCTATAACTATTCCATTAGCACCTTTCAATTTTTAAAGATATAATCCAACATAAATTTCAAATCAAAGTCCGTTCAACATTTCATCAGTGCTCTCATCCTGAGCGCAGAGGAGAGGGCCGGGCTGTATGGTGCTCACACTCGTTGTCAGCTGTGGAGCAGCACAGCGCTGCTGAAATACCAGGATGATGTTCCAGTTTGGCGAATGGCGGAGTAGGCAGCAAGCCGAGAGAGCTCTGTCTCCACTCGTCATTTATTTGACATTTGTTACACTATCCGCCCACTAAAACTGGAGAGCTGGCCTGGCACTTTGGGAGATGATGGATCTCCATTTCTCATGCTTCTGCGTTGAAAAGCCGCATCACCAGCATACGTAGTTACTGACACCTATGTTGTTACCACAGCAACCCATACAGATAGGTCGGTGATGTCTGGACACACCAATCCAATCTGATCACTTGCAAATAACAGTACGGACATTGTCTTAAAGATCTGATTTGAGAAACTTTTTTTTTTTTTTTTCAATTCAATTCAATTTTATTTATATAGCGCCAAATCACAACAAAATTCATCTCAGGGCACTTTTCACATAGAGCAGGTCTAGACTGTACTAATTTACAGAGACCCTACAATTCCCCCATGAGCAAGCACTTGGTGATAATAATAACAATAACAATAGTAATAGAGATGTGACTAGCAACAACAAACAGCAGCAATAGCCGGAGAAGGACACCAACAGGACTGCAAAGTTTCGGGCTGGATGCTGGGGATTCCTGCGAGATGAGAAAGCACAAAAAACTCAGGGGAAGAAGCAAAGTTAGTAACATGCATTAATGGCAAATGAATGCATACAGATGGAGAGTAGGAGGAGGAGAGAGGAGCTGCAGTCTGAACAAAGTCTAAATGTATTCACTCAGGTGTGATCTGTGTGTTATTTCTCCTGTGTCCACCAGGGGTTTTCAGCAGGTCTGTTTGCCTTCTACCATGACGATGAGGGCAAACCTCTGACTCCTCGCTTTGCCAGTGGCCTGCCTGCCTTCAACGAGAGGTGAATACAGTTTGTGTTGTTTGGAAACGGCATTCACTTTACATGTCCATCAACCCAGCCAGTTGTGATGCTTTATACTAAAGGAAACCAAAAAGACTGGAGAGGAAACAAACATCTAGCTTCCTCTCTATAGAGTGTTAGTTCAGAGTCATTTTAAGTTTCATCTATGAGGTTTTAACTCATCATGTCTCCTGAAGAGAAGAAGGTAAAAGGTGTTTCACATGAGCTAATCAGCTACCTAGGTGTGGTCACACAACCTATATGAAAACCAGAACTCAAACACAGACAGTGCATGTAAGTGTATACATACTGTCAAGAGGCCAGAAAAACATATCGATGGGCCTCCAAAGAGGAGAAGGCCAGACAACAACCCTGTTAGGTCAAGATATTGGGCCAGAGGCTGAGAGAAAGAAGGGAAAAACAATTTCCGCAATGCCCATTCTACATCGAAAGATCCAGCAGAAGAAATAGAAGAATGGGTGAAGAAACTGGAGAGAGTCAGATCTGGTCATCGACTACCTGACCTGCCAGTCACGCCATCTGTAGCTCCACCTGGCAACCTTTATGTTTGCAAGTCATCCCTGGAAGGATGTTCTTATAGGGACAGCAAAAGTAATATAAAACCAAAGATGTTAGAGAAGTAAGAGTCAATTGGTCGATTGCTGGAGGAGACTGCATCACTTTGATGGAACCAATACAACTTGAAAAGTGAAGAAGTTGTGAGAAATTTCAAGTGAAAAAATTCATCTTGAGGAACACAGACTGAGCTGAGCAGTTGAAAGACACTTCACTGCTGCCCAGCAGGGCTGCTGAATCCATCGCAAGGCCTCTGAGGACATGAAGACTTTTCAGACATGGGACTGGAACACCTGTGGCTGTTTTTCAGCAATGGAACCAGTTTTTGAGATTTTTGGGCTGTTCCTGTTATCAGCTTTATTCTTCAAAACCTCAGGAGGTTTTGAGTAGAACCATTGTAGGAAAGATATGAGCTAGTAGAGTAGAGAAAGAGCCTTACCAACCTTACATACAGCCCCCCCCCCCCCCCCCCACACACACACACACAAGTGCATACACGCACACATACACACAAAATGAAGAGAAATGTTAAAAAGAATTCCTCATTGAGACATTGTGGATGTAGTGTTCTCATATAGAAAATCTATTTGCACTCTGATGTAAGTGGTGATATCACCACTTTTTGATGTGTTTCAAGGTATGTAACATACTGAGGGCACATGGGCATGAGTGAATATAACAGACACTGCCTGATGCTGTAGGTTTTACCTGTAGTGTGACTTGTGAATATACTTGTTTTCTTGGAATTCTCACATGCCATTAATTGCGACAAGGAAAGAAGCTGCCTCCTCCATCCCAGCTTCTCTGGGTGGGAGCAGAGGGGCTAGAGGACTCTGCAGAAACAAACTTGTGAGAAGGAAGGTTAAAGCTGCATGTGTCTAAATGAAATTTCTTTATCAGTGCATGTGTATGTTCAGAAGGAAGTTTGCAGTTTGTACGGTGTGTTGTCCAACCACATCGGAAATCCAGTCAGTCTCTACTGACACTTATTTATGCACATAAAAAGGGACAGAACAATAGTTGTGTGAGTGAAAAAAAAGAGTTAGATGGAGAAGTCCAAACCCTCCACATAGCTGAACTACTGTGCCATCTTCCACCTCTCATATAAACTCGTGTGTGTGTGTGTGTGTGTGTGTGTGTGTGTGTGTGTGTGTGTGTGTGTGTGTGTGTGTGTGTGCGCGCGCACAGCCTGGGTCTGTACCAGTGGAGTGAGGCGGTGATCAGGAGTGTCAGCAGGTTGTGGGACATCAGAGGAGGAGTGATGGTCCGCCACCAAGTGCATGTCCTCGTCACCCCTCGTGTCGTGGTAAGAAGCTGTCTGTCTCCCAGTCAGTTCAGAGGTGGATCCCTGGAAACCTGCATTTTTAGACTGAATACACATGAGTCAGCGGTCCCATTCCAAAGGTTGGACTACAGGCAACAGAAGGCTCATTTCTCAGCTGCAGTACATTTGGAGAAGCCTTTGAATTGGAGCTTAATTGGCCCATGTATGCTGTGCCCATCAGTAATGTAATGGAGCACTTAGGTTTCTAAAGAAAAATGACTTCACCTGGACTAAAATCATAATGGGATGAAAAGATTTCACTCAAACATGACAGAGGAATAAGTTCAGAAGGAGAGGATGGAGACTGTTGCCTGCAGTACCTGTAGTTTCGGTATTATTACACTCACTGTCAGTCATTGACAGAGCTGTACAGTATGTTCTTCTGTGTGCCTCCAGGAGGAGGCAAGGAGACATTTTAACTGCCCTATCTTGGAGGGAATGGAGCTGGAGAACCAGGGAGGGACGGGAACTGAACTCAACCACTGGGAGAAGAGACTGCTGGAGGTAACCACACTTTCTCTGTGTGACTTTGGGGGAAGTGAACAATTAGAGTTTCTCCTTCATGTTAAATTTTCTTCTTCATTTGCCTTTCCTTTCCTTTCCTCAGAACGAGGCGATGACAGGCTCCCACACCCAGAACCGTGTGTTTTCTCGTCTGACGCTGGCAATCATGGAAGACAGCGGCTGGTACCGAGCTAACTACAGCCTGGCCCAGAGGCTGGACTGGGGCCGTGGCCTCGGCTGTGACTTTGTCATGAAGAGCTGCAAGTTCTGGATGGACAGACAGAGGCAGAGGTCACAATAACACTCTTTGTGTGAAACTTCTCTTCAGATGAGGTGTTTCTTGCAGTTTGTAGTTCCTGTGATCCCAAAGAATGTCTACACTTAGAATTTTAAAGCTAGCAGCACCAGTCTTTTGGAGGTGTTGCTGGTGGCTCATGTAGCTATGACTGGAGCTCTGCAGCTCAAGAAATAGAAATATGTGTGGTTTCAATGTCACAGCTCAGATTATGAGCATGCTTCCTGGAGACCAGATTTATCCATTTTGATAAGCTTGTTTCATTAACCAGCAGTTAAGACTCACTGTTTTCATCAAAGACCCCTTTACAGTAGATTAGTTGAAAGAGATTTACATGCAGATTTTATGTTCCCTCTCAAGAAAGGCAAGACATCTTGTTGCAGTTACACACAGTAAACAGTGTCCTCTGGTATTGAGGACCGCTCAGAATGCACATGCAAGAGATTACGTCTTCTGAGTTTTAGCTACATTTCTGCACTATTTATTTACCTTTTTATATCCGATTTTCTTTTTCCATTTATTCTTCAAGATAAGAACATCGAATTCTTTAATTTGAAAATCTGAAAATACCAGTACAGAAGTTTCAGAAGTGTTTTGTGGTGCATTTGTTGTTGCAGACGGCACGCTGTGACGCCGTACTGCAACACAGTGCGAGCCTCTCCTCTTCAGCTGACATGCAGACAGGACCAGCTGGCTGTGGCTGTCTGTAACCTGCAGAAATACCCACAGGAGCTGCCGCTCAAGTACCAGGTACACGCACGCACACACACACACGCACGCACACACACACACACACACACACACATACACACACACACACACACATACACATACACATACACATACACATACATAAGCCCCTTTCACACATGCAGTCTATCCCTGAAATGTTCAAGAACATTTCCTGCATGGGGTCATGTGTGAATGGGAGCAGGGATAGATATTCATGGAAATCTGTACTGCCAATTTCCCACCTCAAGACCTAGTAACATTTCAGGGAAAATGCCAGTATGGCTTTGTTGTGAATGAAAGCAGTAATGTTGCAGGGACAAGAAAAAGGGTTATTTCCGTCTGATGAAGGACACTTTCAAGTGGAACGAGCGAACCAATCACAAGACTTGATGTGGGGATGATGAACTGTGAGTTGGGTGATGTTGGTTTTGGCTTGTTTGTTTTCAACATGGCGGACGCGTCACAAACTTTCTCATATTACCGCGAAACAGTACACAAAAATATGTTTCTGAAAACATTTTAGGCGAGAAAAAGGCAATGCAATTGCCAGAATCTTGATTCATATTTGAGCAGGACTGCCTAGTTTGAAAGTTTGATCTGAGTTTCGTGAGTTTTGCCCTCTTCTTCTGTTGAGTTTTATGGCGGTTGGCATTCCTTAAGTGTTGCATTACCGCCATCTACTGGACTGTCCCTTGCTCCATCTATTCCAGCGTTGCAATGGCATGTGTGAAAAGGCACAACACAGAAATGTTCCTGAATGTAGGTACATGTGTGAACAGTGAAAATCACTAGCAGTACATGAAAGGTTACCGCAGTAACTTACCGGGAAATATGAAAGAGGTTATACACTCACAGGCATAGGCTCCCATTCTGTGGGTGCACAAGAGTCTGGGCATGCACGAGCACATATGAGCCCTGGTGAGGAAATCATATGTGAGGTGACCATATCAGGAGAAAAGCCAAAGCAGAGTTTCCTATCATATTCTGTGATGTGTTCCATAGTTGTGTTGAACTTGTGTTATTTATTTATTGGGACCATGTACAGTGTTAAACATAAATGTTACCGTGTAATGTACTGCACCAGAGTTAGCTTTTAACTAATTTTCATCTGCAGTCCCTTAAGCAGCTCACAATTAAAACATATAACAGAACAATAACAAACAGCACAAAGCAAAAAACACACAGGACACATAATACAAAATACAAAGCTACACACAATAGCACATCACATACACCCACAATGTCAACTAGAAATTAAAAATGTAAACTTGTCAAATTAAAAACAAGACTATCTGTGCTAATGAGAAGATCATAGATGATATTTAGATTCAGTGGTTACAGAGCTGAGTAGCTTTTAGCAGACTTTTTAATTTGGTTTTGAAAGTACTGATGGAACTGCAGCTCTCCATGTGGTCAGGTAGGGCATTCCACTGAGTTGTAGCTTTTACAGAGAATGCCGACTGCCCAAATGCAGTGCAACGAAATGGTATGGTACAGTCTCCTACAGAGGATATTCTGGAATATCCGATAGAACTTACTGAGCGAGTGTACACAAAGTCACATAGTGGAGGAGGGGCCAAATCATTAAAATTTTATAAACAAGGCATAAATTTGAAAATAATCTAAAATTCTCAAAGCTCAGTAAATTTTATTTCTCTAGTATCCTACAGTGATGGAAATGCATTGTCTTTTTGTCCAGAGTTTTTAGAGTTTGTTTGTATAAGGACTCAAGAGGTTTTATGGCTGTTTCTCCAGCCTGCCCCCAACATGTGATGCAATAAGACATATGGGAAAGAATCATAGCATGCATAAATATCTTGGCTGCATCCAAAGAGAGACAGTTTCTAATATGTCTAAAATTTACTTAGTTGTACTTTATGGTTTTAATTGTTTTTTTACATGTTTCTTAAAGTTCAAATTTGGACCCACTGTCACACCAAGATATTTAAAATAAGTGACTATGTCAATCCTCTCACCTTTCATGAGAATATCAGGGTTAGGAGGTTGTACCATGGTTTTAGACAAAAACATACCTTTTGTATTGTTAAATTTAGACTCAGACATGATTGATGAAGCTAATGTGTGATGCTTTCCAACGCAATTGTTAGCTTAGCAGCTGCAAACTCTGCAGCTGTTTTTGCATGTGTGGTGTGTATACAACGATGTCATCTGCATACATTTGCAGTTCTAAATCATTACACTGTTGAGGGAGATCATTAATATATAGGCTAAATAATAGAGGACCTAATCCTGACCCTTGTGGAACACCCATTGTGCACTTCATGTAACTGGACAGTGTGTCACAAACTTTAACACATTGTATCCTATTAGATAAATATGAAGACATTCATGCCAGTGGTCTAGATGAGAAGTTAGATTCTCTTGTTGTGGCAGGAAGGTTTGGACAGGATTCAGAGGGCCTCTCCAACATGATCAAAACACTCAAAATGTAACAACAGCAGCACTTGATCATGAGTGGTGACTTTGTGCTTGTTTATTCTGATTATTTAAAATGTGTCCTGTGGAGAGACAAACCTAAACTGATTGTGTTTATTCTTTAGGTCTAACAAATGTGTTCCATTCCCTTTCCTTCCTTATAAAACCAAAGCCATTTTTTAAAAAGTATTTTAAAGTTGCATTGTTTACACCCATGTTCACTAGCTTGCAGTCTTCTTCTTCTCTGCCTTTTTTGGTGCATTGCAGCATTTCTTGGTGCATTATTCACAGAATAGCATGTAGTGACAGGCAGGATTGTGTATCATGTCACACGTGTGCATGTGTATCCTCGTGCACATGCATGAGACAAACAAAACAGGGACCCACTCACTAAAAAACTACTCTATAGCGCTACAAGTGCTCAGAAATTCCACAGGTACCTTTTAAGTACATTTCTTTATACTTTCTCATAGTTTAGTCTCATAGCAGTGATTTACTGCAGTGCTCTGCTTCTGTATTTTGTGTGTGTATGTGGGGCAGCTCTGTTGGAAATATAAATTCAGTGCCCCTGCACACAGATGATTATTTTAATTATCAACTAATCTGCTGATTAGCCTTGAAACTGTCAGAAGATAGTAAAAATGCCCAGAACAATTTTCTAGAGCCCCAGGTGTATTCAAATTCCTCCTTTTGTCCAAGTAATCAAGTAATGTAAGGACAGTCCAAACCACAAAGATACTCAATTTACAGTAACATAAAACAAAGACAAGCAGAACCTTCTCACATTTGAGAGGATGGGACAAGTGAATGTTTGACATTTTTGTTACAGAACATGCCTGAAATAATTACTTGATTATCAAAATAGTTGCTGATTAATTTTATGATCAACTAATCGATTAATAGATCAATTGTTTAAGCTGTATTCTAAACTACGTTGTAACTCCAGCCTTCTCTAGTATTAACTAAATGTACTGTATGTGCTATAGTATTGTACATCAAACTATGTGTTGATGTACAATCAACATCCTGTTCTTGATGTTCAAGAACAGGCTCTCTCCCAATCAGTTCTGGAGGCTGCTCAGGATGGGTGGGTGGGTTCTTCTCCAGGGTCTGGAGGCAGCTAAGGAAGGGAATACCCCAGCCCCACACAGAAATAAGCAAAATCCAAACTCAACTCGGAAGAAAAAGGGGGATTAAAGGGAAGGGGGAGAGGAAAAAAACAAAACAAAAATAAAAAAAAGCAAAGTCAAACCATTAAACACATAAAGAAAATATTACGAATTGGCTGTACCTGGGATATATCACTTTCCCTATTTACTCCCCCCTCTCGATTTTCCCCCTTTCTTTTTTTGCTTTTTTCTCTCCTTTCTTTTCCCCTCTCTTCCCTTTCCCTCCCCCCGCTCACTTTCTCACTCCTTCCTTGCATCACCTCTATCACCTCTGGGGGTGGCAGGCTGGGGCGCTGTGGCCGGTGTGGTGCGGCTTGGCCCTACCTAGACAAATCAACTTAATTATTCTTTTTTAATACCACATTTTTCCATTCCTCTCCCTTCTTATTTATTTATTTTTATTTATTTACTTGTTATGTCTTGTATCACCTGTTCTGTCTCGTCTCACTAAATAAAAAAAAAAAAACAAAACAAAACAAAAAAATCTAAATGTGCTTTGAAGTATTCATACATACTTATACTATATTAGTTATAATAAGATATACTGTGGTCTGTCAGTATACTCTATACAATTGTGTGTGTGTCAGTATTTTGAGCGGATCCCGGACGTTCCTGCTGATCAGCTGTCATTCTTCGGGGGTGCTGTGGAGATCGCTGACTACTGTCCCTTCAGCCAGGAGTTCAGCTGGCATCTAAGTGGAGAGTATCAGAGAAACTCCTACTGCAGAGTATCTGAGAATCAGCCAGGTAACACTGACACTTCTGTTAGCATCACTGCTATTATCACCACTATCCTTAAGATGCCAGCATGCTCTAACGAATTATTTCATACTACACAGATTTTCAGTTTCTGAAAGTTTCAAAAATTGTGGGACGCAGCCCCTCAATACTGTTGTCAGAAAGTTGTGTGTGTGTGTGTGGGGGGGGGGGGGGGGGGGGGGGGGGGGGGGGGGGGGGGTGTGTTTCTGATGCTGTTCGACCATTTGAGTAACACTTGTGTTGAAACATACTGACACCTTGACTGTCAAAATCATCAGTATAACTCCGTAGAGGATTTTGGAGGAATTTTGCAGTTAAATCTGCTCTGAACTACTGCTTATACTAGAATGTTGTTACCACTGCCATCTGTATGAATAGTGTGAATGTCTCTGTGTGTGTATTCAGACTGGTGGAGGAATTATGGGGCAGAGCATTATGGACCAGACTCTGTGTGTCTGTATCAGAAGTCAGCCTTTGTTATGGAGCAGTGTACCAGGAAGATGACTTTCCCTGACTGGGGCTCTGGATGCTACAAGGTATGTCAGTAAAATTCTCAACAGTTTTACCTAGATCACCATGTACTGACTGGTAGACCTAGTCACCTCTGTGTTTAAAATAGGGAAATTTTGCATTAAGATCAGTTCATTTGGAATTCAGCCTCATGGCAGAAATGTGTGCAGTTGAGCAAACTGTCTTGACAGTGCTGACTTCTGAGAAACAGAGAGCCAGAGAGTCCAAAATGGAGGAAGCCATTACTTGACCTCCTCTGTTAGACTGTACAAAGTGTGCTGTACAAAAGAGACTCAAATAGAAAATGAGGGAGAGAGAGCTGCATCCAAGATCCCCCACTGGACTTGACATGAGGACATTGAGATCCATGGTCCTGCCTTAATCCCTAAGTTCTAGAGGTGCTGTTTGGCTGATATCTTGTTTTTACCTTTGGACAGAGCCAGGCTAGCTGTTTCCAATCTATATGCTAAGCTTAAGTTAAGTTAACCAGCTACTGGCTGTAGCTACATATTTAGTGAACAGGGAGTGGTATCAATCTTCTCATCTAACTCTCCTTCAGAAAGCAAACAAGCATTTTTCCCAAAATGTTGAAGTTTAATGTTCATTTAAATGAACAAATGAACATTAAACTGAAAGCATAGCAGGAACCGAAGGGAATCTAGTGGGGTTAGGTCGGTTTCTGGTTTTGCTGGACCCGTGTACGAGCTTAAAACGGTTTGTTTTTATGCAAACCCACTGAACTGACATTTGTCATTATGAGACGTCTAAGTATCTCACATGGCTCCAACACTGACGGGGCCAGCTGCTGCTGTCCACTCACCTGGACGCCAAAGATAAGCTGGAGGAGGTAGGCTGACCCAGGCTACCACCAATAACCTGGATAAACCCAACCGGGCTGCTTAGTTTCCAGTGGTCTGAGATCAGCTTGTGTTTTGAAAACAACACACGGATACAAAGGGATCCAACGGATGATTTTACCAGCCTGCATGGTGACTAGCAGCTAGTTAGCATCGTTAGTATAGCATGGTTGTGCCGTGTTGTGTTTAGCCACGGTGTTTCCGGCTGTTACACCGGTAACACGGCAGCTTTTTTAATTTTGTTTTTTATTGACAATCTGAAACAAACAAGGCACATGTCATATTCAAACAAGTCCTTCTGCCTCAGGTTGAACAAAATAAAAGGAAACCAACAGTAGCAAAACATAATAAGGTAGATAGAAGAAAGTAAAGAAATAACAGTGACATGGAACGAGCGAAAATGAATAAATAAATAAATAAATCAAGCATACAAACGGCAGAGTTATTTCAAATCAATTTGTCTTTCTAATAATGAAAAAAGTTTAAGGGCTTTCTTGTCATTAACTAGTTTTGGAGACTTACTCAAGAGTTTTAACTCATTCTTCCAATGGTTTACATTAGGTTTAGCTTTGAAGTATCTACATTTATGTATAAAGAACTTTCCCAATAATAACAGAATATTGAGGACAAAGTCTTGAAGACAAACTTGATTGTCTTCACTGTCAGAGGTGACAGTTCTGTCTCCTTGGACCATAGCCAGCCCTGCATATCACTCCAGAAAGACTGCACTGATTCATAATGGAAAAACAAATGTTCTTAATTTTCAATTTCCCTTTCACAAAACACAGTTATTCATATCTAAGTTAAACCTCATTCTCAGGAAATCATTTGTTGGGTAAATCTCATTTAAAATTTTGAAATTAACCTCTTTTACTTTAGGAAGGAGTGGAAATAAGATGTATCTATTTCTTATTTTCTTAACCTCTTCAGCTCCAAATTCCTCAAAAATATATTTCCTTCTGTGTTGGAATAGTATTCTTTTAATAGCAAATATCTAATAACTCTACTCTGTTACTGCATTGACTGTCACAAAAGTCTATTCCTTCAATGCAAAGCTGCCTCAGTCCCGGAGAGATCTTTGTGTACATAATGTCTTCCTTAACCATTGACCTCAGAGAGACTGGTATGGCTTTTATCATTCTGTTATAGATCTTCACAGTACAGTGGAGTTGGAATTTCTCACAAAACTCATCATGTTGTAACAGATTTCCATTATCATCCATAAAATGAGCAACAGTCCAAATCCCTTTAGACTTCCATTCCTCTTGGTATAGTGATTTTCTACTGAGCAGTATGTATCATTGTTCCACACTGGTGTGTTGTGTGGTGTAAAGTTATGTTTATAAATAGAGGAGGGTTTGCTGATGGAAATCAGAAAGTTTATCCGGTAATTAGCTACAAACAAAGTCACAACATAGTAAAAAGTCTATTCCACCCATTTTCTGAAAGATTATATTGGGGATAATAAACCAAAAGGAGTGTTTATTCTTAATAAAAGATTTTAACCATTTCAATTTCAAGACACCATTCATGATATCAAAGTCGATCATATTCACACCCCCATCATCATAGTTTTTAACAATATCATTTTCCTTATGTACTGACACTTATTTCTCCATATGAATTTGACATCGACACTGTTTATTGATTTTGTCATTCTCGCTGATATGGGAAGGGAAAATGCCAGGTAAATGAGTCTGGATAAGCTGTCCATTTTGGATAATAAAACTCTCTCAAATATTGTAATAGCTCTCTGCAACCATCTATTTAGGATTGCCTTACATTTGTCTATAGTATTCCAAATATTCATCTTGATAGTTTTATCCTTAGAGATGACAATCCCCAAATATTTAACCTCCTTCTTAACCTGTATGTTGTATAGTGATTGCAGGGGATGTTCATGTAAGGTTAACATTTCACTTTGTTTAAATTAAATTATAAGCCTGAAGCTTTTGAAAATTGTTTAATAGACTGTAAAGCTAATGGGATTTGGTTTTCATCTTTTAGAAATAAAGTTGTGTCATCAGCCAGTTGCCTTATTATTATTTGTCTTCCCATCACTTTTAATCCTTCAATACTATCATTCTTCATCAGAATATTTAGCATTTCTGCAACCATTATAAACAGTAATATTGAGCTGCTACATCCTCGACGAATTCCCCTCTCAATATCAAATCTCGAGCAGGTGCCGTGTCCTAGAGCTGCCAAGCTATTGATACCATTGTATAGCATTTTAATCAAATTTATAAATTTCTCTCCAAAACAAAAATAAGAGTATCCAGTATGAAAGGATGTTCAACAGATTCAAATGCTTTTTAGAAATCTAAGAATAAAACAAACCCTTTTATCTGAAGTGTATCATCATAATCAAATAAATCTAATACAAGTCTTATGTTATTATGAGTTGACCTTCCTTTCAAAAATCCTGATTGTGTCTCACTAACTATGGTGGAGATACCTTTTTTTCAGCCTATCAGCAATAGCCCCAGAGAGTATTTTATACTCAGTATTAAGCAAGATGATGGGTCTCAAATTATCTAATATTCTTTTATCTTTACCTGATTTAGGGATCAGGGTGATTAAACCTTGTTTCATGCTTGACGTCAGTTCTTTCTTCTCTACACATTCCTTTAAAGCTTTAAATAACAAATTTCTTACTTCTTTCCAAAGGAAACACGGCAGCTACACACAGCACCCTAGCACAAGAAGAAAAGTTGAATGGTGGTTGTGAGAAATAAAAACATGTCACTCAGTTGTCCTGACTGCGGCCCCGCTGTTTCATACTTTGTTTCTGTGCTACAGGTGTCTTGCTCAGCTCAGGGCCTGATGGTGTACGTTCAGGATCGCTCCTTCCACTGCTTCCGTAAAGGTCAGCTACTGAGTGTGAGCGTGCGAGTCAATGACTGGGTTTACAACGGTGTCCTGATCTGCCCCGCCTGCACCGACTTCTGTGATGACTGTCCTCTACCCCACCAGCTCCTGCCCATCAACACTTCCAGGAGTAACCCCATTGGTCAGTATCATCCCTCCTCTCTATACATGTGTTCAGCTTTTTTCTCTTTGCCATTTAGCTTTTAGTTGGTAGGTGAATGAAACCGGATTTCTGTCTCAATCAACAAGGCAGTCAAATCTAGAAAATCATACATTTATTTCAAATAAAATAGGACAAAGTGAACAAATTTAATTACAAGTTATATAAAGACCAAAGCCCCATAACTGACATTGACATTAGCACAAAGTGCAAAAGAGCTGGGTTAAGGTGAACATACAGTTAGTCAGCAGGTATGCTGATTAATAAATACACTCTCACTAGTGTCATAGCTTTGAAGCAGCTGAGCCAATCACAGTACAGCATCACAACAATTTAGTTCTCATTCTACTGTTTTTCACGTGGTAAATGGTCACATCACATATGATGCAGCAGCAGCAATAAAACATGAAACAACTTTTGATTAAAAAGAAAAAAAAAAAAAGTTGGTGGCGCACAGGATTGATGAGGCTCTGTACCCTAATGTCTCCCACAGAATTAGGCAGAATAGTGAGTTATAACCGACCTGTCGGTGTGTAGAAGTGCGGGTATTTGTGTTCTAGCACCCGAAAATAAACACGGTGAACAACCGCACATAATGGCACTGCCCTCTAGCGCAGCACTTCTCCAATCAGAGGCTGCAGATTTATCAACATATCTGTCCTGCTGCCTTCAGATGCTGCAGGGATTTCATGAGCTGAAACTTTTCAGACAGTATGAAGCAGCTGTGTACAACAGATACTGTAAGAATTGTTCAGATTCATTTATATAATTAATGCAGGATGCTGTACTGACATTCCTAGTTTAATCACATTAAATATTATTTTCATGCTGATTTAATATACTGAATGGAGAGTTTTTCATTGAAATGTTTTATTTATATTTTAAGCATCAGCCCCAGAAACAGACGTGGTTCTGAGACTTCTATTCTCCACTTAACATCAAAGACCCAGTTTCCACCAAAATACCAGCAGCTCGCTTTGTGCTGCTTTATTTGAATGAACCTCCCACCTTATTGTGCCTCTCCTCTCACCTGTGCACCAAGCTGGGTACCAAAATACCACAGAGACAGACAAAGAGAATTTGTGATGTCTTCCTTAAGCTGGGGACACACCTAAAGAGAGCTGAAACCTACAAAGACTGGACAGACCACATAAAAAGTGTTTCCACCAACTGGCACAGATTTTTTAGTCTTTGACAGTCAGGAAGGAGCACAAACCTTAGGACCGAGTAATCACACAGACAACTACTGCTCTGTAATGACTTGAGTCCTGGTGTGAGTCAACCTAGCAAATCCTGCAAGAATGATGCCAAATATTGCATGTTTTTGTATCAAAACAAACATGTAGGTAACCATCTGCTTGTACTAATACATACATGGTTAATATTAATATTACAGTTTTTGCTGAAAAGGCTAAAAAAGAGGAGAGAAAAGCGTGGGTAATGTGGACTGTAATTGGAGATGAGTGAATTTTGTTAAATGAAGTGAAATGAAGGTTCTGGTCAGCTGTGCAGCTCTTCGCTGTTGCTGTTGACTTTAATTCCGTTTACAGTTTCCTTTCCATTTCAGTTGTCCAGTGCTCTCAACACCACAAACCTCTTTGCTCACTATTTCCTCTCTCTTGTTTATTTATGGTACGTCTCCCTTGACATACGTTGACATGCAAGTAATGTCGGCGTGATTTGACTGATAGCATTATTTATTTATTTTATTTATTTATTTTTTTAAATTTTCTATAGATATCGTGGTAATATTGTTATTGTGAATTCTTTTGGCCACGATAATCGTTTTGTGAAAATCTGATATCGTGACAGCCCTAATCTGAAGATTTAAGATTAGAATCTTTATATATCACACATTAAATGATTTTATCTGCTGGCTGTCAACATCAACTGACCCAGACTGACACACACCCACTCCAACTCTGTCCCATCTGTTGTCATGCCCAAATCACATTCATAATCAGGTCAACAGCTGTGTGTCCCTGCCTCTACTTGAAACTACTTTCTGGAGACTCTGTTATTAGTCTTTGGAGCCGTTTCTAAACTTACTACTGTGACAAAGCTCCTCCTGGTGAATGAACATGTCACCCAGTGCAGCTGTGTGACTCCTTGACGTGTTTTTAATAGTTGTTGGACAACAACGGAAGTCTACGGCACAGAAGAATAAGATATATCAGGCTGTGGATACATGCAAAATACTTGTTGTTTTGTTTGTTTGTTTGTTTCAGACCCATGCTCCAGTTCTCCAGGTCTGGCTATCACTCTGTGGCTCCTACTGCTCAACCTGCTTCCCCTAGTGGCTGGACTGCTGCTCTGCCACTGCAGCTGATAAACACAAACACACACACACAAACACACACACACACACACACACACAAACACACACACACACACACACAGCTAATAAATCCTGCCTATGAAAATTTACATTTGCCTGCCAGGCGCACACACACACACACACAAACACATATCAGATCATGGTCACTTTTGGGGACATTACATAGACTTACATTCATTTCCTGAAGACTTACCCTAACCATAACCACTTTGTGCCTAGTGATTTTCTGCTTGGCTTTTGTCCCCAATTGGACAAGCCATCCTCAATTAATTGGTCCTTAGTCTGAAATTTGTCCCCAGAAGTAGCCTATAACAGACCACGCACACACACACACACACACACATACACATACACACACACTCACACACACACACCATGGTAGCTGGACAATATGTAAAAACAAAAATCAACAATTCACTGACCTAAGTTGAAAACACTCATCTGTAGCCCTGTGTGGATTTGGGTCACAGACCTTTCTTCCCCTCCTTCCATCCTTTGTTTCCCCCTCTGTCCTCTGTAAGTTTTGCTTTCCATTTTTTCCTCCATCACTCCTTCCTCAGGACCTGCATTCTTCCATTCTTCTTTTCTCCATTCCTCAGTTCATTCAGTTTCTTCATAAATGACTGTATGTTCTCTTACCACAGTCAGGGATCTTTTTGCTGAAGCCTCATTCAGGTGTGAATCAGTGCAACATGGAGCATGTGGTCAAACCTCAGATCATCTGGAACATCAGTCCCCTGGTTTAACAGACAGCAGACTGTACACTTTCTGTGCTTTCTGGCCTGTGGTGCAGCAGTTTTCTTCCCAGAATTCCCAACTTGTACAGAAATCAATTACTTCAACGTGGGATCATCTTAATACGTCAATTTCCATTTTTCCTTTATGCTATAGTGACTGGAGAAGGAGATTAGTCTTCTCAGCTGAATTGCTGATCACAGATTTCTTCTTGCTAAATCACATGTAAGATGAGCAACTGACTGTGGATCATCCTGTTCTCTGACACTACAGCTGCCCACCATCTCCTATCAACCCAGATAAAAAACCAGGAGGGACACAAAAGCAGGACAGGAAGTGGAATGCCTGGTGGGAATGCAAAGAATTATAGGACTGTTCATGACAGTTTAGATATTAGAAAGTCACAAATGTATATACAACTGGCTGGCTGTAAAACTACAAACTACCTTCAAGGCTGAAAGAAGTCTTCTCTGCAGTTTGGTGACCCCCGGTGGCAGCAGGAGGTAACTGTTTACATTTTTAAAAGTTTAAAAGACCTTTTTACCCTCTAATGTGAAATATAAACATGACACTTACTTGAGCTGCATTTCCTGTTTTTAGAGGCAGGCAGGGATGAAAGTGGTGGAATCAGTGTCCCGGTCTCCTGCTGACAGGTCACATGAGTTTCAATTCTGCATTAACATAGGCTACAATTATACCAAAAAAGCTCTTGTTTTTAAATAAATGTATGTACATTCAAAGGATGGTCACAACATATAGTAAGCTACAGCTATGAATCCAGTAAAAGAGGCCTGCTTGGAATCCTATCTTCGTCAAAGTTACACTGTGTTAGAGAGCATTTGCTTCAGCTTTATGCTCATCCTGGAGGCTACAGTTTGTGGTTCATGGTGTGGTGGTGTTGTATTGGATTGCATTGATAAAACATTTGGAACACCTTCCAGTATAATTCAGTCCAGTATGACATGGCTGCAGGGTTGAATCAATTCACTTAGTTAATGTTACAGGCTTTGCAGAGGTAGGATTCATTGCTGGGCTGTAGTGTGAGGATGTATTGCATCAAACATCTCTATTGTGTCTAATCCCTGTATATGTCACTTACCTTTATTGCAGACCATAAGAATTGCTAGTTACTGGTGTCATGTTGACATGGGGGTGCACAAACTAAACAGCTGATCTTGGGTGAGGTGTACTGATTATGACTGCTTTGAATGATCGCGATCTTTAACTAAATCTAGCAAGAGGTCATTGGGTGCTTTCCATTTGGCCTAACATGCTTCCTCACCTGCCTCCCTCGCGTCTTAGCCGCTCCCACTGAGGATGTAAGGAGTGTTATTCACAAAACGGGACATCCTTGCTCACTGCAGCACCGTTTTGAGTCTGATACTTTTCAGGCTCATTCTGGGTATTATTAATAGCCTAATAACCAAAACTGTGTGGCTGTATTGGAGAAATATGTAGACAGGCCTTTTAAATATTTTCCTGTATGCCTGATGAAGAAAAAGTAATGCTTTCATGATTCATAATTCTACAACGAAGAATAAAGGCCACTGATTTCCAGAATTAAGTCATAATATTATGAGAAATTCGTCAATATTTTGAGAAAAAAGTCATAGTAGAATAGGTTGCTCTGATTGTAAAGTGTCAAATGTCATAGGTTGATTGGATTACATGAGCATGTTTTAATTTTTGCTGACAGCCCACAGGCTCATGTAGCCTGCAGTTATTTAAACTTGTGTAAAGGTGTGTTTGGACTGCAATGTCACTCTCCTCTGAGCTGTGTCGCTGTGTCTGCTCTGGTTCCCTCTGGCTTAGGCACCTTGCTCTGTTTGTCTCCATATTGCAAGGATGCTTACCATTGGAAAGCAAGGATATTGGAGGTGGTGATGTTAACTTGTATGGACAATCAGCTGCACAAAGGTGAGATTTGTGTTTTATCAGAAGTGTTTCCAAACAGTTTGTTTGAGGAGAGGTTTCAAAGATGAAGACTAGTGGTTAGTTTGGAAAATGTATGTCTTGTTACTGACTTCCCCTCCTCTGATAAAAAAGCAGCGCACAGCCATTTAACTAAACGTTCTCATTCAGAGACAGTGTCTTTTAGATGGTTGTGTCACTGTGTCGGTCTGATACTACCAGATCGGCAGAACACAGAGCAGGAACATAATGCACAGCATAAATACGTTAGTGTAGATTCTGCTGCCTTTCACATCATTTGCCTAAAGCTCACTCAGCTGCACTCACTTCCTGATGCCATGACTTCACTCTGGGCTCAGCTGGACTCCAGCTGCTACTACTTCAAAACACATCCACGTATTCACTCATACATTATGGAACTGGCTTTCTCTCATAACAAGATGAGGTTATTGGTGAAACCTATAAATTTAGGTCATCACTCACTCAGACTGCTCTTAATTGTTTACTACCACAGAATATTATACTAAAATTATACTTTTTTCTGGAAATGTGACTTTTTGCACTTAAATTTTCAGCTTTATTCTTGAAATATTACAATTAACCCCTAACTATAACTCCTTAAAATTGCAACTTTATTCCTGTAATATTATTTTTCTCAAAAAATATTATTATTTTCCCAACAGTGTCCCTAATACTCCTTCATGTACTTCAGATTGAACACACATTCAATAATTTGTTTTATCTTATGAACATGAAACATGATAAACAATAGAGCCACAGTGGGTATTGTCATTTCTTTTCCCATGGGTAGTTTCCCTAACCTGTTGTATTGCAGTAACATTACAGTAAATCTGCTTCAACAGTGGCCTGGTGCTCCTTTCACTGTCCCATCTGATCAGCTGACCAATCACTAAACAGATTTATGTTTACAGGTGTTGCCATTAAAAAAAAATGTCCACATAAAATTTCCCTGTGGTTCCTCACTCATTGTCTCCTCCAAGACACATGAGGGATTAGAACATTCCTACTGGCAACGGAATTCAATGGATTTCTGGGTCATGGGCAGGAGGATGGAAGAGTGAGGATGGGAAGAAGCAGAATTTTCTGAATGGAAAGCACCCAGACTAAGAACAAGCACATCTTATTTCTGGCAACTATGAAATCAAACTGTAGTAGTATCTGGGACAGCTAACAGCAACACCAAGACACATTTAGGAACTGCTGAAAGTAGATGATGTGTCATGACGGGCACAAGCACAGATTGGGACACTCAAATCATGGCAAAGGTTGCACAGTCTGCACTAGGATTAATGTACTGACAATGTTATGACATTATCAGAACACTTACTGCTCTTTTCTAGATGGACTGACAGATTGTTCAGACGAGGAAGAAAAAGCCGTGTACACATGTGAGGGAACGCCTGCTTGCTGTCAATCATTACAAGCTGTTAGGTTTTCCTGCTATCCACCAATGAAAACCTGAACAAGCCATAGTTTGACGAAGATGATAATGTAGCCGTTATGCCCCCGCCCGCCAAATTAAGATTATTTATAGCTCTCATTGACCCAACAGGAAGTCGGTGCTGAGCCCATACTGGAGCATCCTCCTTCCTGGGGGATGTCATGTTTAGTGTTGTTTTAGAATTATTTGCTGTGGTACTGCAGCAGTATTGAAGATTTAGATGTCAGCGTTAATTTTCACCTGTTTCCCTTTGTGGTATACAGTCATGAGGATAGTTTTTGGTTTTTAGTAATAGCCATCTCACAAAACCCTGACATTTAAGTCACTGAGAGCATTCATAAAGTTAGTTACAAGGAGAATTTTGAAAATATGTACGATAGGTAATGTTCTTAGTGACTTATTAGGTGGAAAATTACGTTATACGTTAAAATATGAGAAATAGGATTAAATCTCGGTCAGGATTTCTGTCTCGGTCAGTGCTGCCACTCTGTACTCCTTACTGATTAAAGGCCTGGTCACACCAGCGTATTACACAGCAAAATCTTTCAGCAAATTCAATTAAGTCCATTGGAATTGAACTGTTCAGTAGATTCGCTCACAGAGAAGTAAATCTGCACATATTTGCATGATTGACCAGCAGCAGACCATCACGACAGTGCTGACCTGTGAGGGAACAGAGTGCCAGAGAGTTCAAAATGGAGGAAGCTGTCATAGCCTATTAGCTGTGTGTTATCATACAATTGTATTTCACATCCTCTGTTGGAGTATAGAAAGCTCAAGTGAAACCAGAATGTCAGAATCTCATTTACATTTGTAACTACACTAATAAGAAGAAATCCAGCCTTGAAACATAACCTTACAGTACAGCCTGTTGTGTGTTTCACTCCACTCACTCCACTTCACTTAATGGGTTAAACATCACAGCCCACAAAAAGCAAGCCTGTTAGTGGTTAGTTCAGACATGTCTGAAATAACAGCAGGACAGACAGGACTCAACAGTGTAGAGCAGCCACAAACTTAAGAATGATGCAGCCCAATTTGAAATCTGAAAATGTCCCGCAGCCCACACAACCCTTTAATCACAACTCTGATCAACACACAAGACTAAGATGAAGTATTTCCCTACATATTTTTTATTTCATGAACAGAACAATGCTATGAGAATGTGGGCTTATGACAATGCAGTGTAAATACATAATCCATCCACATCAATTGTTTGGATCCTACTCACTGTTACATAAATACCTTACAGAGGTAGTCTCATGGATAAATCCTCCATAGCAGCTCTGAATGCACTTCCACTTCCAGTAACAAAATTTAGGAGTGCATGAACAATTGCAGTGTCTGGGCTCTATGAGATAGCCATACAGACTGGGCTGGAGTGTGTAGTATGACAGTCCTGTATGAGGACTACAAGGTTTTGAGACCTCAGCTACTGAGACTTGTAATCTGTGGCAAGTAACAAGGACATTATTTCTTGAAAAGCCAAGTTACAGTCAACTTTTTTAAAAGTTATTTTTAAATGCTTTGAGCACCACAGACTAAATTCCATGTATCTACATTGTACAGAGTTTGTGGCAGAAGTTGCAACAGCAGATATCTGAAAACTTGAGCATAAAACCAAAAGTACAATGTTTGCTGTCTAGACACCACTTGAGGTCAACATCCTCCTACAGGATCATGGGATTGGCTAAATCTTTGTCGTAGTGATGGACGCTGTAGTTTGGCTGCTTTTCCTATATGCATTACTTGCACTGGAAACCAGTGGGAACTTTACCCACGAGTTTTCAAACTGTCAAACATAATGTTGGTGCTGCAGTGATTTGGAGGAAGCTATACTGAAGGACAGCACCAGCAGGAATCCAATGGTGCTTAATATCAAAAAGGCTTATTTAAACAGAGTGTAAATATATCATTTAAATAATTTTTGGGTGTATTTACGATTAATGTTGTTTGTCTATACTTTAGGAAATGTTTAATTCCCACAAAGACATGAGCACTAACTTTGTTCTTTCCCTGCAGTTTTTACAGTGCACTGCTTTATGGATGAGCTATGGTTATGTTTCATGCTGTCAGAGGTTCAATTGAACTCTTTTATGTCTTCTTCATTACTTCAGTCACCAAATGAGAATTTTTTTGTCTGAAACAGCAATTGTCATTTTAATAACTTACCATACAGAGTGTAATGGAAAAATTGTGAGTTTTCTGTGTCTTTTTTGTAATAACAGGGTGGACAGATGATTGAAGTGCTGATACGTTTCCAGGTAAAAATGTTTTTCTGCAACTGCACAAAGAGAAACTGTTACAGCAGTTTACAGTGTGATGGCAGGCAGTTGTTGTTCATCTCTTTTTTTTTCATCTCAACATAACATAAAAAAACAAATCACGTTTGTGTGACAAAATAATTTGAAATACAAGAGGACCTTGAGTTGAGATTATTTTTCACACACAATTCAACTTCTTTGCTGGAATATCATGTTCTTCTACAGTCCCAGGTGTTTTGTGGCTGTACTGCAGCTTTTATCAAAAGGTTTCATTCCAAAATGCTCTATTCTCATTTTTATGTTGAAATTGGTCATTCTGTACATCTGAGAGCTTCTGAACAGGAGAAGGCTGTATGAATATCCAGTATATGGCTTTAAGAGAAGGATGTTTAATGATTTGGTGACTCTCTCCCTGACTGTTCTTGAGGGGCAGTGTTACCTGATAACTCCACCATCAGGTCAAAATTTCCTTCTGATCAACACTTTGGCTATAACAGTGAAATTGAAAAGCCTTTGGCCAGATTTCCATGAGATTTTCTGATACTATTCATGATTCCCAGAGGATTTATCAAAATATTTTTGGTTATTCTCTCACCTTCCCTGTAGTGGCACCGTCAGACCAACACTTTTATTTTTTACTTGCAAGAAATATCGAAATAACAGCCATTTCCTCTGCTCGCACAATGCCCACTCTCTGTCACAGTGAAGAAGAGTGTGAATACCATGTTATTGGAATAGTCCCATATTCAGTGATTAAACAAACTTGTATCATGTCATTTGACTGTGTAGCACACCCTGAGTGCACCAGACACACAGAAGTAGTAGCCGTACTGTACCTGTACTTTACTGTGTGGCGTGTAGCCTCTAGAGGCCACTGACAGGACTTCCAACATTTATTCTTGATTTGCAGCTCAGTTGCCAGAACAAAATGTTGTGATTGTACATTTCTGCAACCACGGATACGTTGAATCTCTACATTACAATATGTTTAATACGTAGCATATCAACATTTCTACAATACGTATCACAGGGAAAGACTGAAGACTCCTAAGGGGAGTGAATACTTTTCATAGGTGCTGTGAACAACCCAACAGTAGATAAAATTAGCTCTACCACGAGCAGCCACTACAATAAAATGCTACATACATATTAATGCATCAGCAATATGTAACAGTATGACTCTAACAGGGGCCATTTTCCAGCATTGAGTACCTGTACTTTTGATACTTTTGCACAATACTCACATACCCTACCATATTTTCAGTGCAGGACTGTTCTTTGTACTGGATTATTTTTACAATGCGGTATTACTACTTTTACTGAAGTAAAAGATGTTGTGTTTTTACGCATTGAGAAAAAAGATTCAGACAAAATAGAAGTAACAAATGATTTCATACTTTGGTCATGAGACCAGACGGAGTAAATGGGTTGATTTAGCTTTATTCTTTACCCAGTCACTTATAAATTCTCCACATATTTGGCTCATGGTTGCATCACATGTGCCATCTGCTGTCCTTTGGTTTTGGAATGAAACTCTTTGTACCAGTAGTGTTGCTTATTAATTCACTGCAGCTTGATTGTTATATTCTAAGATGAAACGCTGCTGCTCAGTGTATGCACTAACCCAAAAGAACTGGCCTTAATGTTAAAGGACATTTCTGTTTGGCGGCATTGAAATGAAAAGAATACAGTAAACGACTGAATGCTGGAGGAGTTTTTGTTTGTTTGTTTTTGAATTTATTTATTGAAACCCACAAATGCAGTTTTGCTTCAGGTCTGTCCATGTTCTTTAAGATGTTTTTGTTTAAAGTCGTATGTTTGGCAGTAATGTGATTGTGCTGAAGTGTCAACAGGAAGTCAGAAGCTACCTGCCCTCCTGTCTGTTGAGCATCGAACAAAATTCCCTGCTGGTTCATTTGTATTACACCACTGTTATCTTTCATGTACTGTAGAGCTTTGTGTCACTACTGTTAGTCATGTGCAGCATACTGAGGCAGGAAACAAGTGGTTTCACCTCACTGCAGTTTTTGATTTTAAAGGGTAATTTCATCTATAACTGACTACTGTAGGAGATTCTGTTTTCATTAGATTTTTTGTTATTTACGTGTTTAATATGATGACTGAAGTTGCGCTGAATTAAGGAAATCTGATTGGAGCATTTTGTTTGAAATAAAATCTGAAAAGTCAGCATTGGTGGAATTCTGTTCATGCACACTTGAGATATTTCTTTGGACAAATATTCAAGGGATTCCTGTTTCTGTTTTGCAGTGCTGAGGCTGTTTAAGAACACAGCCAATCCCTTCAATGAAACACTTTGCATTGTTGTCTTTATGTATGCATTTATTTTTTTTTTTGAAAAAAGGGCTGCTTTTTGAGACAAAATCAAGACAACTCTGAGACATTTGTCTATCAAAATAAATTCTGTCTATATACCAGAGACATGTTTTGTCTTGTTTAAAACTACACGTCAGAAATGTATTTAAAAAATCCAATATTGCATTAATTTAATATAATAAACCAAAATAGTTGTATTTGAGTATTTCTACAAGTTAAAAGCTAAACTTATTCTTTTAGACTTTAAATTGATTGATACATTTGAATATTTTCCACAAAAATGTATATATTACAGCCTAAAGTTAACATGACACTATTCTCTAAGATAACATTTTGTGTAGATTTGACTTTACATTTATTAATTAATGTCTCTAAAATATGAAAACAAGAAGAATTCTTTGGCTTGGTTCTGTAAGGTTCTACACAGAGCCTTCCAATGGACCATTTTTACAGCAATGGCGGATGGTGAAGCCTCTCAATAATTTCAAGGAACCTATAAAAGAAGGAAGGGTCATTACATCATACCAACATTCTGTGGTGCCAGACTTTGGTGCCAATTGTATTGAATCCTATGGGAGATGCATGGAGAAGCACACTAAAACCAAACATATCTACATCGTATGACCTTTGATGAAGAAATGCCTCTACCAAGAACACCAAGAACATACTTCAGACTAGAGAATACTGACTGATTTTTCAGTGTGCATTCATTTATTTTCTGTTGGTCTTCAAAGGCGCTCCAGAGGCACTTAAAATAGCATAGAAAGAGTGGCCTACAATGGCATGTTATGAGAAGACTAATGTTACACCTGTATATAATATAATGTATAATAAAAGGAAGATCAGTCAGTATTCTCTGAATTGCGTTCTTCTTGGTAGAGGCATTTCTTCATCAAAGGTCATACGATGTAGATATGTTTGGTTTTAGTGTGCTTCTCCATGCATCTCCCATAGGATTCAATACAACTGGCACCAAAGTCTGGCACCATAGAGCATTGGTATGATGTAATGACCCTTCCTTCCTTTATAGGTTCCTTGAATAGTTTCCAGAAGTTAGCAGCAAATACTAGCATCATTGTAGAGTTGTAGCAGAATAGATCGTTTGTGATGCACTTTTAAAAGGTAAGACATTTAAAGAACCAGATTGTACATTATCAATACAATACAACATTAGGGCATGTGATTGTAGAATGTTGGGTGGAGGTGGTGAAATGAGGTTAATCTGTGGAAAGTCAAAGATAACACATCTCGGCTCAATTTCCCCAGTGTTCAAAAACACCACCAGGGGTCCGTTTCACAAAGCGGGTTTAGTGAAAACTCAGAGTTTGTTAACCCTGAAATGAGGGAAACTCTGAGTTTTCCGTTTCAAAAAGGGAGGTAACTCAAACCAGAGAAAGAGGGATAACTCTAGCCTGTTTCACAGAGAGGGGTAACTTAAGCTCTCGGTCAGTTACCGTAGTAACAGACTCTATGAACCTAACCTGGTCGGGACCAGGTTTTTCTCAATGAACCTCGAGTTTCTCTCAGTCTCCGCCCTCTTTCAGAGCCACACACTCCATTTGATTTCCTCATTCATTCAGTCAGCAGGCGAGTTTTGGCGTAGCCTAGTTCTACCGTCTGTCATTTAAAAAAATCATTAAAAAAATCAGAGTCAGTATATTAGAAGTCCATTAGGCACAGTAGGTGGCGACTTTTTCATTAACATGGCATGTCCTTTTGATAACGATCCCGTGGATGAAGGTGCAGCATTACTGCGCAGAGAATTAAATATTCGTTGAGAGATGGTTATCAGTCCGCGCATAAATGTTCTAGCATTTCCAGACAATTATCTTTTTGAGCGGTACCATTTCACGTCACAGTCCATCATCTACATACAAAACCTAATCCGTCCTTACATTTGCAACATTACCAATCGTAATCATGCTCTCACATCCCAGCAGATATTGTGTGTTGCACTGTGTTTCTTTGCAAACGGAAGTTTTTTGTACAATGTCGGAGCCAGCCACTGGCCTTCCTAAATTCTGGCTTAGGGCCAGCTCCTCTGCCTCCGTTAGAGGTGGCGGTGCTGGGCCACCACCCGTTTTACGGGCATCAGCCTTCTTTCTGTTGGCTGAGTAGAAGTCTGTGTTAGTTTAAATAGGCTTAATTATTTAACAGAACATGATGTAGATGAGAAGACATTTATGTGTGTGAAACCAGCATTATGTTGGGGATAAAACAACTGCACAGTCAAACAGCCACTTAATATTTACTTTACAATGTAAAACATGATCAAATGAGGTTCCCCCATGAGATTATGCCGAGGTTTCACCTGTTTGAACAATGTTTTTATATTTCATCCTAAACTGCTTCCAAGTGCGCTTCTCCCTCGCGGGATTGGACCTAAATGAAATAAATTAATAGGCGACCAATCAAGCAGTTTTCCTCTGTAATATTATTGTGATTGCAAAGGACTACATTTAAACTTACGCATTGACCCGAGCAGCGATGTTCTCCCACGCCGTCTCCCTCTCTTTTGCAGCTGCAGCGGTGTTGCACTTCTTTTTGAAAACATGTTCAAACTCGCCGTATTATCGCATTAAGATTTCTAGCCCTAGTGGGGCGAAAAACGCAGCCCTCCGCTTCCCTGTTGCCATGGTGACTCGTTGAATCGGGGCTCAATTGATGCTGGCTTTTTATAGTTGTGGTGCACGCGCTTAACTCCAGGTGAAACTACTCCGAGTTGAATAAACTCACTCAAATCAGCTGTTCTGGAACCGGAAACTCGGAGTTTCCTATCTCAGAGTAGATCAACTCAGAGTTCAGGATTAGACTCAGAGTTTGTTGAACCTGCTTTGTGAAACGGACCCCAGGTGTTTATTAAGGCAGTTCTGATCGCCAACAGGCGTCTAAAACACGTGTGACGCATTGTGACGTTTGTTAATGATCTCCGCCCTGTGGTTTATCACAGCCAATAAAGTTGAACTGTAACCACCCAATCAATACAGAATGAGGGCAGACCACACTAATCAAGCACTGATCTCCTTAGCTGTTTGGATAGCCCAGAGAAAATCCCAAGTACGCACTTGGGTGTTATTTTATTATTATTATTATTTATTTATTCATACATATGATTGTATTTTCAAATACAGTGGAAACTGCTTACAGTGATAACGTCTGTCCAGGTCAAATTGATCACTGTAAGCGGATGGTTATTGTAGCCATTTTTTTCTTTTTCTTTATTTCTCATGCAGATTACCATCTAATTGACATTTGTATATTTATTACATGAATATAAAGTAATGAAACGGGCAGCGTTGCTATTTGCTGAATTTTACTGACTTTCAAAATAGGCTACATTACAGCGGTTTCAAACACTGGTTGTTTCGCTGCTGCATCTCGTTGGCTCGTTTTTGGCAGTTTGTCATAAACTTCAAGGAGACTACGTTTTTCATTTATTGACCTTCTTTTTCCCGTTGTGATTGTAATGTACACGCGGCAGCAGCGTCAGGTAACCAGCCGGAAGCAGACGGGTTGTGCGTCTAGGCTGCGGGAGTGGGGGCCGCAGCGGCCCGCAGCGAGAAAGTTGAACTGGAATCAACTTTTAGAGAAACGCAACCTGTAACGCTGCAGTGGTCAACCACAGCCGGCGATCAGATTGATTAGAGCTGAGGGAGGACAAACACATTACAAGGAAGAGGGGAGGACATTTCTCTTCGTTTGATAATGTTAAAAGTAAAGTTAGGCTTGCTGTCTCCTCATTTTAAAAAAGATGAGAGAGAGAGAGGATGGGGAGAGTGAGCAGGGGTAGCGAGAAAGCCGGTGAATGAGAGAAATACAACGTTATTTTCTTATTGTTTCATGGTGTTTATAAATAAACATGGCCACACCCCACACCTCCGCAACGCCTCCTAATGGTGCAGCAGCCTATAATTGCATATCATATGTATATCATGGGGGTAAGGTAAAAAAAATATAGAATTACCGTAGTTTTCATTTTTCCATGTTTTCATATTTGAAAATACCCCAAATGAACACTATAAGCAGACTACTTGATTACTATAGGCAAATTATTTAAACAGCATTTGTATAGGAATGATTCTGTCCTGAGCTTTTTTAATCCATATAAGCGGCTGATCACTGTAACCATGATCACTGGTGGTTTCCACTGTATGTGAAGAAGAGTGTAGTTATATCAACCATCTACATCTATAGCAGAGTAGGATTTTCATGCTGTGGTGGGAGCAAGCTGTGCTGATCCATCGATCTACCTTCCTGAACTGACTGGTTGTGTGCATCCCATTGCAGAAATAAAAGACTTGAATGCCCCTTCCACCTTGATTCCTATGCCATAGATGAGTCAGTAAGCAGTACGGGCGACAGAGTGGTCACATTACTGCTTAGACAATGTCATACCATAAATGAGCAATCTGGTATTATGCTGCTAAATATGTCACTTCCTGCTACAATAAGAGAGATAACCAGAAGGCATAGTCATGTGCAGACATTTTTAAATTCAATTCAGATCAATGCAGTTTTATTTATATAGTGCCAAATCATAACAAAAGTTATCTCAGGGTACTTTTCATATAGAGCAGTTCTAGACCACACTCTTTAATTTAGAGAGACCCGACATTCCCTCATGAGTAAACACTTGGCGACAGCGGCAAGGAAAAACTCCCCTCAACCTCAAGCAGAACCAGGCTCTAGGTGGGCGGCCATCTGCCTTGACCAGTTGGGTTGAGAGGAAAGAAGGAGGGAGGGGGAGAGGGGGGAGAGAGACACAGAGAAGCATAGTAACAACAACAACAATAACAACGATAATAATAATAGAGATATAACTAGTGATAGTAACAGCAATAATGGCCGGAGAAGGTGTCAAGGCAGGACACCCACAGGACACCGCCATCCCTGCATCATCCCTGCAAGCCAAGGCTCACAGTTCGGATCTTGGAGTTTCCTGCTCCAAGCACAAAAATTCCGGGGAAGAAGCCAAGTTAGTAACGTGCATTAATGGTACATGAATACGTACAGATGGAGAGGGGGAGGAGGAGAGAGGAGCTCAGTGCATTTATAAATATACTTGTAGTTACCATATTCTACTTACCATCACCATCTCCTTTTGTTTTTGTTTTTATGTGGTTATTTATAGACTAATGGCTGTCTCGTGTTATCATTATTATTCTCATCTCTTTATTTCATTTTTTATTTTCAGTAGATTAACACTTGTATTGTTTTTGTCTTGCATTGTTAAAATCAACATTTATATAAGAGGGCTTGCTCTATGCTAAACTGTATGCTTTAAAACAATACGTTATGAACATCTATGGTACAGGACTCAAGGTGGAAGGGGCATTCAAGTCCTTTATTCTGCAATGGTACACACAAGCAGTCAGTTCAGGAAGATGGATCGATGGATCAGCACAGCTTGCTCTCACCACAGCTTGAAAATCTTACTCTGCTGTAGATTACTATGTTGGCTTGAAAAATATAACATTGTAATCTTTACATTGTGATCACATAATGATATAATCTTAATAAAATAAACTTAAAAATGAAATAAAATAAATTAAAATGACTTTGTACCCTTTACAATATCAATAACACTCTATAACATCGATATCTACACAGTTATACCAAAACTAGAATGGATTCCTTAGAAAGGATGTGTCATTAATCCTGTGCACTACAAGTGAATATATCATAATTGTTATGGTCCTCTGCTGCCACCCTCAGGAATCTTACAGTAACAGCAGGCAAACTGGTTTATCCCAGTGAACAAGCATGAATGAAAAGCCTTTACCTGTTAGATAGCTGATATAACTACACTCTACTTCACATATTTGAACACATAATCATGTGTATGAATAAATAAATAATAATAAAAATAAATAAATCATAAAATAATACCCAAGTGCATACTTGGGATTTTCTGTAGGCTATCCAAACAAACAGAAAAGGAGATTAGTGCTTGATTAGTGTGGTCTGCCCTTATTCTTTACTGATTGGGTGACTACAGTTCAATTTTATTGGCTGTGATAAATCAATCATTACCAAACACCACAAGGCGTTTAATTAACGCCACCAGGCTTCACACGTACTTTAAAGCCTGCGAGCGATCAGAACAGCGTCTAATAAATGCCTGGTGGTGTTTTTAAACACCAGGGAAATTGAGACGAAATGTGATGCCTTTGGCTTTCCATAGTATCCATTTTGGAGTACCAGCTAGTATAGTAAAAGTTAACGTTACACTGAAGAGAACTATTATTGTGATACATCACTATTGATAAGGATTTATAGTGCATATTTTAAACTTCTAAATTAGCCTGGACAAAATTATTGGTACCCTTTAGAAGTTGTAAGAAATAATTGATTTGTAGTGATACTTTGAGCAGACTAATGTGTTTTAATTAGTATCACTGATGTTTTCAATCTTATAATCACTCAGGCAGCCAGTTTGAAAGGAGAAAATGACTCACTCTGCTGTCTTGTGCCACTGTGTGCATCACACTGAACATGGAAAACAGAAGGAAAACCAGAGGACTGAAGACATGCGAAAAAAGGTAATAGCCAAGCATGGTCAAGGTAAGGTTATAAGACCATCTCCATAGAGCTTGATGTTCCTGTGACCGCTGTTGCCAATATTATTAAGACGTTTAAGGCCCATGGAGCTGTAGCCAACATCTCTGGACGTGGTGACAAGAGGAAAATTGGCCTGAGGTTGAACAGGATTGCTCGAATGGTCGAGAAAGAACCAAGCAAATTTTCAATACAGATCCAAGCTGATCCTCAAGTTCAAGGTATAATAGTTTCAAGTCGCACCATCTGTCGCTGTCTGAATGAAAATGGGCTCCATTGGTATAAGACCCAGAAAGACCACCCTTCTAAGAGGGAGATACAAAAAAGCCAGACTGGATTTTGCCAAATTGTGTGTTGACAAGCAACAGTCCTTCTGGGAGAATGTGCTTTGGACAGATGAAACAAAATTAGAGCTTTTTGGTAAATCACACCAATCCTGTTTGTTTACAGAAGAAAAATGAAACCTTCAAAGAAAAGAACACCGTGCCTACAGTGACACATGGAGGAGGCTCAGTGATGTTTTGGGGTTGCTTAACTGCCTCACTGGCACTGGGTGCCTTGAATCTGTGCAGGGAACAATGAAATTAGAAGACTATCACTTGATTGTTGCAGGCTGGAGGTTGATCGAATAAAATTCACAATGTTCATAACAGTGTCCATGGTGTTTTTCAGATCACCGATGAGCTTTGCACACAGCAGAGACTGATGGATGATACAGTGTAAAAACTGCATATGTGGGGCTATGGCTGATAGCCATGCCACCAGCCCTTGCACTCTACCAATCACAGCCAGAGCGCCATCAGTAACCAACAGGCAAACTTTTTGTAAATCCAGTTCACACTCATTAAAAAACAAGACAATCTTTTGAAAAATCACTTCATCTGTAGTGTGTCCCTCCAACAGAACAAGCCCAGAAGTTCTTCCTGAAAGCACACTCCATCGAGAAACCTGACATAGATGCATAGCTGGGCCATGTCAGTCCAATCAGTTGATTCGTCGACAGCGATAGAGATAACCTCTGCTTTTTGAAGGTTTTCCAAAAGCTTTCTTGAGACATCCTTTGCAAGTAGTTCCACTCTGCAAAGAGTTGATGTGTCCAAGAGAGGCACTTTTTTAATGGTTGAAGTGATGCTTTCCTTGACTTTTTCATCAACAACCATTTCATCAAAGACAGCAACCATGCAATCTCTAACAGTTTCCACCTCGGTAAAAGGCCTCTTCTGTCTGGTTAGTGTCCAGGCTACCCACAGGGATGCTATCATGGCTCTCTCTTGTTCCGTGCAAAAGTGACCAAGGGCCACTTGACTCCGTTGAAAGGATGCTAGCAGTCCCTGTACTTTCCTTCTCCGTTCCTCTGAGCCCTCTGCAAAACTGGCAGAAAATGAGTCATGATTTGACTTGCAGTGCCTCTTCACATTATATTCTTTCATCAGAGCAATACATTCATTGCACAATAAACGCAACATTTATTACTTGTAGCGGCTGGCAAAGTGAATAAATACTTGTCAGTCCATTCGCTTTGGAATTGGAATCGCTTTGGTGATTTTACGTCTCTTTAGCTTCGACAGAGACATTTTGAAGCTTGCTGTTAGCTAACGTGAATTTCTTTGTGGTCAGCCAGCCCAGAGTGCAACTTGATGGACGGATGTGATACTTCTTCTATTTTCTGTTTTATGGCGGATGGCAGCCAGCCGGCTCATTACCACCACCCATTATGTTGGAGTGTGAACCACAGTTATCTGTCCCCTTAAACAAACAAACACAAGAAAATAAAAATAAATTTTACCATGCCAGCCTGATTTGTAGGCAGCCTCTTGCGGTCCACAAAAAAATTCAAAAGGGCCGTATCTGGCCCGCGGGCCGTTAGTTGGATAGGCCTGGGATAAATTAGTCGCTGTCACATATCAATATGGAAACTCAAATATATAAACTATTGTCATCTGAAAGTGGGAATAGGACAATTTTAATATATTAAAATAATTTTGTTAATTTATGATGATTATGATTTATGGACTACAATGTCTTAGGTATTCGTTTTATAATTAGTAAATAAGTAGTGTATTATCAGCAACTTACACTTAAATGCTGTATATTTAGGCTCAAGGTTTTTTAAATAATTGTGGTTCTAATATACCGTTTGCATTGAATAAATATTGACCATATTTTTTAAGACTGTGGGACGTTTATGATTTGTGCGTATGCATGGTCTATGACACTTCTAAATTTGTTTGCAAAGGAAGAACAAACTCAGATAAGAACATACTGATGAATCCTGGATTTGTGCTTAAAACGTTCATATACACGGTTTAAGCACAGATTTGTGTATATGCACTGTTTGTGAATGAGGCCTTAAGTCTGTATCTGCACAATATGTCACAGACATGAAAAAATATAAAAATTGTCGCCACGCAGGTCAGCCTGCACAGTGCATGCTGGGGCAGGGAGTAGGTGACACATGGAGCTTCTTTTCTCGATTCCTGCCCGCTTTCTGTAGTATTAGTTCAAACCGGGCCCCTGCCTGTTGTTTCACTTGCTTCCAGACTGAGATTTGGTGTTGTTATTTTCTTTATTTGTTGTCAGTTTCCCTCCTGACAGTTAGTTTGGAGGTTGGCTGGTTTGGGGAACTTGGAGGGTTGTTCTTCGCTTGGAGCAGTAACAGCGGGAGTTTAACTGGCAGAATAATCAATAATAATAAGTCAGTCCACTTTAGGTGAACTGGTCAGATTAGGCTAACCCTTTGTAGCTATCTTCACTTAAATCAGCTGGTGGCAGGCAAGTCACAGGAACTTGGCTTGGGTCTTGAGAAGTTGTAGCATTTGTTCACTGCCTAAACTGTACACACACTGCACTGTCCACATCTATACCTTATGTTATCCCTATAGAAGAATATATTTATTCCTACCAAAGCGAAACAATCGGATTAAGCATTTACATGGTTATTAGGCACTAATATTTTTCTATTGAACGGATTATTAAAAGGTTTACACCACCCCTCTCAACCCGATTGAAAATTCCTTCTGATTGGGCCGGATTGGACCAGTCTCTTTCGATTGAGGTGGTTACATGAGGCATTTCTATTCTGATTGGGCTATTATTCTGATTATTAGTGGAATATTAGGGTCCATGTAAATGCAGCTAGTGCTGGTAACGAGCATGGTGCACCAATCAAGTTCTGCTTCTTCAGCCGCTTGCCACCCTGCCACACAGGGTGGCAGGGTGGCTACGTTTTGGTCAATTGAACTTGATCATAAACACATGGTGGCGCTAACTCTTAAGTCATTGCCATTAAACCATTGCAGAAGAAGAGGACAGTGAGATGTCATTAAAAAAGCGGCAGTCAGTGAAAAACCATGTAGAAAACACGATGGAAATGTGACTTTTCTGTTAGTTCAACACATTAATTTGAGGAACGTTACAGTCTCCTCATCTCTCCACACAAATCTGATGTATTCAACTCTTCAGTGGAAGCATGCTTCATGTGTGTCATATTTTTTTAAAAACTTTATTGAATCAGGTAGTCACATTGAGATTGTCATCTCTTTACCAAGAGGGACCTGAAAACAAGAAACATTCAAGCAAACGACCACATAAAACTTCGATACACTGACAGCAGCCATCATTCGGACTCCTGCCTGCACCTGTACAGCTTATTAAAGGCACATTAACAACAGCTGCTGATCTTAATTGGATCTGTTCAATAAAATCTACTCGGCTGGAATTTTTTACAGTACAGTTAAAGTTGATTTTACATTCAAATTAATATGCTTTAAAACTGTAGAACAGAAAATAGTAATAGAGCAACAGTACAGATTTAGCAGTCATTATTCTTCAGGAGAGGTTATATTCCATATTTGACATATATATACATAAATATATATATATATAATCATACATAACAGTGTAATATAAAGTAATAGGGACTTATTTTCTCTGTTACTTGCAGCTGCAAGTCATTTGCTGTCTCCAGGCCTTTTTACCCACACATTATCAAATACGGGATAAAGTCCCAACAACTCAGGTGGATGATATCTGTGACAATCATTCATTTTGTCAGTTCCACACCATCTTGTCTGCTGGAGGGTGGGCCTGTTTTCTGGTTTTCCTTGATCCACAGGAAGCCCACCTGGGTGCCAAAGTTGAGTCCGTCTCTGACGCGGGAGAAGAAGGCTTCGGGGTGACAAGAAGTGCAGGGCGTCACACAGGACCTGTCTGTCACTGTGTCATCATGGATGTGCTCTGGCAGGATCCCACCCTCTTGGAGGAGAATTCTGGGGTGGAAAATTTGTTTTTTGATTTACTGAGCTGCATATAAGAAAGGAGTAGAGTAGAATTAAACTTGATTATTGTATAAAACACACTACAGTACACAAGTAAAAAACACTTAAAGCATAAACTATTGAAAAATAGAATATTGTGGAGCAGGTCTTGCTGATTCTGATTGGGCTTAGAATAAAATCCTTATATACTTAGTATTGTAATGTCACCTGGAGTCATCTGGGGTTTCAATCTGTTACTAACCTGTATCTCTCATCGCCCTGCAGGTGATTGATTAGAATAACCTGGAACACCTGGGCCCAATGTTCCTAGGTTACTTAAGCCACTGCTGCAGCTCATTCACTCTCTCTACCCCTCTGCTGCTGCTCTCTCTGCTCCTCCCTACTGGCACCCATGTTACTTTGGTTATTTACTTTGCTTTTATGCACCTTCATAACACACACACACACACACATATCTTCCACCCATGCACATCACACACCACTGACTTTACTGATTTCCACACCCCATACTTTGCATATTTAGTTAATTCTTTAATTTGGTTCAATTCAATTCAAAATATCTTTTTGTTAAAACTCTCCCTTTTGTTGTGGCCACTTGAGCCAGGTCATAACAAACGGGCTTGTCCATTAACCTGTGTCTGGGCAGCAAACGTAGCATGAGAAGAACATCAGCAGAGCAGCAGCAGCGAGTGCTCCATCTCTGTGTCTACACTGGAGGCATTCAGGTGCAGTGTTGAGCATAGGTCACCTGCATGTTGGAAGCACTCAATAGCCCAATACACACGACTGTAGTGAAGTGCATAAAATGGAGGAAAATAGACATGAAGCACAAATTAATGCTTCAGGTCGCGGTTATGCCCGTAAGATTCGGGTGAGACACAAGACTGCATAGATTACAATGAGAGCCTATCTGTTGCGTGTGACCTGTGTGTGAAAAACACATCTGACACACTTGCTGTCTAGACAGCAAGCGTGTTTAATTAGGGTTAGTTTATGGAGTTTGTTTTGTGCCTCAGGTAGCAGTTGGTTGCATGGTGTGATTGCACAGCTGATGAGGTGATTGGTCCTGCGTGCTGGCTTTTAGGTGGCATGTTTGTCGCCAGGGCTGTTTTGGATCTATGGTTTGCTCTGGTTTTCTGGTTTTTGGGAGATACATTGTGTTTTTTGCAGGAAACATTGGTCTCTGACCTGATGTTGGACTGTCATGTGCTGTTCAGAAGGTAAGTGTTACCCTCCTGATACGCTATTTACACAGATTTCCCTGTTAGGCTGTAGTGGCATTTCCCCTTTGGATTGCGTCTGTTTGTTTGTTTGTTTTTTGTAGTGTTGTGGCAGCATGATTAGTTTCAGTTGTCTTCAGACAGCTGTCTCGGGTGCACATCTGCGTGATTTTTCACCAGCTTGAAGGTCGCTTTACAAGTCTGCTGGTTTTCAATGCATAAATACCTCCCACTAGCCAGCTGCCGCAAGCAAGGTCTGCAACAGGTGGTGTTGATGTTGTGGCTAATTTGCATTTGGAGCAAGACCCTCACACTATTTTCACTCTTTGAATGCGTTGCAGATGCAAGAAATTGGCCAGATTTGGCCGAATGCTTATGCTGGATGTTCCTTAATGCACCAGTAATGGTGAATTGAATCACCATTACTGGTCCCACTGGCACAGGGTTAAGCGGAGGTGTGGGAGTGTCTATTTGTGCTCTAACCACTTTGAAACAATCAGAAAATAACGTTTTATTGATCTGATGAACCGGCTTTCTTGCTACCAGCACTCCCTCTCTTCATTCACTCTCCAGCTCACTCAACCACAGCCTCTCTCTCTCTCTCTCTCTCTCTCTCTCTCTCTCTCTCTCTCTCTCTCTCTCTCTCTCTCTCTCTCTCTCTCTGTCTCTGTCTCTGTCTCTCTCTGTCTCTGTCTGTCTGTCTCTTTGTCTCTTGTCTTTTTTATAATGAGTCGGGGAGCCGACAGCAAAGTCTAACTTTACTTTTACCATTATCAAACAAAGAGAAATGTCCTTCCCTCCTCCTAGTAACATCTCTGTACTTCCTCATGGCAGAGTTTTACAGCTCTGATCAGTCTGGTCTCCAGCTGTGATTGGCCACTGCAGCCTTCAGCCGCAGTGACATACAGTTGTGTTTCTCCAAAAGCTGAAATGCACTTCCCCCATTCAAATGAATGGGAGCACTGGCATTTTCGCCGCACCGCCTGATTTGGTCTGATTACGGCCTTAAGGAGGCTAATTCAGCTTCACAACATTAGTGTGAGTGACAAAGTTAGCTTTAAGACAAAACAAACATAAAAGTCATTCAAGTCATTTCATATTTCAAACAAAATCACTTATAAGACAAAACACCTCTGTCATCCATTTACAGAATACATGCTGGCTTATATTTAACTGACAGATGAGAGTGGTTTTGATCTTGTCTTAAATGTCTGCATGAGAGAAGATGAGCTAACTTCCCACAATGTCAAACTATATTTAATGTAGTCAGAGTTGTTATTAAAATCAAAACTATCTAAAATAAGTACCTGCTCAAGCAGTCAATGACAACTTTCAATACTTGACAGCAGAAATTGTCGATTAATCAAGTAGTACATCAACAGGAAATTAATCAGCAACTGTTTTGATCAATTAATTGTTTCAATAATTTTCCAACAAAAATGCCAAAATACTCTCTCATCCCAGCTTTTATTTGATGTCTTTGTCATATACGAAATAAATTGAATATCTTTGGGTTTTAGACTGTTGGTTGGATAAAACAAGCAATTTTAATACATTACCCTTGGTCCTTGGAAACTGTGACAGGAATGTTAAATTATTTTCTGATATTTTATAGACAAAAATATACATACTCTACAACATACATATATAAATACTCTGCAGATGAATTGATGATGAAAACAATTTTTAGTTGCAGCCCTATTTGGTAGTTTCTGATACTCAAGACCTGTTTTGAATGATACTGAGGTTCAATACCCAGCCCTAAATGTTGAATGAGTGGAAATCTTTGCTTGCTTGTGGCAATAGATGAAAAGTCAGAGGATCACAAGTCATTTGTACCAAATTTCATCCAATAGTTGTTGAGATATTTCAGTCTGGACCAAAGTGTTGAAACATAAGAATGGCAGTTATTCACCTGATTAAATATTAAATATGAAGTAAAACCTGAATATAAATAATATACAGTAATAATAATAATAATAATAATATAATATTCTATTCTGCTGAACTGTACCTGTTGGCAAGACGGATGTTGACATGTGGTCTGGCTGACTGCGGATCAAGGACACAGTCTGGATGGATGCAATGGAAGTCGAGCGCCTGCTCTTTCACCAGGGTGAAACAACACGCCCCCACTGAAGGGCCAATGGCCACAACGATGTTGCTCACTTGGCAACCAAAGTCTCTCACCATGGCCTCTACTGTCGCCATAGCAACTCCCATCAGGGTTCCTTTCCAGCCTGAGGGCAAGTAGAAAATAAGCAGTTTGTCAGGATAAACTAACTACCAGGAAGCATGGAGGCTGACTTCTGCAACATTACATTTATTTTTTTATGTCTGATTTCACATACAGAATGAAAATACAGACGTTATTCCCCATTTAATATTAATATATATATCATATTCCTCATATAATATATTCTTTTTTATAATCTATATTAGTTTTTCTTCTTACCAATACTGGCAATCCACTATGCCCACAGGCATAACTGTCATTTTCTGTCATCTTTATGAAAGTAAATGAATGAAACAACTACCTGCATGAGCGACTCCGATGACCATTGACACTGGATCAGCAAACAGGACTGGTATGCAGTCTGCCCCTGGAGCTCCTAAAATCACCCCACTCTGATTGGTTACAATCGCATCATAGCTCTCTGGCTCGGCTTTCCCCATAACCCAGACATCACTGGCGTGCTTCACCTGCAACAAACAAGCCAACACATGCAAGAAGTTAATGTAGGAGGCTCTGAGCTGCAGCTGAGCAGAGCAAAGTCCTGACAGGTTTTTAACAAGACAAAAGTTCCTCAACACATTTCAAAACAAATGGAGAGCAACATATGAAGAAATGAGTCCATTCATGTTTTCATCAGCTGAAGAATATCTCCAAAATTACATTAATTCTGTAATTTAGTAACACATAAATCTACATGCTGTCCACCTTAAACCAACACCACTAATTTACAAAACATGCAATTTCAGGATAACATATATACAAAAACAAAAGAAAAAGAACATCAGTCACAACATTATAAGCACTTCTATATGCTTTCAAATAACATATTTATGTGGGAAAAGTCCAAATGAACTGTAGACTGAAAAGAATTGCTGCAAGCCTACAGTTTTTTTTCCAGTTCAGAGACAGGATTGTGTTGAGGCACAGATCTGGGGAGGGTTACAAAAACATTTCCGTTGCATTGAAGGTTCCAAAGAGCACAATGGCCTCAATAATTCTTAATGGAAGAAGTTTGGAACAACCAAGACTTCTTCCTAGAGCTGGCCGTCTGGCCAAACTAAGCAAGGGGGGGAGATGGGCCTTGGTAAGAGAAGTGACCAAGAATCCGATGGTTGCTCTGGCTGAGCTCCAGAGATCCTGTGTGGACATGGGAGAAACTTCCAGAAGGACAACCATCACTGCAAAACTCCACCCATCTGGGCTTTATGACAAGATTCTCTGGTCTGATTAAACCAAAATTGAACTGTTTGGCCTCAATTCTAGGCATCATGTCTGGAGGAAACCAGGCACCATCACCTGCCCAATACCATTCCAACAGTGAAGCATGGTGTGATGGCAGCATGAGAGGATATGAAGAATAGAATGGCAGAAAGTCACAAAATCCAGGTGTGAAAAACTTGTCGTGTCACACACAGGAAGACGAGAGGCTGTAACCACTGCCAAAGGTGCTTCAACTATATATTATACTTATGTCAATGTGATATTTTGGTTTTTTGTTACGTTTAATGAATTTAAACAATTTTAGCATAAGGCTGCAACATAACAAAATGTGAAAAAATTGAAGGGATCTAAATACTTTCTGAACGCACGGTATAAGAGAAAAACAAATCTCCCTTTATGTGTAGGAGAATCAACTGACTCAGATGGCTGCATGCAGCCTATGCAGCTCTTCTGCCAGTGAAGCAGCAGTACTGTACTGTGTCATGTAGTTTTACCCTGCAGAAGTTTGATCTTTTGTTGTGCAGACAGTTCTGTACCTTGACCAGGCGTAGTGGCTGAGGGTGAAAACCAGCATGGAGGGCCAGTCGCCGTCTGTTCTCCATCACCACGGCCCCGGGGTCCCTCCTCCTGCTGCTGCTGAACAGATTCAAGGAGGACAGGGTGGGAATGTAGGACACACCACCTGTACGAGTACTGAAGCCATGACCAAAACAGTCTGAGAGAGAGAGAAATGATCAGCAAGTGATTGCTGTTTCTCTTCGCTTTTTATTCTCCTTATATTCATATTCAGTCACACTGATCCTCATTCAAAACTCTGGCAATTTTATGGTACCCTGCGCATCAGAAAATTGAACTTGGACTTATTTAGCCTTTATTCACACACAGTGGTGGAAAGTAACAAAGTACGTTTACTGAAGTACTCTACTTCAGTACAATTTAGACTTAAAGATACTTGTACTTTACTTGAGTATTTCCATTTGACGCTACTTTTTACTTTAAAGTTACACTGCATAGAATTTAGTGGCATCTAGTGGAATGGACTTGGCAGAAATGGTATATAGTATTAATAAGTATGTTTTAATAAGTGTATAATAGTGCTGTCAATCTGAATTCCATCCCTTATTATGTTTAATATTCTAATTATATTAGAATTTTTCATGCTCAAGTTGAGCCTATTATTGATATTTACTATGTATCTATTAGGGATGTGCACAAAGCCCAGTATTGGTATTTGCATCTATATTTGTTGAGGCAGCAAAATTATATTTGTATTTGTATTTGAATAAAAGTGGAAATAGGTGTAAAAATACAGTTTTTGTTTTTATTACACTTTTAATTTTAGGATATTAAAGTGTTTAAAAAAGTGTTTATAAATAAACTATCTTACGAAGGAGGTTCCCACACCAGATCTCGAACTCCAGTCTCCCAAATCATAGACAACTGTGCTGACTAAACCGAGTGCATTGCCATCACGCTGGTAGACCTCTACTTATTTATACACCCATAACACAGAGAGAGCACAGCGTGAAATGTGTAGAGAACTTCAAAGGCTGTGGCTCAGGAGGTAGAGTGGGTCGTCCACCAATCAGAAGATCAGTCTGCATGTCGAAGTGTCCTTGGGCAAGATACTGAACCCCAAATTGCTCCCGATGGCTGCACCATCAGTGTATGAATGTGTGTGAATGGTTAGTTCCCCCTGATGAACAGGCTGGGACCCTGCATGGTAGCCCCTGTACCCATTCAGCATGTGGAAGACTAGAAAGGCGCTATACAAGTACAGTCCATTCACCATTTTTACCATTCTTGCTTTGCACTTTTCATTTACTGCCTATTTTTTACAACCTAACTTTCTGGAAAGGAGAAGGGGAACAACAGGTTATGGAGAGTCCCTTGGGAGCACTTAGCCTGTGTCAGTAGCTCAGCTTTATCTCTGGGGAACACCCCCAGCTCTGGGAGTGATGTCCAAATAAGGAAAACTACAGATTCAAATAGTAATTTCAGCATTCAATTAGTATTAATTTTTTTACTATTTGAATTATATTTGACTCCCGGAATTCATTCCAACGGCAATAGTGTATAATCCCATGAAAATAAGAATCGTTTTTTCATTAGCTTAGAATGAGCCCTTCATATCTACATAGGGAGCAGGTCATCTTCCAAAGAGACTGCCAAACACTGGCTCTAGAAAGGGCCTTTCACTGATTTTCGTGAGTTTTGTGGCCACCGTACATTCTCCTACATACTTGGAAGAAAGCGGGTGGCTCTGCCAATGCGGAAGTGCCTTAAACCTGCATTCTTTCTAATGGCCAGCAGGGGGCGACTCCACTGGCTACAAAAAGAAGTCCAATTGTATAGAAGTCTATCAGAAAATGACCTTATTTTTCACTTGATTTATGTTCCCAATAAAAGCTTTCCTAATGAATTTATGGTCTCAATCACTATATCAAGTCTTCTTCAATGCATCATGATGTTCATTTTGTAAATTGTGGCCCCATTTAGAGTAAAATAGATGATAAAGCAGCGTACGCTTTAGGGCGTGGCTACATTGTGATTGGCAAGTTGGTACCACAGCGACAACATTGATTGTGTAACATGACCATGCTGTAACCCATGGATTCACAGAGTATAGGCGTTGCTGCTGCTATTTCACAGTGTGTTTTCAGTTAATGAAAGTTAACTGTAACATTTTGTTCATCTAAAAAAATCTTGTCCAGCATTTGATTGTAATAAAATATCATCTAAGAGTCAGATGTTCAGTTTTTATGGTTTAAAGCCTGTTGTGCACTAAATTAGCATTAGCGTTATCACTGTTAACCATAGATTGTAAATGCAAAATCAAACATGGCAACGGTCAAATCCAAGATGGCGATGGTCTCAAGGCTTCAAAACAGCAGTTCACAAACCAATGGGTGACGTCATGGTGATTACGTCCATATTTTATACAGTCTGTGCTTGGAAGGGGAGGGGGAGGGGTATTCAGTTTGTTGCAACCTCACCGCTAGATGCCACTAAATCCTAGATACTGGACCTTTAAACTCACCTGGAATCAGTGATGACGTCAGAGTTGTGACGTCTCCCGCTAGTGCAGGCAGCTGCTGCAGGAAGGTGGACACTTCTTCGTGGACTCTTTCACCAGGTGACTCTGTGTGGGCAGGGCCTCTGCAGCTCGGACAAGTACTGTCCACTGACCTTATCTTGAAGTCAAAAGTGTACATGGCCGTAAAAAGCAGTTCCTGGTACAAATGCAGCACTTCTCTGCCCTGCGCTGACGTGAGGACCGTGACCGAGCTCAGGTCCAGCCCGTCCACTGTCTGCTTGAAACGGTACAAGCACTCCGCGGTGGAGCCGAAGTCCAGCATCTGCACCTTTCTGCTCGAGCGTACAAATGTGTCTGAAAAACCGTTTTTATGGCGGTGACGATTCCCGCACAGCAGGAAAACATGCAGGTCTGCTGCAGGTTCCTCCAGCAGAGACGCGCCGGAGCATGTTGGACACCAGCCGTGAATCAGATCCACCAGTACGGCCTCAGACATCGCAGACAGCCGAGCTTTTACCTGTTCAGAATGCAGCGTTAAGTTTCATTCTCTGACTCAACCGCACTCATCCGGTCACTGACATGACCTGCCTTTATGTACAGCAGGCAGGTACGTGTTTGTCAATCCCAATAAGTCCGAAACTACAGCGGACTATTACTTCCTGCATTGTCTTCCCACAGCCTGGCCCCGCCCACACTGGAAAGCCCTCACACTGAAACTCTGCTGAGTTGCCCAGTGAGGTCAAACCGAGTTTGTGAGCATTTCCTATAATGTGGACATATTGTAACAATTCGAGGCAAAACGTACAAAAGCTGCCCCAGCATGCGTCTGAGAAAGAATATATTATAGAAGATTCTGCAAGACTTTATGATAAGGTCACAAAACACAAGTAATGCATGACTCCTGATGACTTAATGCATGAATTAATCTGACTACTCAGTTAAAACATTGCTTCATATTTCTCCAGAGAAATTATCTGTAATTAGAATTATCTGGATTCTAAGTCATTTGGTGAATGAATGTGTGAAGTAAATGGAAATCAACATTAATTGATGGTCCATTAAGCATTAACTAATGACATTAACTCACGATGACCTAATCAGTTCTTAATGGTGAGCAACAGGAAGTCCTGATGCATCCTGTATTAATTCATGAAATCATCACAAATGCAGTAGTTCAGCATTACTTAAGTATATGTTTTGCAACCTTAGTATAAAGTGTTTCCAAAAATAAATCACTGAGAAAATATCTGTAGGCTGCAGATGATATGAATAAAACACATAACTTGCAGGAATTCAAGAAAATACACCATGTATATGGGGTCAAATGAATGGAACATCACTGTAGACTAAATGCACTTGTAGTGGTGGAAAGTACCTCACTACAGGTACTCAACTACTGTACACACTTTACACTCTACACTTCAGTACAGTTTGCCTAATTGTTTCCATTTTATGTGACTTAACACTTCTGCTCCACTACAGTTGACAGTTACTGGTTAACTTTGCAGATTAAGATTTTGCATGCAAAACCTATGATCAGTTTATAAAACATGAATCGATGTTATAGCTTGAACTATCCAGCAGTATTTGTAGTTCAAATTAACTCCACTGCAACCAGCGGCCAGGCTGTTATGCTGCTTCCACAATAGTGCATCGGTAATAATAACCCAGTAATATCACTCTGAAAGACGCCATTATGCATGATGAGTACTTTTACTTTTCGTACTTTAAGTACATTTTCCTGATACTACTTATTCTACACTGTGGTATTACTGCTTTTTAGTTAAGGATCTCAGTACTCCTTTCATCACTGTTCACATGTGAAACTTCTTTTACATTACATACATACAGCTCATTAGTCTCTGTGGTCACTAATCAATAAATTGCTTTTAATGGCTTCGAGACAAAAAAGTTTTTGTCCTGCAAAGCCATGACAGTGAGCTAGCATAACCCTGGTACTGACACACAGTGTTATTAGTTACTTGTGCTTTTCCTGGTATGTCAAAATGTTTGCTGTGAAAGTGCTCATATGACTTGTTGTTGACTTGTGCATTTTTACAATAAGGACATTACAGGTCATCATAAAGATAGGCAGGTCATCATGTGACCTAACTTCTCCAGAGGACAGAAAAAAAGCTTAGAAGTGGACCTTAAGTTATCAAAATAAGGGTTCTATCACTGTAAGTTTGGAAAAACATAAAATTGGTTCTCTGATTCTGGCAGAAAGTTGTAGTTGTACATAATTGTTTCAGAGCTAAAAAGTGAACTTGGTCCAGTATAGTGGTGTAACGGAACGCTGTTGATCTGTGCAGATCGCCCCCCACGATTCAGCATGCATAAAAACCACAGATTAATTTCAAAATTTAATGTCTCATTGGAAACAAAGTAGACAAACTGCTGTAAGTACAAGTAATGGACAGACAGTGTGTCGCTAACAGGGATTGTGAAGAGCAACAACCAAACCAGCATCTAACGGGTCTGACGTGACATCTGCAGATATGTTAACAACGCTGTTTAATGTGCTGCAGCTGAGCAGCTAATTAGCTATCTAGCTGCTAACTGACGTTAGCAGTGCACTTTTCCCCGGTGAATGTCTGTTTGGTACACCCCTACTCCAGGATGTAGTATGTAATAATAACCTAGCCTGATGTTACATTAGCTAAACTAGCTAACCCAAGGAGAAGTGCCCAGAATCTTACAGACTGTAAAGCCCCCGGAGGCAAATTTGTGATTTGTGATGTTGGGCTATACAAATAAAAACTGACATCTTAAAAATAGTCACCGTTGTTAGACTACCTTATGAGAACACACACTGCAGATATACTAAAAATAAAGAGACATAAGAAATAGGACTGGCCCTCTACAACTAATAGTAATAGCAGGATATAAATAACACTACAGGCTGCCAAACACAGAGCAAAATGTTAAGGAAGACAAACAGCAACCAAAGCAATACTTCACATCTCAACATGCATTTTTCCCCAGCTACAGCTGCTGTAGCTGTAGCTGTACTGTTCTTTCTAGTGTGAGTCAGGAGTAATAAGGAAATTTGGGCTGTCTGAGTAAACATGTTCTCTTTGCATGTGTCAGTGTGTTTCTGTCTGTGTAAGCCTATCACCTTTATGACTCACTTGATGAATGGGAGGATGTAGGAATTTCCCAGGGTTATTTGTTAACCACCGTGTCAGCAGTTAGTGCAAAATAAAACAGTAGAGGGGGAAAAAATTACAAACATTTCTACTGATCATGCTTTTCTAATTGAAAAATTGTGCTGGGAAGACCAACAAAGTAAAATGTAGTATAGTATAGTAGTATAGTATATGAGCCCTAGTAGTATAGTATATACAGCAATCTGAGTTAGTCATATCAAGTGGATATCTGCCACATTTACAGTCTTTTTAGCATCAAATCCCTCTTTGTGTTTCCTCGGACAGTGTTTCCCTGTTGAGCTGCGGTGGAAGTATAGTAACAAAAATAGGGACTTTGGCACTAAAAAGACTGTAACATGGAAAGATAACTTCTTGATTTGACTCATTTGGATGGCTGAAGCTTAATATTAGCTTCAAACAAACTTTTAAATATATTTTTGCACAGGAGGACTGTGGATGTTGTCCCCCATCACTTACATTGAAAGCACATTTGAAGGGGATCTTTTAATAGTCATAATGAACAGGAGGAATGATTACAGCAAGGAAAACCTCTGTCACTGCTCATGTGGACACCTGACTGTTGTTTTAAGACAAACTTAAAAAATTGTGGACCTATCCTTTAAGGGCTGACAAAACAGTTAAAAACAAACTCAACACACTGTAAGTATCCAGAGCCACAGAATGATTTAAATGCAAAAAGAGCATGGAATAAAATAATGGTCATAAATATTTTGAGCTTGTGAAATGGTTTGTGAATGTGTAATAAAGTTTTGCAGAAATATATGTACATTTGTATACACTTGTGCATGTGTGAAAAACTTGTGTGCACAGATATAATTTGCATGAGCAAAAAGTTTTTGTAGTGGAAATATTTTATGTATGTGTAATTAAAATTTAATAATACAGCACTGCTTCTCACTGATGTATTTAGTAATTACACACAAATTAAATTATTTCACCTATTGGCACAAAGGAAGCCTGGATATATTAAAAAGATGTTAGAAATAGAGCTTTAACATCATCAATGGCAACGCAACACATTATCGCACGGTAACGCCAACTGCTGATCCATTTGGAGAAACAACTAGCTCAGGGCACTGTTTCTCAGAAGCAAGTTTTAATGGTTAGCCTAGCATTGCTTACATTATTTAATCAGACATGCTAAAGCAGAGCAACAGTATGAAATACAGCCGGGCAACTGGTTTGCCTTCAGCTTGAATAGTTCCTGCCAGCGTTGATGCTGCTACTTTGATAACGCTAGCGGACATTTGCTAACAGAAAGCTACATTACTGCTCTATTCTGGGTACATGAAGCAGTCTTCCTGAAGTTGAAAATATGCATTACAACTGTGTTGCCTTACAGCACAGCAAACTTACTACAAACTAAATACACAACACATTAAATGTTTACCATTAATATCTACAGCATCTCCAAGTACAATTACAACCACATGGGTTGCAGAAGAGCTCGCACCGTTGCCCATCTTTCAAAACCTGCAGGTGGATGAATGCAACGGAACCATCTGCCCTCTGATTGGACAGATTGACTCTGCGTTTGACCAATAGGATTCACATGTAAAAAACAGCGTCAAAATTCATACTCATAACTTGCAGTTTGTAGTTCTCACTTCAGTGTCGCACACACAGGTAGGAAATATGCGCGTCCATCTCTCATGTAACTTCACTGTCGCACACAAGGGTAAGAAATTTATGTGTCCTTCTCTCAGACTTTGTAAAACCTCACTTGAAAAAAATCCTGCACAAATTTTAATTACACATACACACTTTTTACATGTGCAAATTATATCTGTGTACACAAAAGTTTTTCACACATACACAAAATACCTCAACGGCTGCAAAACTTTATTACATATTCACAAACCATTTCACAAGCTCAAAATATTTATGACCAGTTTTTGATTCCATACAACAGTGGCATTGTTAGTCACAGGTGCTTTGCCATGTGAGGCTGATAAATAGCAGAAGACTCCATTGTATATGGCCAAAACTTTTGGTTTGGGGCTGTTATTTCTGGTTTTGAATCGGCTCCTTAGTTCCAATGAAGGGAATGCTTAATGCTACAGCAACTTTGTGGCAAAAGTTTGTGTTTTTTGCTTTCCTGTTTCAACATGACAGTGCCCCTGTGCACAAAGCCAGCTCCATAAACACAAGATTTTTTCTCAGTTTGGTGTGGAAGCCAGTTTCCAACATCTGGTGGAAAGACTGAAACCAGAATAAAGGTGGCTGTTATTGCAGCAAATCAGTGCCCATGGTGTTGGAATCATGTGTTCAGTTATCACATATGGTTATAATGTAAGGTTGTCCACATAGTTTTGGGCATATTGTTGACAAACTTGAGATTCAGTCCGGGTCAACATATTGTTATGTAATGGTTAAAATAAAAAATGTTGAACTTTATATTTCTGAACTGTTTAAGATCATTTCAGAAAATTCGAATCACTTCCTAGTATTTGAGGAGCAAAACTTGTATTTCTTTAACATATTGCATGTATTTAAAGGCCCCTTCCACTCAAAAATATGTTTTTCTTCTTGTTCCTTCAGTTGGGTGGTTGAGCTTCACTGTGCAGAATGATGTACATGCAGAATTTGTTTTCACATTTATCTAATGAAAGTGGAAAGTTTCTCTGTGGTCATTAAAAGGTGAGCCTACAAGCATGATTTGTGACATCACAATAGTTTAGAAGCCAATCCTGGTCCAATATTCAACACACAAAAGTATGATGTGGAGACATGACGCCTCCAGTGCACATACACTGAGAATTGATTTTACAGTGAAATAAGGGACATCTTGTGTCCAGCAGTTAGACTTGTTCAATTCAATTAAATTTTATGTTATTTATATAGCGCCAAATCATAACAGAAGTTATATCAGGGAACTTTTCACATAGAGCAGGTCTAGACTGTACTCTTTACTTTACAAAGAACCAACATTCCCCCATGAGCAAGCACTTGGCAACAGCGGCAAGGAAAAACTCCCCTTTAACAGGAAGAAATTGTTGGGTTAAGAGAGAAAGAGGGAGGGGGGAGAAGGGAGGGAGAGACACAGAGAAACATAATAACAACAATAACTATAATAATAATAATAGAAATATGACTAACAATAATAGCAGATGTGTGCATCAAGCATGACCAGAAGAGCACGGCATCCCCACAGCCACGGTCCAGAGGAGCCCGCCATCCATAACTAGGGGGTCCACAACGCTGATCCAAAGGAACCTGTATGATTAGAAAGCACAAAAACTCCAGGGAGGAAGCCAAGTTAGTAACATGCATTAATGGTATGTGAATATGTACAGATGGAGAGGAGGAGAAGAAGAGAGGAGCTCAGTGCATCATGGGAAGTCTCCTGGCAGTCTAGGCCTATAGCAGCATAACTAAGGTCTGGTCCAAGGCAAGCCTGGTCAGCCCTAACTATAAGCTTTATCAAAAAGGAAAGTCTGCCCCCTGGACCAAATCTGAAAAATGGTTCCACAGAAGAGGAGCCTGATAGCTGAAGGCTCTGCCTCCCATTCTACTTTAGGAACCACAAGTAAGCCTGCATTGTAGGAATGCAGTGTTCTAGTGGGGTAATAGGGTAATACAAGCTCTTTAAGATATGATGATACCTGACCATTAATGGCTTTGTAGGTTAGAAGAAGAATTTTAAATTCTATTCTGGATTTTACAGGAAGCCAATGCAGCGCAGCTAAAATGGGAAAAATATGATCTGTTTTTCATATTTTTTCATATGTGCAACAGCATTCTGGACCAACTGTCTTTAGAGACTTGTTAGGGCAGCCTGATAATAAGGAATTGCAATAATCCAGCCTAGACGTAACAAATGCGTGGACTAGTTTTTCTGCATCTTTTTGGGACAGAATGTGCCTGATTTTTGCAATATTATGTAAGTGAAAAAAGGCAGTCCTTGAAATTTGTTTTATGTGGAAGTTAAAAGACATATCCTGATCAAAGATAACTCCCAGATTCCTTACGATGGTGCTGGAGGCCAGGGTAATGCCATCCAGAGTAGCTATATCACTAGATAATGTGTTTCAAAGGTGTTTAGGGCCAAGCATGATGATTTTAGTTTTGTCTTGAGATTTATAGCAGAAAATTGCAGGTCATCCAGGTCTTTATGTCCTTAAGGCATGCTTGGAGTTTAATTAACTAATTGGATTAATCTGGTTTAAATGATAAATGTAATTGGGTATAATTTGCATAACAATGAACATTTATGGAGTGTTCTCAAATCATTTTAGCTAAAGGAAGCATATATAAGGTAAATAGTATTGGTCCAAGCACAGAGCCTTGTGGAACTCCATGTGTGTGCATTGAGGATTCATCGTTAACGAGTATAAACTGAAATCGATCTGATAAATAGGATTTAAACCAGCTTAATGCAATTCCTCTAATGCCAATTAAATGTTCCAGTCTCTGTAATAGGGTGTGATGGTCAATGGTGTCAAATGCAGCACTAAGATCTAACAAGACAAGTACAAAGAGAAATCCCTTGTCCAATGCAGTCAGGACAAAAGATCTGTAACTTTCACCAGTGCTGTCTCTGTGCTATGATACGCTCTAAATCCTGACTGAAAATCCTCAAATAAATTATTGTTATGTAGAAAGTCACACAATTGATTAGCAACTGCTTTCTCAAGGATCTTAGAGAGAAAGAGAAGGTTAGATATAGGTCTATAGTTGGCTAAAATGCCTGAATCAAGAGGAGGCTTTTTAAGAAAGTTTAATTACAGCTACTTTTAAGGACTGTGGTACATAGCCTGTTACTAAAGACAGATTGATCATATCTAGTAAAAGTGCGCTAACTAAGGGTAAGACTTCCTTAAGCAGCCTAGTTGGGATGGGGTCTAAGAGACAGGTTAATGGTTTAGATGAAAAAAATGTTAAAGTTAGTTCAGGAAGGTCGATTGGAGAAGAAGTCTAAATTTATATCAGGTTTTACAGCTGTTTCTAAGGTTTCTGGGGGGTAAATCAGTGTCATTTGAGGGCAGGAACTTGTGAAATTAAAAATATTTGCATAGATTCTGGAATTTTTAATGAGGGAGAAGGAGTATGTGCCATTTTAAGGATCTTAATGGGGTAATTTTTCTTTCTGGAAAAAACCATGTCAGACACACGTTATTGTTCAAAGTAGAGTATTAATACATGTGTGGGGTAGATCTTTAAATACAGTACAGGGATAAATATGTATCCAAAGCAATTAAAACAACCAATTGACAAATTGCAATTAGATTTTTTTTACAGATCTACTCTGTAAATCTGAATCACAGCTAACATGAAACATGTCATGTGAAGTACCAATATACCATATACCATATACAGTAGTATAAGCAGTCTATATGATGAAGATTGCTACAACTGTAGTGACAAGTAGAGCAGTTCCTAATAGAGGCCTCCTCCAAAGCTGAAAATAAAATTAGGCCTTTGCTAAACCACCAGCAGAGGACGCCAAGCCGTCACCAGCCTCATTATTTCCATCATTTCCATCACTTGCTTTCAAAGCGGTCTCTAAAGAAACCTCTGAAAACAACATTTACATTCAATTCAACTTCAATTCATTTTTATTTATATAGCGCCAAATCATAACACAAGTTATCTCAGGACACTATTTATACAGAGCAGGTCTAGACCGTACTCTTTAATTTACAGAGAATTTAATTTACATGACAGAGCTTTACTTAATGATGCTTAATGTGTAACAGAATCTCTGCTCAAGTCAAGACAAACTCACATTCACTGTGTCAATATATTATCCTACACAGTGCACAAGCATGCTGCATGTTTTAGGCCCAATCCAAAAGCAGGCCATAAGACATATGTCGCGTATGACATGTCCTCTTGCAGTCTTGTCCCCAGTGGACGTTTCTGCAGCAGCAGAAGGAGGTTTTCTATTTTTCTGCCCTGGCCGCCCTCTGGGACCGAAACTCACAGTCATCGCTACTGCCAAGGTTACAGTGTGCTCCTGCTGCTGAGGAATTTATTATTAGCCTATATTTTATTCTCCATTGGGACTGACTTTGTTGCTTACTTGCATCTACATTGGTGATTTTAACATCAGAGTGAAGCCTAAAATAAAAAAGAAAGTGGCTACATGCTATTAGATACAAGAATAACAACCTAATTTTGAAATTAATTACACATTGCCTATCTATATGTATAGATTTTACTACATACTGTATTGATATCACACAATATACAGTGCTAAACAGAATGTATGAATTTTAAGCTTATAGACATTTTGTAGATGTAGGTGTGGTTTATATTAAAGGAATAGTCCAACATTTTTGAGAAATATGCATCTTTAAAGTTAGATGAGAAGATCAATACAACTCTCGTATCTGTACGTTCTAGAGCTGCAACGAACATTCTCATATGTGAATACTGTCTGGTTCCAGTAAACTGAATATCTTTGGGTTGTGGACTGATGGTCAGGACAAAACAAGACATTCAAGGATGTCATCTTGGGCTTTGGGAAACAGTGATCCACATGTTTTACCATTTTATAGACCAAACAACTAATTGATAAATAAAGAAAATAATCGACAGATGAATCATCTGAATGAAAACAATTGTTAGTTGCAGCCTTGGTACATTCAATGTGAATCTACAGCCAGCAGCCAATTAGTTTAGCTTAGCATAAAGAATGGAAACAGGGAGAGAAAGCATTAGCCAGGCTCTGTCCAAAGGTAACACAATCCACCTACAAGCATCTCTGAAGCTCACTGATTAACACTTAAAATCTCCTCTGTTAAACCTGGACCTCCTGGAGTCTGACTCTAGTATTTTGTTATCTTTGGATAGAGCCAGGCTAACTGTTCCTCAGTTTTCAGTCTTTATGCTAACCTAAGCTAGCTGGCTGCTGACTGCAGCTTCATTTAGCACACTGATGTGAGAGGGGTATCAACCTTCTCCTCTAACTCTGGGCAAGAGAGTGTATTTCCTAAAATGTCTAGTTACTCCCTTCAAAATAACAGTTTGATGACTACATGTATTGTGAAAGGGGTCGCTCAGAGTTACAAAACCAACATGAATAATCATTTAACTCTGCACCCACCCGCTGTTCACTACCCGCTCAGCACCAAACAGCAGACAGAGACAGTTAACTGTAGACTAGCTGGTGGACATAGTGGAGCATTTAGCAGCTAAAGAGCCAGATATTTCTCTCAGGAGTTGGTAGATAGCAAACACAGAGCTAAAAGAGAGTGAATATTCGACATCCATCAAGTGGACAATAACACCACTTCAATGAGATTATAATGTTGCTCTGTGTCTGCTGGATATAGGTAATTGTTTGCTATAGAAACTTTACAAGGTGATACCAGTGTGTCAGAGCTGTGTCTGCCAGCTTGTTTTATAGTTATTCCAGTTTGAGCCAGTTTGACTTGGGGATTCTGCGACTGAGTAACCAACGACAAAACATACAAACAAACAAAAGTGGCACTTGAACAACAAGCATGATCAACAATATTAAATATAATGTACACATAGCAAAATACTGTATCAGCAGAACAGCATATTGGGGCTGATACAATATTTACAGCACCATATGATGGAATTTCAGCCAATATGACAATATGAAAACAGTAGTTACGTTAGATAACATAGTTATTGTTCATGCTGGAGATACAAGGAGGTTGTCAAAATCTTGTTGCCAGAACACATTAACAATGAAATACAATGGGACATTGTATAAAAGTGTATAAAACCATCAGGGAAGCTATGACACAGGTTTTATTTTCCTAATCCAGAGATATTCAGGTGTCAAAAATATTGTGTCTAAATGCTCTACTGATTGATGTGAGCCAAGACCTTGAGTCTGATGAGTGTTGATGACATGAGATGGAGCAGAAGTTGAATAAAGTCAAATAAAACTAAAGTATCATCTTATAGTCACATCTTAACGTCAATGAATTCAAAACAGTCACACTCGCACCGCTTTTTGTTCATTTTGACAAAAAACAAACAAAAAAACAAAAACCAAACAACAACCAAAAACCCAGGATATTATGGATGACAGGGACTGGGAGAGGTGGGATGCAACAGAAAAAACATCTGGCCACAATACAAATACAGAATATCTCAGGGCCTTAGGGGCACGTAGTGTACACCTGCACCTCTTAGTGGTCCAAAATGGATCATGCAGCTGTAAAAATGTAACATGACTACATCAACATATTTACCAACATTAGCATTGTGGCATTGCTTTCTAAACTGAATTTTCATTTATGTGTTTTTGTCCATAAGTCACTTTATGGAATTTCTAAATGTATACTTATTATAGACCCTGACTAACAAATCAGCCGGGGTGATACTATGGGCCAATCTGAGCTCATCACAGAAATATTATAAAGTGTTGACTGGGTACAGTGTCGCAGTTACATAGTTAGAGAGCACTGACAGGTTTATTGCACTGCTAGCCTATTTCTTAGTATAACAAACTGTTAATTTGAATTGTCTAACATTTCGGTTTTTAGCATGCTAAATGCTAAACTAAGATTGTTGTTAAACATTATAGGCGACCTGCTAGACATCATCATGTTAGCATTGTCATTGTGAGAATGTTTTTTTTTTTTTTTTTTTATCATTCAGGGGACGCAATATTTCTTTATTCAGATGGTTAGAAGAGTTTAGTTGAGTGTGGAGATTACACAAATATCGTCAGAACAGCAGTACGTGTTCAGAGAAACCGGTTGTTATCTCTGTGACCCAAATGTGCGCTAATACAGGAAAGGCGAGCTATGGCTAGCATGGCTGGAGACTTAGTTTAAGTGTAAAATGTCCTGCTCAGTACACATCTCTCTTTTATTGGCTCGCCGCTCTCCCCGATGTTCCAGGCTGCAGCGGTCGGTACCTACTGACAGAGACCAGAGCAGACCGTCGTGCACGGCGCTGGGTCGGTTACGCGCCCCCGGGTTCCGTCCTACCGGAGGCAGCAGCGGCTGGATGTCTGCCTGCTGAGATGCACCAGAGCGGCGGAGAGGAGACAGACAGACGGAGGACTGTCTCCAGCTTCACCCACACCAGGATTTATTCACGCCGAGATTCCGGAGCTTATGTCGGAGCCCCCGTTGTCGAACTTGGCCGTCTGAACCGGTAAGAAGAACTCTGGTCTCCGCTGTGATTTGAACGTAATTTTTGTATTTTCCCAGCTGATGACACGTTCCTGTCAGCCCGCTGATCGCTTCACTGGAAGGCTGCACTGCTGCCTGCACTCGTTAATAAAGAGATCGGCATATACGAGTAAAATATCAACAAGCAGGAACTGAACTGTGTTTTTAAAACAGACGGAAATCTTAATTTTTTTTATTATTTCTCCCCGTTATCTGAACGCGCCTTGATAAGTTAATCTGATGCGAGTGGCTCAACTACTCTTCTGATACAATGAGCAAACGCTTTGTCTTTTTTATTCAACATTCAGAGGGATGTCCATAACAATGACACACGGGCTGTGCTCCGCAGTCCACCTATTGTTCAACAGTTTACCATTTACAAGTATCACAAGCATCTCGTTCTTTATTAAACTGAAAGGACGCACGTCTGTCATGGTGCATTTCCTTTGGAAGCCATTTCTAGTAAAAGAAAGAGAGAAAAAAGGAGTGAATGGGGATAGAAAGTGAGTGTTCAGCCACAGGGTCTCTGTTTGCACTTAAGCTTCTAGAAAATCCTTAGAAAAAAAGTGTATTCTGTCGTGACATCACCCCTGATGAGTGCAGGTTAATTGCAAATACAAGTCCTCTTCATCTACACTTGCACCAGATAGGCTGTCTGTCTGATGCCTTCCTTTTTGTCATTTGTTGGAGTCCAATGCTGCGGGTGTGTGAGGTGAAGGGATCCAGGATGCCTGGGGGTTTGGTTTGGTGGAGATCAGCTGTGGTGGGGGAAAGGATGCCCTTGATATCAAGTCACCTACCATGGAGAGTTGTGTTAGTCATTGTTCCACTTACATTGTGCTACCTGCTTTGGCAATACTGTTCTGAATTGTAGTCATGCCCATAAAGCAACGTGAATCTGATTTGGAGGGAGATATTATTACCATAAAACCTGCTTCTAACAGTGGATATCTACAGACACAAACACAGAGAGACTTCTTTCCTCAGGATGTCAATGCTGACCTTTGTACAGTATATCCTCCAGCACATTGTCCTCAGTGAGTGAATCCTTTGAATTGCCCTGTATTTCCATATTTGCCCACAGACATGTGAAACATTTTATTGCATTGTTTGCCTAAGAATGGTGACAGGTACATTTCATATTTTTGCATATATTTTTTTATATTTAATTTTTTACCTGTCTATTTTGTTTTTCTAATTATTATTTTTCACTGCACAGCCATAACAGCATGGCACACTGCATTTCACTTCACATATTGTTTGCGTATGTGACGTGTAAAACCTGTGGATCCTTGACAAACTGGAGCAGCCAAAGACAAAACAATACATATATTATGACTTGTTTGATGCAGTAAGTTATTAGACAATAATGCCAAAATATGGCATCCCAACAGATTTAAATTATACAAACAGGGTCTAATTCAGATCTCTGGCTACTGTACTGCATGTTGAGCAGCAAAATACCTCAGCAGACCTGACTGAAACACTGAGATGAGATGCCCTTGGTAACTCGTCACCTGGGTGACCTCCTCAGCACCATGGAGAGGAGCAGAGTGTGAAGGCAGCATCAGGGAATATTTATAACAAACACCTCCTGACAACTTGCTGTAATACAACAGTTCATACAGTAGAACAAGGATGAGGGAATCAGTGTCACACATCAGCCAACTCAAAGGTCACTTAGTTTCAAAATTGTGTGAAAAGTGCTCTCTTGCAGTATACTGTAAGTTCGTCACAGGTTGTCTGAATCAGTTAAACATTGCCTCAGCCTGAATGCGAGTGTTAGTGAATTGCCATCTTTTACCCATCATCTTGTAATTCCTGTCTTTTACATTTCTTAATTGGATTTTATTTGGATTTTCACATTTTATTCCACAAACCAAACTCACAAAGTAGAAAAAACAAGACACAAACATGAACCTTATTAATGCACAAACATACAACACAAAGAACACAAACCTTGTGTTTTATATCTTGTGAAAGAACACTATGTAAATAGTTCCAATGTTGTGTTTTAGACATACCATGTTACACCTATTTAAGGCTGCAAATGATTATTTTCATTATCAGGTAATTTGTCAGGTATATCTGTTGATATTTTTTTCAATTAATCAAGCAATTGTTTTGTGTATAAAATAAAATAAGAAATAGTGAAAAAACACAGAAAAGCAGTAGATATTCACATTTTAGAGGCTATAAATTCATAATATTTGCCATTTTTGCTTGATTAAACAACTGCAATGATTAAGCAATTATCAAAATTCTTGCCAATAAATTTCCTGTCGCTCAAATTATCAGTTAATTGTTTCAGCTCTACACCTATTGTCCTGTTGTTATTTGTATTTAAAGGATACTATGAAAAAGAGGGTGTCCTCTCAGTGAGTTTTCATAAATAAATAAATATTTCAATCAATAATATAGACCTGAAACTGATCAGTTTTAATTGTTTAGTCTATAAAATATCAAAAACTGGCAAAAATGACCCATGCAATTTCCCAAAGCCCAAAAGGACAACATCCAAATGCATTTTTCCAGCCATTAGTCCAAAACCCAAAGATATTGAATGTACAGTGATAGTCATTGGACTTATTGATTAATTGAGTATTCTTCCCAGCACTACATTCAATCACTAGCCAAAGTGTAGCTTATTGTTGAGTGATCAGCCTGTCAAGCTGTATATACGGTATGACATAACAGCTAGATAATAATCAGTGAGGTTAAAACAGTGCCTTCCACGAGGCAATGAAAACACAGACACCACTCATCATCATCAACAAACAGCTTCAATGTTGTCTAGAGGCAAACAGCAGGCTGCTACATCATGAACTGACATGAGTGCGATGAGGCTCCAGAATATGAGCACGAGAGTCACTGCAGCAGAATTTGACACCACTACACCCCACGGCTGCTGGCTGCTGAGGTTGTGTGAGGTTTGTTTGGTCGGACGGCCGTGCTGAGAGGGGCTGAAGGGATTACAATGTCAACAGCGGCTACATAACCCGCCAGATTTCCTGCAGGCCTGTGGATTGTTAGGGAGAACATGGCTGATGAGTTCTCACAGGAGAGAGTGGCAAGGGAAAACAAAACAACAGTATTCATCATTCAGCACAAAGAAACCTCTTCACTCCCCAAATTGGACTGAAAATCTCTTCTGCCTTCCCCTGTTGTGATTATGTTTTATGCATCTCATTACACTGTGTGGCAAAAGCAGCCTGTTAGCTTCCATAATGCGATTATCCATCCTCCTCATGTCTTTTGCAGATTCTGCTATGCCACCTCACAAACGTTAATTGACCCCACACTGCAGCGCTCAATGGGGACGACTGTTGCTAATTGCAGTGGTATTTTGAGATACGGTGGGAGCATTAGGCTGTGTTCCACTGTGGCAAGAACTATTCACAAGAGATGACGCCAGAAGCATTCATGTGTGAGTGAGAGTTTGTGTGTCCCTGGTTTTTATCACATTATGCGGACCCAAACCTGGCACCCCCCTCACATTCTAGGGACTAGGTTAGACAAAGATAAGGTTAGGTTCACCTAAATTACAACACCCCCCCCCCCCAAATTTTCTTTCTTATTTGTAGTGCAACATTTTTAATTTGTGACCCCTTAAAGTGAAGAACTACCCACATATGACCCCTCATCACAGCTCATGGTCTTAGTGTGGACATAAGATGTGAGAAGTTCAAATGAAGAGTGATTTATCTTTCTCAGATTTTTTCATTTGAAGGATTCAAAGAGTCCTGAAAAAGTGAAAGTATTCAGTATTCCCCAGAAAAAAAACAAAAAACAAAACCCATAATCTTATGTAACAGAAATATTCTATTTTCTTCTCACTCTAATCATCTGACATCTTTGAGAACCAGCAGCTTTAGGTTTTTGAGATACCCCAATACAGTGGGTGGGTGATTTTATGAGTAGTGCCTACAGCAATGAAGAAAAAATAAAAATAATCCATGGCACTCTGTGAACAGGTTTCAGTGGAACTAATTTCTGGAGAAGAAATAGTCCCTAAAACTGTTGACAGTGTGTTCTGTGGATTATCCAGATTAACAGGGACCCTGTTTCTAGAAAGCACCCCTGGCTGAATGATGGTCTAACTCTTCTACTGATGGTTCACAAAAGGTTTAAATATGAGCAAAATACACAATACACACCATATAATTAAAAGCATTACCATCTTTTAATATTAACATAAATAATAAATAATAATATATAATCTATATATAGAATATAGTGCTATAAATGATTTGATTTTATATCATAAACCTGACTGAAAATAAATTAAATATATCAACTTAAAAGGTTATGATATGTCAGTGTTGTGTTCACTTGTTGTGTTTACTTGTTGCTGACCCCAAATGGCCAAAAATCAGTTAATGAAGGTTTAACATTATTTAGTCACCTTTTAAACAGCAAATCAGACATGAAATTTTGTTTTAACATTAAATGCATACATGCTTAGTCTTATATATTGTAACAACTTTAAATAACACTAATAGAGCATTTCTTGAGACTAGCAATTCTAACTAACTGAGGACTATTAAATTCATGTTAAGAAAACTGCAGTGCATTGAGCTAATATAGCAATCTTGCAGAGAAATGTAATGTTTAACTCAAATTGTTAAACAGACTGTATAACGAAATTCTTTCCATAGTGTTCGAATTAAGGGGGAGCCTTAGCACTGAGCTCCCCAAAAAGAGTTCTGAGAACCCCTGGAATCAACAAAATTTTGAGTTCAGGGGGGTCTTGTATAATTACAAAAAAGCATGAGCATTTCTAAAGCAAATCAATGATATAAGAAATACATCAAATTTATTTGAAATCTAATGTCTTATTTTAGAAGATGTCCAAAATTTCTAGTAAGTGATGAGTTATTTCTTTTCTACCAGCATCACACTTTCAAAATAAAATCTTTCAGAAAACACCTGTGAAATGAATAAACATTAAAAATATCAGATTTTTTGAGTATACTAGACCAGTGGTTCTCAGCACTTTTAGGGTACTGGACCTCCTGCATATTTTGAGCAGTCCAGAGAGCCTTTGTTGAAAAGCAGCGCCCAGACAGTCTACAGTACACACACACACTAGAGTTACCTTGTAGTTTATCTTCAAAAAATGCAATGGTTGCAAGCATGTTTTGATTTAATGACTGACTGAATTACCTTTGTGAGACGAACAAAAGTATATTGTGAATACTTTCTATGCTGTGACACAGAGACTAACATTAGCGGAGCAGAGCAAACTCCAGCAGTAACAAATGAGAGCAGCTTACCAACACACACTGCAGTATTAAACAACTTAAAGCAACTCTGACATGAAGAAAATAACTTGATGCTCAGTCTGTTTCACCTCAAAAACCCTGCACCCTTTTAGTGTCTTGGACAACAATGTCTTTTGCCGGAGCTAACTGTGCAGCAGAGAGGCTGCTCTCCACTACTGCAGACATGATGTTAATAACTACACAGCAGATCACTCCACCTCCCCCTCAGATTGTTATTCTCATACAGGCAGCAGACTGTAAGATGCTTTCAAATGAATTAATTCATTAATTAATGCAGTTAACTTTTTTAAATAAATAGGCTGCAGACCATTTATCTTATCTGCCAGTTATGTTTCATATTGTATTTGAGTGGAATAAGGACACCAGTGAATGGTTTGGCACACAGTGTACTTGAGCAAGAGACTGAAAATACTGCCTCCTTTTCTATTCATTCAGTTGAGAATCAGTTTTGAATTGAGATCCGATTCTGACTCTTATCGGCACCCAAGTGTCGTAAAGGCCCCGGCCACTATTTGAGGAAATATGTCTGTAAAGGCCATAGGATCTTTTTAAAATGTATTTTTTACTATTTCATGGATGCCTTGCAATTACACCATGGACCTCTAGGGGTCCATGGAACCCTGGTTAGAAACAGTGTACTAGAGTCTAGTACATTGTCGGTTGGGGTTAGGGTAAGGCCTTCAGTATGGTCTAGTTACTAGACCATACTGAAGGCCATTTATACATGTTGCAGTTGAGTTTTGCAAAGGCCATTTTTAATGCTGTGAATAGCACAAACAGAACTCCATTCATCCCCTTTGTATTGTGGAGGCAGAAATCTCAGAAACCGATATCTCAAAATCTGGACACATAAAAAAAATAACTATCTGTGCAGCTAGTTAGGTGAGTGAGTGAGTGAGAAAATGTGTTTTGTCATTAGGGTGGACCATCCCATTAAGATTAGGCATGTTGTCCTGGTGGTTAATAGGATAGGGTTAGGGGGAAGGCAATGAATGTGATTGAAGGAGAGTCCTCTCAAGGATAGTTAATCGAGTTTGTGTGTGCATGAGAGAGGAGAGTCACCAGTTGTGTATTGATCCAGAGATGCAGTATTGAGACTGACTTTTGACTCCAAACCAAGTTTCTCTCCCTCTCTCCACATAGCTGTTTTTTGTTCTCTGTCATATAAATTATACTGTGAGATTTACAACCATCTTGGTATGTACAGTAGAGCAGCGTGTAGTCTGCTGAACAATACATGCATATATTTGTGCTTCCTGTATTTACAGCACAGTGCATTACATACATTTTTTTTTCAATTGCATTATCTCATCTGCCAGTAAAGCTGCACTGCAGAACAGTCAGGTCTGAACTGATGCAAAACGAGAGATGTTCTTAAAGCTAGAGTTTCAGTATGCATTTCTTATCTTCACAGTAAAAATACCACATTTGTATGGGTGAATGACTTGGGTAAAATATATCATTTGAATTTAAAGGGCCATTACAGAGATATCCTGACTTTTAACATGTCACTTTATATTATGTTTTAATAGTAGATCCCCAATATGTGGTCAGTTTTATGGCTGTGACAGTATGCATTATTTCTTACTGTGGTGAAAAAGCAACAGCCCCCCCCCCCCCCCACCACAACGTTTTTGGACATGTGAGGAGCCACAGCTGGCCAGGTTAGACCAGCCAGTCATCTCAGCTGCTAGCAGCCTGACAATGTCCATTGTCATCCCAGGGAGAAAATGATCCGATGAACTGATCTGTGCAGCTCTTTGGCGATTTACCGCTGGCTCTAATGTCTCCGTAGCTATATATATGACATATGACATAATTATATATATTTGATATATGACATAATTCCTTTTGGAAGATCTGTTGGTCTCACAGATGAAATCTAACAATTGTAGTTGCCGCATTAGAAAAACAGTGGTCCTTTGAGTTGAGATTATTTTTTCACAGTACAGTCAGTAGTTGTGTTGAAGTTGAGCTGCTGCTGTCAGCAAGTACGCCGCTGTTCCATACAGAATGACAGCATAAAAGCATTTTCATTTTTAATAAAATTCAATTGAATTTAAGTCAAGTGAGATTTTGGCAAGCAACAATCGTGGTCAAGTATTATATAATATATAATGCTCTGCGATAATGCTCTGTCAGTTGCAATTCGCCATGAAAAAGAAGAGAAGAAGAATTGGTCAAATGTTGTGATCGTCATTTCCAGTAATTGCACAGCAGCCTTGTTCAATTTGAGACAACACTACCCTGTTGAAATTCACGAACTACGCAAGTAAGTACGTAGTGTACTATATGGAAGTGTACTAACAGAAGTATCTGAACTGAGACACAGTGCTAGTCCTTCAAACTCTGTGCTCCCAGTTTGTCATGCAGATTTTCTCTTACAGATCTGTAGTACAAGCCAAAACAGCACTGATGACATCACTATTACATCATCAGGCTTATTGTCTCAGACTTGACAAAGCTCCTCCAGAGAAGACATTATACAGCAGTTCTCACAGACTGAGTAGCACTGATACGTGAACTCCAGCCCGGTATTTACAGTCTACATCAACCGTGGGCTGGTTCTTTTCACAATTGTTCATTTGGTGGTGGGTGGGGGGTTAACAAACAAAATGTAGTATGTATTATTAATTACTTTAAATTCCTTCATCTGTCTGATAGGCTTATTAGACTTCAATTCTACAGTAGACGTGTCAACAAGAGTCTACAGCCTAACGTCAGCATGCTAACATGATCACAGTGACATGCTAACATGCTAATATTTAGCATGTGTCATGTTCACCATATTAGTTTAGCGTGTTAGCATGCAAACATTTGCTAATTTAGCAATAAACACAAAGTACAGCTGAAACTAATGTCATTAGTTTCGCAGGTCTTGGACAAATTGTAATTTAGACCTGATGATGGTGAGGGGGTCACCAGGATTCATCCTCTGGGCACATTAGATATGTGTACCACATTTCATGGCAGTGCATTCGATAGTTGTCCTAAAAAACAAAAATGTCAGCCTCTCTCTGTTTGAGAAAATGCCACTACTTGAAGTTGTGATTTTGATATAAAAATGATTAACAGTTCAGTGTAAAACAAGGCTGTTAGCACAGCAGATCATCTAACACAATTTTAAAGTTTCATGAGTGTATCAAGGTTGTTATACAGTCAGAATTTCTAATTTTTGATAAAACCTTCTCTTGACCCCAGGAGCCTAAACCCTTTTCGCTTGAGTCAGTTTGAATTTCTGGGTGAACTGTATTCTTGATTAGAGATATGTAGTCTGAATATATGAATACATCAGCTCAGCCTGTGTGAGCTGAAAGGTTGATATGTAGGGCTGGACCACTAACTTATCATTTTTCCAATGTAAAGGGTCAGTTTACCCAAATTACAAACAAAAGAAAAAAAGAAGATAAAGTATTTTGACATTTACATCTAGTGGTATCTAGCCAAAGGCGTCATTTCCACCAGTGATGGAGGGGACATGTCCTTCTCCCTTTTCAAAAACCCTTTCCCTCACCTTCATACTTTCAGGTTAATTTTCTCACTGAAAACATCTCCCTCAACAGTGTCCTAGTGTAGAAAGTTATTCCAGTGCATACTGAGAGATGATTGAGGTATTTCTGTATTTACTTGTGCAGACTGTGTGTCAGTATGTGTGGAGGCTGGAGGAGGGAGGGGATGTTAACAGTATTAACCTCAGTGATCCTCCTCCTGCCTCATCAAACCGTCTCCTCATGTTAATAGAGGCAAAGTCATTACTGTCGCTCGACAAAGCTTTTGCATACACACAATTCTTCAGATATTTGTGTATGCATGCAGGTAGATGCTAGGCCTGCAATTACAATTGTTTTGACCATCAATTTATTTTTTTTTATTATTAAATGAATTGTTTGATTTCTAAAATGTAAAAAAAAAAATAGTGTAAAATGTTTGTCACAATGTCCCAGAGCCCAAGGTGACATCCTCAAATGTCTTGTTTTGTCACAAACAGTCCATGACCCAAAGATAATCAATTTACAGTGATATAAAAACCACAAATCCTTACATTAGAGAAGTTGGAACCAGCAAATGTTTAAAATAATAATATAACAATAATAATAATGATAATAATAATAATAATAATAATAATAATAATAATAATAATAATAATAATAATAATAATAATAATCATAATCATAATCATAATAATACAATATTCTGTTGATCAACTAACTGGTTAACCTTGAAACCATTTCAGTACTATAATAGACACACATAAATAAAACCATGAGCACAAATGCACACACAGACCCAGTTCATGGAGTGGCAACACATCAAAGCAGACTCTCCCATCAGTGTGATGGAGGAAGCAGAGCAGCCGGAGGGGAATAACTGCTGTGACTGAAGTGCCTTCTAATTCGCACAATGGCCGGTGTGTGTTTTTATGTGTGCGCGGCCAGCGTGAGTGTGTATGTGTGTGTGTGTTTGCATGTCTGGATGGGGGTATGGATGTGGCTGTGTGGCCATGTGTGCAGTGATGTGGGGTCTTTTTCTGGCTACACATTAAGCAAATCTTGTTTGTGCTGGATACTACAGAGAAGAGTGACAGGAAATAGCATTTGCTTCCTGTCAGTGGGAAGCCACTAGAACAATCTATAGATTATTGAAATACATTTGTATTAAAATTATAACTCTTAAGAGATGAGAGCCACAGTATAGCAATATACAAATTTTGTCAAAATACAATCACACAAGCAGACACCAAATATGATATTAAATATTACTTTTCAGTCCTGTTGTATTGTTTTCTTCAAACTGTGTCATGATTGTGTGTCATTGTGTGTTATTATTACATCCATACATAAAATTTATCTAAAAAATGTAAACAGTATGACATAATATCATAATCATCCATTTAAAATTGATATGGAACAGCCATAAAAACTTTGTAAGGTGTTAATATATCAGGGTTGTATATCTGAAACAATGCATCCATTGATTAATTGTCAGAAAATTAATCAATGATATTTCATAATTGATTAATTATTTCAAGTTGTGTTTCAACCAAAAATGTCAAACATTTCACGGTTGCAGGTCCTCACATGAGGATTTGCTGCTTTTGGACTGTTGGTCAGACAAAGACAAAGATGTGACTTTGGGCTTTGGGAAATTATGATGGATATTTTGCCGACATTCAAAAAGGTAGAAATGCATCCAGCAGCGCAGCATAGAGGCGTTGAGGTAGTTTTTCCCTCTGCAAATGTCCTTCAACATGCTGGAGTGGCAACCTATAGCAGCAGCTCCTGAATGAGCTGATAGTCAACCCAGTGTCAGTTTCTGAGCTCCTCTGAATGTCTGTTGGACTAATCAGAGAATCAGGAGAAGCAGCCTGTGTATGTGGAACTCCCATGGTTCTACCAAATGTTTGAACCTGTCGCCAAGTAGAGCTGGGTATCTAGAATTTATAGGAAGGTTTATTGTTTTTTTTTCTTTTACACACAGTTGTTCTACAATTGTTGGTCTGCTGACAGAACACAGCACAAATTTCTTCTGTCAGTCACACAATTTTCATTATTTCTGGCATGATCAAACAGGATACCAGCACCACAAGTATACTGGATGAGTAAACTCTGAACAATGCTTGCCTGATGGCTATGGGAGTGCATTTGAAAGATAAGCAGAAGCCTCTTGCTCTTCCCATTAGGCTGCCTGAAGAGGGATGACATGACTTCCAGTTCGTACACCCTCCCCCACTCATCACACACGTGCACACACACATACACGCACGCATGTCCCTATAAGGGAGGCAAGTCCCCACCACATGACTGTGTAAACAACTTTACAAAATGAAGAATACCTGGTTCACGTACGCGCACACACACAAACACACACACACAGCAGTCTCCCCTGTCCAGGGTTAAATGTAGATTAAACATGAAGTGTCTGACACGATGTGTATCTGCGTAAGATTCATTGTGGCAGACAAACACATCCATTTTGATTGTAACACAATGGATCTTTGTTTCATTGAAAAGCTTTTACAACAAGTAGTGTTATGCAGATGTACTGACGTGTGTGTGTGTGAGAGAGAGAGAGAGATCTGGGGCTAGATGCATAAACAATGCATGCGCACAAAAACCATGCTTACGCCATCCCGGTATTTATAAACAGAATATGCAGTGAGAACGTGCGCACCTCATGCATTCTTCAGACCAAGTGTACACATGTTTTTCTAAAGCGATCTGAGGGTGATGTGATGAAGTGGAGATGAAATATAAGGTGAGAGATGGAATCTTTTAGTGAAACATTGTTTGTTTAGGTTGACAACCAGCTACACTGATTGTGTGAATGTTTTTTGCAATTACACAGAGATTTGTAAAATGCCAATCAAAGGCACATTTATAAACATAACATTGATTGCTTTTGTGTGATTCATTTTATCACTCTTCTAATTTACACAGGAGTCAACATTTTATTTTGCTGTTAATATTATTTTTGTTTTATCCTTAGTTGTGTCACACCTTGTAAAGTCGGTTTAGATATGAGAGCTACAAACTAATCATTGATTACATTTCTGGGATATCACTGCTGATGATGACAGGAAAGGACACGACGGTCCATGTGACTAATTAATGATATGAATGCTATAAAGAGCCACACAGCCTTGTGTAATGGTCTCGTGTAATGACAGCTGTTCTGCTGTTGGAGAACCTCATAGGTGCAACACAAAACATTTCTTCTTTCCTGTGTGTTTCATTGACAGGTGTACAGACTGGTGGAGCAGGTGATGAACTGATCTGAAAACAGCTGGTTTAGGGTGTTTTCATCCGTTTATGGCTCATTGTGGGAGCGGAAATGAGGCTTGTGCACGTGTGCCCAGTTCTACAATGACTGAGATGTATAAAACAGAATTTTACGTACACACGGCTTTGTAAATCTGCATATTTCTGGCTTTGTGTGTAAGCACAGTTTTAGTCATGAATCTACAGAGTTTTATGGATCTAGCCCTTGGTATGAATTATCAGCTGAAGTTCTGTCACATTTTCTGCTTTCCTGACTGTCTGAGCCTCACTTTGGACAGGTTGTGTTTCCCCTTGGACTGTTGACTGCTTCCTCTGCATCACACTTCACTTTGCTGTTGACAAACACACATTTCTTTAATATTTTGTATAAGGCTGTATCCAAATCAGAATATTTGAAGTTGAATCCTATGCAGCAGTTTTGGCTGGTGTTTTGAATGTTGGGTGTTGTGGGTCATTAAATATAAAACAGCAACTGCTAAGGGTCCTGATTTTTGTTATCTACATACATTTCATTTTCAAATATACTATAGGATAAACGTAAAACAAACGATGGAACCTGGTTATGGAGTGATAGTAAACTCTCATTGTTTCATCTCTGAGAATGCCATGTTGTCAACATATGTGGGACCCAAATTTACAAACAGACAGTCCAAACGATTAGCACTGTGCAATGGAATCAGCTGGCCTTCCTGGCTGACTTGCTGTCACCAATGAAAACTTCTCCTGCAATAGCAGCAGTATGCACAGTTTTTACAGACCGTGTGTATGACTCTGTAGAAAGGATAGTGCACAGAAGGTCTTAACAGGAAGACATACTGAGACCTTGAATTTAGGGGTTAGAGTTTGTTTTGTAGAATTAAGATTAATTTAATTTAAAGGATAATTCCAGTTTCTCAGAGTTTGGGTCTTCCCATTTACCATTGTTAAGGGAGTAAACGGAGAGTAAGAACACCTGAAATGTCAGTAATAATCCCTAACTGCACAGGAAAACTGTGTGCACACAACTATGATAAGTACAGTAGATCAAAGTTGAACTAGGACATCTATAAACTCTGATGGATGTTTACAAGGGACAGTTTGAGTAATAATTTTACTTAAATAGTTTTATTTTCTATATAAGTTTGGCTACCTTGTAGGATTGTTAAAAACCTGTCTGATCGTCTGCTTATGTTCCTTGGTCTTGGCATCAGACTTGATCTTGGTGATGTTGAGTAATTTTGTGTTTCAGTATGCAGTGTTATTTGAAAGGAACATAATGCCACCCAGATTGAGTTTTTGAGGAAATATTGTTAATTAACATATCTAGCAAGTTGCAAAATGTTGTTATGGAACATGTCTGAAAAACAACATATTTCGCATGTCCCAATATATCTGCCCTTGCTATGCAGTACCTGCTTGTAGCAATTAAAACATAAAACCTTTTTATTGTTATGATTAGGTGTTCACAGCTCTGAGTGACTCAGGACATGTTTTCTTTATTAACATTTAACTGAAACCATGATATTTCCCTAACCTGAACCAAAATGCTTTTTTGCCCTAAACTTAACCACAGACAGGACAGGAACCCCTGTCTCAGGTATCAAGGTTGTGTGCTTTGTAGGATTACATGTGATGTATGATTAACATTGCACTTCCCTCACTTGAAAAAATGTTATGTAACATAATCCAGGCAGCAATCATGTTTTCCTTCAAAATGTATTTGGCAACACAAATTAGTAGTATATAATTTGTGGGAGACAGGGCTGATTACAGATAGGAATGATGCCCAAAACTACGAAAATAGTTGTCCTTTAAAGATTCGACATGTAATGCTGAGAATTAAGGATTCAGGAGTTAGGAAATATATTAATTTAATAGAAGGTTCTCATAAGTACAGTTAAACTGTGTGTGTGCACCTGTGTTCCCATATTTTATAACGTACACCCTCCACTCTGGTATCCCTGCAGCAGCAGTGACATCAGTATGACAGCCACGGGACAGTCAAGGACAGTGAGGGATGAGCTTTTATTAAAGACCAGACTGCTATGGACAAAGAAGACAGATAATTACACCTTCCAACAGTGGGAACAATAGAGGGAACAAGCTGCCTGCAGCCTGCCAAAACCCTCCATTACACCGACAGCAACATACACCCTCTTTCTCTCTGCACTGTAGGGTTATGTATCTTTTGAATTTTATCAGTTCCAATTCTGATTCTGCTTATTGGTTCAAGTTTCAATTGCAATATTGTAAAAAAAAAAGAGGTCAAATGTTTAGATAACAAAAATCTCTTAATTCTTTTAAGGGTTTACTTTGACTTTTGTTTCATTAAAATAAGTAAATTTAAAGTCTTTTTAACTGAACATTCTGTTTTTGTTTTGAGTACTGTGTCTCATCTTTCCCTCAATGACAAAGTGTGCTGTCACTGTAAAGGCCAATTCATGCTTTCCACGTTCCTCATCCGCAGACAGCTGTGGACCACTTGCACGTGGACCACGGACGCCCACGTGGTTCCATACATACCGTGTTTCCTCAAATAAAAGACAGTAGTCAATTGAAGCCGGGTCTCATAATGGCCGAGGGTGTGGTCAACATGAATGGGCAGGGGAAAAAATGAGGTTGGATACAGATGTCATTCGTTTCAATTGATGTGATGCCGTGGTTGCAGTGAATTGGGGTAAAATAATTTATCCAGGAGTAGCTGCAGTGTGTACCAACAACCACTAGGTGGCACATGTGAGCAGTCCAGATGCAGTGTCTGTCTGTCTGTCTCTCTTTAGGGTAGTCAATACAAAATGGCAACCATGCTCAGCAAGCAGACGCGATGATGGAACAGAGGAATGCTGTGAAACTTGGGATGAGTCACTGTACTGTTATATTTTCTGCCAAGCCTGTAAAGTATACTTACACGTTGCACAGTCTTAAATTCATAATGTTATATTTAAACCAATCATCTGTCAATACAGTTTAGACCTCAATATATGAAACATGGATATTTGTCTCCCCCAATATTTGTAATTGACTGGACATCAGATTCCCCCAGAAGCTGAAAGAGAGCTCATTTGTTCTTCTCAATATCCAGAGTTAAAATGACTGTAAAACACAAAATAAAATGTTGACTCCTGTGTTAATTAAAAGAATGATAAAATTAATCACACAAAAGTAATCAATGTTACCTTAATAAATGTGCCTTTGATTGGCATTTTACAGATCTCTGTTTAAGCACAAAAAACAATCACACAATCAGCATAGCTGGTTGTCAACCTAAATTATGTTTTACTAAAAGATTCCATCTCTCACCTTATATTTCATCTCCACCTCATCACATCACCCACAGATCGCTTGAGAAAAACATGTGTACACCTGGTCTGAAGAATGTGTGAGGTGCACACGTTCTCCCCGCATCTATTGTGTGACAGCTGAAATGGATGTGTTTGTCTGCCACAATGAATCTTACTCAGATACACATCATGTGTATCGGGAAATGGCATATGCGGGAAATGGCGTATGCATGTTTTTTTTTTGCGTTTTTTATGCATGGTGTATGCATCTGGCCCCCAGTTGGTCAGGATATGACGACAATTAATGTTCTGTATTCTGCTACACATCTACACAGGTCAGCTGTTACATACAGATTCCAGCTTCATACAGTAGAATTGTTTGTAATAAAGCAGCACTTATTTTAAGTAACTAAAAGTCCAAAATAAGCCTACCACCCCATACTCTCTTGGTCTGACTGAAGAGTTCGCCCTTGACACTGTGTTTTTAATAACATTTCGCTACATTAAAAAAAGAAGAAAAAAAAAAGGCAACATTAACATTAACTAGCCTATCTTTTATGGTACGTTTTCCAACATAACAAAACAGAATAAATAAGCAATAAATATAAAAATCTCCACATTAAAAATGGACAGGTTTTGGCTGCTTGTGGAAGGTGGATATCATTGTTTGCGTACTCACTGTGATTTATTGCTCTTATAATTTCTATGCTTATATATATTTCTCTTCTAGAATGTAAGTAACTGTAACATAACTCTGTTTCCCAAATGGGATCAGTAAAGCCTTTCAGATTCTAATTGCTACATTTAATTCATTAAATTCTTAATTGTTTCTTATATTTCTCAGATATGACTCTTGATATTTATGTTGATAAAATGTTTACTGTTACATACGCTGTGAATGCAGGACTTTCACATAAAGTTGTTTCACAACATGACACTTTAACTTAAAACAATTACTAGATAATAACTTCTAAGATGTAAGCTAGATGCTAGCGCTGGCTGATGACACACTTGGGCTAGGAGATGGTAAGACATTATACACTGGATATTCTTTTAGATAGATGCTGTGCTGCCTTAAAGTTTTGGTCAAATCCGATGTGCAACCTGACCTACAGATAATTAACTTCCCACATGCATTGCACTTTGCCTTGTTGTTTTCTTTAATAAAGTGAAGCCACACTTTTGAGCATTTACCGCAGTCCATCTTTCAATACTGTTTTGACATTTGCCATGCATGCTAGCTCGCATCTAAACAAATCTATATAATGTGTGAAAAATTTGATAAAATGTAAAAATGATCCCCCAAAGTGCCAAAATGTGCTCCATAGCGCCACCTATGTCACTAAAATGGCCGCCACGGCCCATGGGAATGTCGTAGAGAGATCAAATCAAAACTCAATTATTCGTCTCATCAAGACCTACAAATCATACACTGACACCCCTGACCTAAATCCAACAGTAAGTCCACAATACACATGAAAGACCTTTCCCCAATTTTGGACCCCAAACAAACGCTTTCTCCTCCGAGGGCGTTAATGGTATTGGCTTCAAACTTTACTACATGACTTATGACACTGTGCTGAAAAAAAGTTGTTAAAAACTTTGTAATAACTCGAACGGTTTAGATTTTATAAGCCCTGAAAGTTGCAGTGCCACATCACATGTACCCCTTACAATGTAAAAGAATGGGGGAGGCATGGACTTTGTGTCAAACAGAGGCTTCTGACATCTAAACTATAACTCTGACCACTTTCAAACCTGTATCAATGGATTCAAAATGAAATTTCCTACAAAAAATATGATTTCTAATGTAAGATTTGGCCTCTATTTTTTGAGAAGCAAGAGAGAGATAAAAAAAAGAAAAAAGAATATTTGGTTGAAATAAACCATTACCAAATCCAAAATCTTATTTACAACATATTTTTTCTCTCTTCTTTGGAAGAGACACGTACAATGATGCTCCAAGGGAGGACAGCCTCCCTAACCAATCAACAACCAGAATGCAATATTGACATCAAGTTGGTCCAATGATAGTTTCCAGAATTCATCTTCAATTCTCTCCACTGTAAGGCAAAATAGCAGCAGTAGATAGCTCCTTGCATTAGCCAGTGCAACAGCTGGCTTGTTGTAGCAGCCTGAAGGACTCTGTATACATCCATGGAAGGACTATTAAGGACTGTTGTTAAGCTAATGGGAGAAATTATCTGGACTGTGCAGCGCAGCAGCAGCAGGACACCACCAGGGAGGCTGGAGAGAGAAGCAACCAAAGAAACAACCAGGAGAGTTAGCTTGTTTGTCATTGTTGCTAATGATATCAGACTGGTTAACCAGCAGCCATTAAGTTCTGTTAACTAACTAACAAGATGACAAACAGGCACAAATGGATGTTATGACATGAATACTTCATCTCCATGATAAAAAGAAGACATCAGAAACTGGCTGAATAGCGCCCCCTACGAAATTTCAGCGAAGCAGCCCCAGCAGCAGGAAAAATAGTGGGCAAAGGAAGTGATGTTTATCTCCTTGCACTGTCTGAAAACAGCCTGGGTCTGACGACATCTACATGCCCATGACAGAAGCCCTTTGATTGCACTGCAGCCCGACATGCGCAGAGGCGCGAGGGTCCATTCATCGCTGCTTGCAGCTTTAATTATTATTTATTTTACAGTAATTATAGGTCTTATATTTATAATTCAGTAGTGAGGATGACCTATGAAGGGAAGGGAAAAAATGGAGTGAGGGTGACAGTTTAGTGATAAAATGCCGTAGAAAAATAAAATCAAAACTAAAATTTGTAGCTCTGTACTGCAGTTTTTCCTTTATTAGGGCCTGAGCACCTAGCGGTTTGCTCACACTCTCCCTTCAAATATATAAGTATTTTTCTGTGTCCAGCTGCAGTTACTTATTGTCTCTACACACCTGACAGTACACATTTCAATCAACCTTTGACCAGGTCATGTGGGTCAAAAGTCGTTACTTTTCTAAAAATAGACTTGATGAAAATTAGGAAATGAATTTGTTTTACACACAAACTCATCAAGTGTTTTCAATTTACTAATTGAAATTCAAGTGAATGGGCCCAAAACTTGCTTTATTTTGATGACACAGGTGTGAGCAAGACAGACATGTCTCACCCTTCAGAAAATTCTCACACCTTTGAGATTTGATGTTTTGCCATGACAGAGGAAGTTGCTATAACTTTATTGTAAATGCTCCTGTCTGCACCAAACTTCTCCCGGCCTGAACACGTCTACATGACAATATTCCATCAGTGATACAAACTGGCTGAATAGCGCCCCCTACGTAATTTCAGCGAAGCAGCCCCAGCAGCAGGCAAAATAGTAGAAGTGATGTTTATCTCCTTCTTGCTTTCTGAAAACAGCCCGGGTCTGATGACATCTACATGCCCGTGACAGAGGCCCTTCGATTGCGTTGCGGCCTGATGTGCATGGAGGCGCGAGGGCCCGTTCAGCACTGCTCACAGCTTTAATTTAGGATAGTTTCGGCATTAAATGCATGTGGATGACATTTCTAGCGAGAAATGTGCATTTTATTTTCATCTTTGTTCAGTTTATGTATATGATGTTTCAATTGTTAGTTACTACGAAGGTTGTTTCAGGTCTCACCAGAAAATTGTAGGAATGCAACGTTTTCCATCATTGCTATGGTGGTTGTTATGAACCCTGTTGTCGCTGAAACCTTTGCTTTGTGTAGTTATTTGAGCTGTAATTTTATTTGTGTTATTTTATGTAATTGTTTGATTATGTTGCTTCAACAAAAAAAACAAAAAAAAAACAAAAAAGAGAGTAGAGTGGAGAAATGAATTGAATTTGAAATCCAGAATTTGAAGCTTTGTGATTGACTGACCAGTAGACTTGCCGGCTGTATTTTCCTGGCTGTCAATGTGTCAAGGTTTTCTTTTAATGATATGTTTAACATTTCTCAACACAAAAACACAAAAGTGTTCTTGATAACTCAACAATATGACAGGTTAATGTTAAGGCTGTCAATTTTAATTATTTCTCCTTCGATTCTGAGAAATAAAGGGGTTTTTTTTTGTCAGTTTTCGATTGCGGAAGCAGCTTCATTACCCATGAGCCTCATCGACCATTACTATGAGACAAAGAAAGTCCACTTTGCGTTACACTACAAAACTTATATTTACTATTATATATGCTATTTACTTTTAATTACTGAATTTATTCCAAACTGATTAAAATTTTGCAGCGAAGTCAAGGGTCAAAGGTCAGTATTTCAAAGCTGGAACCATATAGAATCTTCATACTGACTAATGTTACTCTCCAGGTTTCATGGACAAAAGCCATCCCAGGCCTAGTTTTAGAGAGCACTTTGAAGGCCCAATATATAAAATGAAGCTTTTTGTTTGTTTGTTTTTTCTTTTTTAGTAGAAATAGCGACCAAAATGAGTCAACATCAGAGATTACAATACTGCTGACAATCTAGTACATTACTGCAGGCTTAGAGGAAGTGCTTGGGTTAGGGTTAGAGCTGAAAAGATCAACTCATTCTCATTTCCAGGTCATCAAATTCCAATGCATGCATAGGTTACTATTTACACAACCCAGGAGATTTTTTGTATCTCCATGGTTCTTCGTTTTGGGATTTTATGTCAGCATGACATACAGTAGCCTATTAAATCACAATCTGTTTTATTAGCCAATGCAAGCATACAAAGAATGTGTCTTGGTGTTTGCTCCCAAAAACACACAACACAGAAGAATAAAAATAGACAAAAGTAAGGTGACACTAATACTAATACTACTACTACTACTACTAATAATAGTAATAATAATAATAATAATAATAATAATGAAATTAACAAAGTAATGTTAAAATTAAATTGAAATTTTAAAATCTATTCACACAATGGAATAATAGTAGTTTTGAAATGGGATATAAAATTTGGAATGAAATATTGACTCTACAAAGGAAATATGGACTGTGCTATGGACAAAGAAACAAAGTGTATGAAATAGCCTATATGAAGGTGACAAGAGTAAATATAAATATGGCAGCCATTTTGTTTGTTTTCGCAGACAGAAACTTGACAGTCATGTGATGTGGATGCGGGCCAATAGAAAAGAATAGGCCAAAAAAATGAAAGCATATCACAATTTTAGAGCCGTTATTGTGAAACTAATACGTTTTGCACTGTGGACTGTTGGGCCTTGGCTACAAATTTGGCTATCAGTAGTAATTAATGATTATCAAGATAATTATTAATTATTAAAATCAATAAAATGATTAATAAGAATTAATAATAACGGGGCACCACCCTGGAGTCAGGGAAAAAGATTCAGCCAATTCAGTCTCGAAGTCTACTAATCTATCAGTTTGGAACTTTGATTAACGGTTAACTTAATAACTATAAACAAAATTACCATATCAATACCTAGTTAAGGTTGAAGCATTTGGGAGTTCTTTGCAGAGCAGAGGTTGGCAAAAAACTCATTCTTGTGCAACATTAAAACAGACAACAGGTTTATCCAAAATCCATTTATTTAACAAACAGGTAAAAGAGCAAAACACACAATATATATCTAGTGTACCTATATACAAGTGTATGTATGTGAGTGTAGGCTAAAGGTGCCAGGTTAGGGAGAGGTTAGTTGCATGTAAGGCCTAGTTACTGGATGTAATGTGTTAAACATGCTAACATTAACCTAGTGGTATGGCTATGCAATAATTTGACTATGAACAACAAGGACATCACAACAATAGTTCAATGAATAACCTTAGCCAAATCAATACATGTACAGTACATTGATTAAGTTAAACATTCTTGCTTAGCCATGCTATGCTTCACTATATGTTGCTAGGCTATGCCCAGTTGTTACTAGTCCATGAAGAAAGAGATGTTCTGTGGTGTTCTGCTTCTTAGCTAGTGAATCTGTGAAAGAGACAGGCTGAGAAGGGTTAGGCTCCAAAGCTGAAAGATGCAGGGTAGACGGCACTCCAGCCGTGCAGGTCAGAAGGCCCAGGTCACTCCTTTGTGTAGAGTTAGTGGCAAGCTAACTCTGTCTGTTTCGTGGCTGTCCTGCATTTGTTAAACCAGCCAGCAGACTTGTGTGGTAACTGCTGGCTCTAGATAACTTTAGTTTCTGAGTCTTAGGCAGGCTCTCGTGTCTTCTAAAGGAAGAGTTCTGTGTGTGTCTGCTGTGAGCAGGCCACACAAGAGAGCAGAGAGCTGCCCCAGCAGAGATCTCTGAAGAGAAACAGGAGCAGCTCTCTGCTCCTGCTGCAGCTATGAGGGGCAACACACAACAACCTCACAGACATTGAGGAGTACACAGACACTGTTACTTCTTATATCAGCAAGTGCATCGATGATGTGACCCACACAAAAACCATCATCACTCGGGCTAACAAGAAGCCATGGCTGACGGGATGTCCATCGGCTGCTGAGGGCCAGAGACAACGCCTACAGAGCTGGGGATGAAACTGGCCTGAGAACAGCGAGAGCCAACCTGTCCCGCGGCATCAGGAAAGCAAAACAGGAATACACAAACAAGATAACCAGCCAATTTAAAGACTGCAGAGACACACGGAGCCTGTGGCAGGGCATTCAGACCATCACGGACTATAAACCCGCACCACAGCTCTGCGACAGCAACATCTCTCTGCTCAACAACCTCAACAGCTTCTTTGCAGGTTTTGAAGCACAAAACAACACACGCCCACAGAGGACTCCACTCCCCTCCCACGATCAGACTCTGTGCCTGTCAGATGCCAGTGTGAAGAGGACAATCTTCACCATCAACACCCACAAGTCAACAGGTCCAGACAACATCCCTGGTCATGTGCTGAAGGACTGCGCAGAGGAGCTTAAAGATGTCTTCACAGACATATTTAATACCTTGCTGAGGCAGGCTACTGTTCCATCATGTTTGAAGTCCACCATCATCATACCTGTGCCCAAGAAACCCGCTCCATCCAACTTCAATGACTATCACCCTGTGGCACTGACCCCCATCATCATGAAGTGCTTTGAATGGTTAGTCATGTGACAATATCATGCTGCTGCACTATTTGTACTACAGGACAATATATATTTTATTTTTTTATATTATTTATTATTATAGCATAGTCTTTATTTTAGTATATGTCTATTTGTTGTGCACTTTTTTGTCTTACTTGTCTTACTGTAATGGGATACTGAGAAACGTTTTCTCGATTCTTCTGTATGTTTGGCACATGTAGAGAATTGACAAATAAAAATCTTGAATCTTTAATCTTGAAAGAGAAAGAGAGGAGGTGGCTCTCTGGTTTTGTTAATCTGGATCCATGGGTGGAGCTTCACACCTTAGGCATGAACATCCAGTGTCTCAGGTTTCCTGGGTCTTGAAACATGTGGTTCCCTAGTGAGTCCCAACAGGACCAATGTAGCTATTATACATTTTGATGTGAGACTGAGTTTCCTTTCAGATATGTAGCCTTTGTTTGCAATAATAAAGGGTTATCATGTTTAGGAACCATTAAGGACCAAAATTCCTGTTTTTTAATGGGTACACAGTCCCTGGCATTTTGGATTTGGTTGACATTGCAGCTGCCCTGATTTCCACCAGTTGTAATGTTCAGTCTGCGCTGCTGACAGTCTACCAGCCTCCAGTACGAGCTGAAACAAATGATACGAACCACTTTATTCACCCAGGCAGCTGCACCAAGTGATGCAACATCATGGTTTGAAGCAGAAAAAATCAGGCTGTCAAAATCGACCCAGTGTCAGTTTCTGAGCTCCTTTGAATGTCTGTTGGACTAATCAGGAGAAGACAGGAGAATCAGGAGAAGCAGCCTGTGTATGAGGAACTCCCATGGTTCTACCAAATGTTTGAACCGGCTGCCAAATAGGGTTGGGTATATCTAGAATTTATAGGAACAGGGTGTGAAGGAAGGTTTATTGTTTTTTTTACTTTTACACAGTTGTTTTTCTACAGATATTGGTCTGCAGACAGAACACAGCACAAATTCTTCTGTCAGTCACACAATTTTTATTATTTGAAATATTTTTCCCTTTTCTTGCTAATGATTTAAAAAAATGATTAGTAATTTGATGATTAGATTTGGATCATTGTCAAGTGACTCAGCTCAGTTTTGCATTCTCAAAAGGCAGCTGAGTCACTGGAGTCCATCGAATGTCTCCTCTGAGAACAAAATACCAGAGTGGAGTAAACAGTGCAGTACAACCAAAACAAAAAGAACCTTGCAGTGCTATTGTGACTGACTAGCGCTAGCATGTTCCTGGCTGGTTAGCTTGTTAGCAGTTATCTCACCAGCTACAGTAGTTTACCAAGTAGCCCTGTGAGGAGTCACTACATCACCAATCTAAATATTTCACAAAGACCTATGGTCGAATTCCACTGTGACACTTCCTGTTGTGACCTGACCTTAAGATACCTCAACTCTTCCAAGTCACTTCAAATAGGACTTGACAAAGCTAGTCACAGGGTTTCACAGTCCACCTGTCAAGAATCAGTAGACATAGGTTGCTCTGAACATAGCTGTACGATCTGGTGGTTGTTACTTGTTAAATTAATTTTCTTTTGAACTTTGCCTATTGATTTATGAAAGTGACATTTTTACTTACTTCGGCCCCATCTTCATTGTGGGTTAGACACAGAAGTGTGAAACCTTGGGCCCTATTTAATGATCTAAAGCGCACGGTCTGAGGCGCATGGTGCAAGTGCATTTTGGGTGCGTCCAAATCCACTTTTGCTAGTTTAACGGTGGAAAAAATGATCACAGCACCAGGCGCATGGTTCAAAGGGTTGTCCTTAGTCTCCTAATTAATCATGGGTGTGTTGGGCGTAAAATGCAATAAACCAATCAGAGTGTCATCTCCCATTCCCTTTAAAAGCCAGGTGCACTTGCAGCCTGGCGTATTGCTATTAAAATGGATCATTTGCCAAGTAGTAAGAAGGAACGCTTCTCTGCAGAGGAACAGGATCTGTTCATGTGCAAAGTGAAAGCGCATGATCCATAACGAGCACACTGGCCCCTGCTGCTCCTGAACCCTCCCGTGGCCAGCCCCAGACCAACATTTTAAGGTCCTATTCATTAATTTGTTGCAAATTTATTTTCGTTTGTCTTTTGAAAAGGTTTATTTTTTAAATTACAGATTTGGTTTCTTTAAAATCGTTTTGTTCAGTCATGCAGTAACAGGTCAAATCAGCAGGGTTTTAAATGCTGAAAGTATGGAAACTTGATCACTGTACTCTCAAAAATGTTAAATAATATTTGTTAAATATTGTTCATAAATTAAATTATAAATTTGAATCATGTAAAGAATCATCAACACAGTTGTCAGGACTTGATGAGCTCTCCAAGGTGCTGATCCTGCTGCTGGCAGCAGCTAGAAGTTGTGCAGATTTATTTCCTTCTTTAGTTTAATCATTGTTTTCACCTAATTTTTTTCCTCATGTGTTCCTCCATGGCTTCATGTATTGATGCAGCAGGAGCGTCGATCTGTGTTTGATCCGTTGTTCTCTGTCTGTCTACGTCTATTGGTCAAATAATTAGGCAATTTCATCTGTCATTACTGCGATTAGTTAATTCTGATAAATATTATGACTAACCATTATGACGTGTTTTTTAAAACATGTTAATGTACACAATAATAATCTTTCACACTGTTATCCTTTTATTTGTCATATTTTGAATGTCTTGCTGCTGCTGCTCGTCCGTGTGTGTGTAACAAGCGGAGTGTACGCACGTTGTGCAGCCACCTATGTAGCCACATATTACTATCTTGATAATGCGCTCATAAAATAACAGTGAAACACTGCGCCATTGACTTCAGACCAGGTTTTTGTTGGTCAATAGTGCAATTGCTCTCCGCTGCCTGAAGACAGCAATGCACCAACAATGTGCCTGACCACACCTCACTTTAAGACCAACACGCCCATTGGCGCTCTGATGGGCGCAAGTGCATTTGCTATTTAAACAACATGGGCACTGGACAGGAAAATGACAACTACGTCGGTCTTAAACTAGCAAAGACACTTGCGTTGCGCTTGGCGCCGCTTTGCGCCGGGCGTAAGATAGGGCCCCTTGTGTCTAAGTTTCACAAAAACAGCAGTGATAAAGAAACATGTAATCACTGAGTGAAAAGACTGTAGTGAGGAAGCAGCAGGTATTAGGATGCTCCAGAATGAGCTAATGCTACAGCGTCCAACAAAAAATATAGTGAAATAGGAGAAAGAAACCTCAATATGAGGTAGCTATGAGACGGTCAAGGACAATGACTGAAAGAGCTTAAACACAACAGCAGTTCTCTATCTCCATTTTGTTCTTGGTACATTTGAATGTGTGCCTGCATGAACACCTCTTGTGTGTTTGAATTGTTAATATGCATTATTGCTTGCAGAGCGCAGTGTGTGACAGTAATGGCTGCTGAGAGCGCTGCCTGTCTGAGTGTCTCACTGGTAAATGAGTTGGACAGACTCCTGTCCCCTGCAGCCACATCTCACACCACACTACACCTCCCAGAATTCAGCTGTCTCCAAGTTTGTCTAGAGGCTGGGACTTTTCCCAGTAATCACCCAGTGGTGTGTCATTTAGTTGTTTTATTCATTTTCCACACCTTTTCAGAGCCTTGGGTGTTGAGTGTGTTTCTATGTGCACTGAACAGATTAGCAGGGAAGCAACCTAGACAGACATCTAGGCCATCATGTTAGAACACCTTCCTCTAAATGATATTCCCTCATTTTGTGTTTGTATGATGGTGGTGGAGAGTTATGTCTAATATGCATAGAATTTCCTGCAACATTTTAACACAGAACACCACCACTAACATCAGAGGGAAATTACAGTATTTACTGAAATAAAATATTAGGCTTATTAAGCGTCATGGAAAACAAGCAGTGGCCTGCATCAACAAATGTTATTTACTAACTACATTGATAACCAGAAGAGATGCTGATTTAGCTCCAGGTGAATAATCAATGACATTGTGTGTTCGCTTTGGAGTAATTAATCAGGGCATATGGGGAAAAAAGTAGGGGTCTAAAGACTGATACGTATCGGAAAACAGATAAAAGAGAAATGGGGTCTCTTGTTAGCTCTCTACATTTCCTGTATCACATACTTGCTTCAAGCCATCACAATGATTGGACCACTGTCTAAATGCTACCTGAAATCTTGACATTGCATTAGCATCAGTGCATCAATGATTCAAATCAACAGTCAAGAAGCCCCTGAGTTCACTTGCATTGCGTCATTATACACATAGCAATGCAGGAGAGACGCTCTGTGGTGTCCTAGGATTTCATGACTGAACTATGACCAGCAAGCATACTTTTTATTCTTTTGACTTTGTGGAAAAGTGATTAAAACATGAGTCTTACAGGCAAAACATGAGAGTCATGTTGTTGTATCAGGTTGTTATAGGAGTTTAGTGTGGGGCCATTATTAATGACCACCTACTCTGACTGGCTGGAGCTAACTGAATTGTAACTGAATCCAATGGGCTTGGAATCACACCAAGCTATTCGGTGACCTTTCATGCTCGGTATGGAAGCTCAGCATCTATTATGTGTCTTCATCTCTTTATTCAGACTTTTTGATTACCTGTCTGTACATTAACAGACAGCACAGAGACAGAGTATCCCTGCCAACCACTTTTTTGATTTGTGGCATTTGACAGCTGTAAGTGCTGTGAAAGATGGTACTTTCCTCCACATGTTACTCTGTTTGTTTCTTTGTTTCTCATGGCAACTTATTGGCCCTGCAGATGATGGAAACTGAAGTTGGGATGAAGACTAATGGAGCTTGTCTTGAAAAATGCAAGTTTTTATTTAATGGCATTGGATTTTCCACAGTGAAGTGTTTATCTCTACCTTTGCTGAAAGAGTTAGAGGAGTGTTGAAAGCTGATTGCTCTTTAACCTTAGAAGTTAGTCTGGAAGGACTCATTTTAAAAACCCGGAACCAGGTTTTACCTTGTTCGTTGTGTGTATTAGATCTGGTGCCATGACATTGTGCAACATATTAAATATGCATGTTTATATTTGAATTGTTCTTTTGTGCAGTACAGGGAGCCTTGGTCATGTTGAGATGTCAGGCCTCATCTTTCAACCTTTATAGCAGAGGAGGAAAGTAATGTAGCTGGAGGGGATGAAAAGAGAGCAGCAGTGGTAACACAAAGGTTATAAAGCACATCTCTTGTGTTTCTGGCCTACAGTCTGTCTGAGCCTGCTGTTTATGGTATGTAGAGCACAGATAAGTAAGACACTATGATGTTTCAACTAATGCAATTGATTCCGGTAGCAGCTCTCACTCTCATTTTATTTTATGTACACATACAGCAGACAGGGTCTAACCAGGGTTGGTAAAATATGTGGATTTGTAGAACTCACACTTTTTTATTAAAAAAAAAGAAAAGTACAAAACATTCAGAAAGCTAAAGCATAAACAAGTAATATATCTGGACTTCTATTTTAGGTCTCTGAATGTCAATCTTCAAGTTTTAGTTCATAAAGATTGAAGCTGAATTAATCCTCAATTTATAGAGCTATCAATAGGCCTGTCATGATAGCTACTTTTGTTGGATGAGATATTGTCCAAAAAAAAAAAAAAACAATAGTATTGTCATTTTAATACCATTTTATGCCACTGATGTAATGATAATATAATATTCTAATAATGCAAGTACACCCTTTCAAAGAGCAATGAACTAAATTCTTAAGAATATTCAGACATTGGAATTTGAATGTGAAGGTTATTCGGGATTGCTTGCACACGGCTCCCACCTCTGACACATGCTTCCGTAAAAATGCCAACCTGCCATCATGGACCAGAATGGAGTGTTTGCTTGTGCTTCCCTGCTCAAGATGCGAGCAGTGAGGAATGACAGTAACCAGTGTGACATGAATTAGCCACTATTGCTGAGTGTGGGAAATCTACCTGTTTCTGTTAGTATATAATGTTTTGGCTGATTTGGAAAAAAAAAATCACCAAAGCTGAATTTGTTTAGAGCAATCATCATAAAATCATGCTCCAAAGAATCAAAAGACTGTCACCTTGAACAATATCTGAGTAATGTACTATATCTAAAATTAATCTTTATTAATATTAAATTAATATTGTTAGAAATATGCCATTTTGTATAAAACCTGATTGACTTTCATCGGTGTATCTATTTTTTTCCCCTCCATGTCCCTTCCACATTGCCAACACTACGTCACTGAGGCTTTTGCTGTAACGTTAGCTAGATAACATTAGCTAATCAGCTAATTGTGGGCTAGTCTAATAGTTCAGGCCCGTTTCCCTCACGGTTATAGTAAAATGTAAATGTAGCATAATGAAACAAGTAAAATTAAATAGCTCTTACATGAGGCATTTCCACAGCCATTTCTCAGGAAGCATTGAGAGGGGTATACCAGTTGACACTGCCCAATCTGAGTAGTGCATGTGTGAGCGGGTCAAGGATGCATTATAACAGCTGGATACTGGACTGAAAAAAGTGCCTTGGTTCAAGATTTTAGCTTTCCTGACAAGTATTTCTCATAGCAAAAGTTATGAATGTCCAAAAGAAACTGATAATCACGCAGACATGGACAAAGACACCGCATAGTCGGAACTAGGAAAGGCAGCTGCAAATGTTGCGCTGCCATCACACCAGTTCATAGAGAGAGAGAGAGAATACCACTAACAAGGGCCCCTTCATTTCTCTTCTTGTCTTCACAAAATAACTCTTCTGTTAGCATCCTCAGTGCAGTTTCTCCTTTTTAAGATTGGTAACAGTGGCAGGTAGCAGTAGTTGTTTTGATTTAAAAAACATATCCAAAGATTATATTTCCTCTTCTGTTCTTGCTGATTAATGCTGTTTCCTCTTCTTTAGAATCTTTTCTGAAGATTATTTGAAGGTTATTTTGCAAAATGTCCCACTTTTTAGGTCCAAGTTTGAAATGTATTCAGGAGCCCATCTCTGGTGAAGCCACTCTCTCTCATTCCAATAAGAGCTGATCACTTGGTGCATATGCCAAAAAAGTGTCTAGCTTCTGGGTTTGCTTCCATGTTGTACGGCCCACTGAATATGCACAGAAGTGTGTCCCCCACTGGGTCTGCTTGCGAGTTCCCGCTCGACCCATAGACTTTACAATGTGATGATGTCACTGATTTTTAAATCACTTTTCTCAGCTCAAGTAAAGTTTTACAAATATAAAACCTCCATGGATCAAAAAATTATGTTCATATTATTATTGATGATTGATCTTGTTTGCAGTTTGAGGTGTCCTGTCAATAGTTTTACAGACATATGTTTTACTATGGTAGTCTATGAGGAAAATGCTTTTTGGGCTGGATTTTTTGCTGCGGCACTATGAGTGGCCACTGAGAAAAATTGGCTGTAAGGCTGAGCAGTGGAGCCCAATTCAGCTCTTTCAATACATCCATGGAGCGGTCCACTATCTTGGACAGCTAGCTATGGCAACACCACTTGGACAAACCACATGCCCAATCTTAGGGCCCTATCTTACACCTGGCGCAAAGCGGTGTCAAGCACGACGCAAGTGTCTTTTCTAGTTTAAGACCGACGCAATTGTCATTTTCCCGTCCAGCGCCCATGTTATTTAAATAGCAAATGCACTTGCGCCCATCAGAGCACCCATGGGCGTGTTAATCTTAAAATATGATTTGGTCAGGCGCATTGTTGGTGCATTGCTATCTTGAGGCAGCAGAGAGCGATTGTGCTATTGACCAACAAAAACCTGGTCTGAAGTCAATGGCACAGTGTTTCAGTGTTATTTTAAGGGCGCATTATCATTATAGCAATATGCGCCTACACAGGTGGGTGCACAACATGCGTAACTCTGCTTGTTACACACACAGGACGCGCAGCAGTGCAAAAACATGCATAAAAAAATTTAAATCCCCCGTTTCATAGTTTTCATCTCTTAATTATTCTAAAATGTGGAAAATAGTAAAAAGAAAGCCCTTCTCTGAGTAGGTGTGTTCAAACTGTTGACTGGCACTGTATGTATCATGTATAATTGTCTATCTTAAAGATGAGACAAGAATGCTACTATCCAGAAAAAAACACAACCAAGGCTTATTAACATGTGCATATGAAAATAATGTATCTATAATACATTTGAGATTAGCCTACTCTGAGGTCTTGAACTTCTTCACCCTCACTGTATGCTCGAGGATGTATCCCATCTCTGAAGAATTAAACAATAGCGTTTCCTTTACCCGAAGGCTGATCTCCAGGGCAATATTTTTTAAAAATATATAATTTCCCAGAGGGGTGAAATTAACTGCGTCATGCAAAAAGTGGCCAGGACTTCTATGCTTTATCTGAGGATTTCATCATTATTCAATCAGTACTGACTTGCCCATCTCAGATTGTAACTTATTACTTTCTTATTAAAACAATTGCGTGTTTCACTGACAATACATTGTTTGGCATTCTAGACTAGTAGTTTTTTCATCAGTTGTTCATTTACAATATACTCCAACATTAAGACAAAGCATCAAAGTACAATTTGTCCATATATTGGGACAAATAAATCTGCAAAGCATCTTATTTCTATACAGTCTATGGTAGATGTAGCCATCGCTATTTCAGGGTGTTCATGTTCATGATGGCACCCCTACCCCCCCAGCCTCAGACTATTTGGTGATATGTGTTAATTTTACAGTGCATTGCAATAACAAAAAAATTGTCTGTCTGTACACAATTGTACATGCTCCCACATAGGAGGATCAGGCCAGCAAAAACTGTGTTCTGGCACCTGAGGCAGAAGGATAGACAGGGATAGACCTTTCCAAAGCTTTTGGGGAAAAGGGCTGTCTGTATATTATGCCCATCCAGGACATCTTGGACACCTCCCCCTTGCCCTACTCATCCAAGGAGTTTGAAAAGGTGCCACAAGCACGATGTGCCATTTGTCATCTGAGCATGTCCGTTCAGCTGCTGGCTTTACAAGCCCAGGAATATGAGCTTGGCAGTTAGTCTGATCGCATAGATTTTGAACTGGTAATGTCAATTGCAATGTTGTCCCGCAGTTAACCATGCAGGGTCATCATTGTCCTTATTCCGTCTGTTTAAGAATTTGGACCCAGATGTGATGACAGATTTTGATTAGTTTCCAGCTTTAAGCAATCCTGGGAATGTAAGCTCATTCGTGTATCAGTGAAACCCATGAAGGCATGAATAGACATATGACACTCAAATTACCTCCTTGTAAAAGTTCTGGGAAATAGTACAATTGTCTTTGTCCCTGACCTATTTACTCACTCCCTTATACTCAATAAGAATCAGCATATCACCATCTTCAAAAGGCAGAATGGCATACACATACTACCAAACATATACAATCTACTTACAAAACGTCTTGCACATGTTTAGAATTAGCTAAAATACACTTTGGTTAAAGGGGACCATACTTGGTCAAACATGTTTTAGCTCCATCCATTCTATCCATTTTCTTTACCACGTATCCTTTAGAGGGTCGGGTGGGAGCTGGAGCCAATCTCAGCTGACACTGGGCAAGAGGCGGGGTACACGCTCGACAGGTTGCCAGTCAATCAGAGGGCTAACACATTCACACTCACATTCACACCTACGGGCAATTTAGAGTCACCAATTAACCTAACCTGCCTGTTTTTGGTCTGTGGGAGAGAACTTCACACAGAAGGGCCCCAGCTGGCCGGTGGTTTCAAACCCAGGACTCCTCTTGCTGTGAGGCCACCATGTTGTCCTACATTTTAGCTCATTTACTGCATATTGCATAAGCTATAACATACTAAGCTATTCTATACATCAATCAATCAGTCAGTCAATTTAATTTAAAGTGCAGAATCACCATGCAGCATGGTCCCAATACACTTTACAGTTACAGTTACAAAGAATACATAGGACAACATACAGCAATCAATTAACAATAATAACAAATAAAAGTGAAACAACCACATTAAAAACATCAATGTTAAATATTTGTTAAAAGGTGATGGGCCTGGCTAAGTTTTAGGGGAGGCTGTAATGTAGTGAATGAAGGTAGGTTTTCATTCTTGATTTAAAGATTTCAACTGAACGTGCCTCTTTAACATGTTATGTAAGGCCATTCCAGAGATAAGGGGCACGATAGGCAAATGCTCTGAAGCCAACTGATTTTTTATTAACTGAAGGAATGACCAGGAGACCAGCATCAAGAGAGCAAAGAGGGCATGCTGGTGTATATGGTGTAATTAGCTCAGAAAGGTAAGGTGGTGCAAGTCCTTATAAGTTAAAAAAAGAACCTTAAATTCAGCTGTAGCTTGCACTGGGAGCCAGTGAAGAGAGGCCAGAATGGGTGTTATATGGTCAAATTTTCTGGTTTTTGTTAAGATTCTAGCTGCGGAATTCTGAACAAGATGCAGATTTCTAGTAGAACAACTAGGAAGACCAGAAAAAAGGACATTACAATAATCAAGTCTGGAAGATACAAATGCATGGATTAAGGTTTCAGCATCATGCAGTGATAGAATAGGTCGGATTTTGGCAATATTTCTAAGATGAAAAAATGCTATCTTGGTAATAGCCGGGAATCTTTTGACGGTTGAGCTTTCAGAGATAATACAGTCATCATTATTGACACTCAGATTCTCATACTGATGCTCATATTTTGCTGGTCCAACAACTAATAACTCTCTTTTATCAGCATTTAACAGCAAAAAGTTCATATCCATCCATTTTTTAAATTTCTGATAGACATGCCTCTAAATTTAGGAGCTGGGAGAGGTCATTTGGCTTTACAGGTACATATAGCTGCATATCGTCAGTATAGCAATGAAAATTAATACCATATTTGTAAATGATGTCACCAAGGGGAAGCATGTAGATAGCATAGGGCCAAGGACCGATCTCTGGGGTACACCAAACTTTACTTCGGAAAATTCAGTGATTGTATTGTTGTAAAATACACGTTGCATTCTATTTGATAAATATGATTGAAACCATGAAAGCGCTGCACCCTGAATACCAATATGTTTCCAAGCAGCCTAGAAGTATGCTGTGATCCACAGCGTCAAAAGCTGCACTCAAGTCAAGAAGCAGCAGCAATGATATTAAGTCGGAATCAACAGTAATTAATAGATCATTGATTACTCTGGTCAAGGCAGTTTCAGTAGAATGACGGGACTGAAAGCAAGATTGAAATTTATCAAAAAGATTGTTGTTTGATAAGTAGGCAGTGAGTTGATCAGCGACTACTCTCATGTAATTTTGGGATGTTTGGGATGTAGCATAACCCCAGATTATATGCTTATAATCTGGGGTTACGCTATGTTTACGTTACCTAACCAGCGTTGTCGCCGTGGTAGTGACTTGCCAATCACAAGGTAACCACATCCTAAAGCATACCCTGCTTTATCATCAAATTTAAGTTAAATGGGACCATAAATTACAAAATGACCATAATGCTGTATTGAAAAAGACTTTAAACTAGAGATCGAGACCATAAACTCATTAGGAAAGTGTTTACTGAGGTAATAAATCAAGTGAGAAGTAGGGTCCCTTTCTCATAGACTTCTACACAATCGGACTTCTTTTTGGAGCCAGTGGCGTCACCCCCTGCTGGCCATTAGAGAGAATGCAGGTTTAAGTCACTTCCGCATTGGCTTCACTTTTCAGACCTGGAACTACCCAGTGGGTAAAACCACAGTCTCATACATCGCTGATATCTGCATTTTCTCCTGTTCAGCACAAGCACATTGCTGAGGTTGAATAAAACAATGGAAGATGGTTATTTTCTAAACCACTTATCTTGTTCAGGGTGACAAGAGGGGCTGGAGCCTTTCCCATAGTATTGTTTGATGAAAGAGTGTCGTATTGTTGGACATGTCAGGATATGTCAGGAGGGAAGGCCAGGTGGTAGATGAAGCTTTCAGAATTTCTCAGCACCATTCTGATCCAGAGTCAGGACTGCTGTGTGTCTATAGTGGCTTCACCTTCAGTCTGAGCCCACCATGTCTCAGATATTTTATATTCATATATACTACTAAATTATTTTCCCAAATATGTTGCAGTGACAAACATTTCATAGACAACTTTTTTTTTCTTTCTTTCTTTCTTTCTTTCTTTTTTTTCTTTTTTTCTCTAGATACTGAAAACATGATAGCTGTCTATGGAGCAATTTCTAAACAAACTACAGTAGACGTTGCCTTTTGGGTGAAGGAACGTGTCACCCAGTGCAGCAATGTGACTCACTGATGTGTTTTGAGGTCTATGGTATGATATGCTGCCAGTGCCTTGACAAACATTTAGTTGCTTTGTGTTAATGCTGCAGTTTGTATTGCAAATATTGCATTGCAGGATGAGATATCTGGGTGGAAAACAAAAGAAATATGTTTTCAGCAAACATTTAACGTTCTGTATCAACATTTTGCAAGATACAGTACAGTCTTATGTTTTTTAGCTGCAATGTGCTCCAAAGCATTTCAATCAGGAGAGACAAGTGAATAAAGCAAAAACAATAGTTTATTATACAGATGATATTGATGATTAAGTGTTGACAAAAGTTTTTTGGCAGGGAGATTTTTTAAAGATTTTCAAGGATGTCAGTCCTAAGCAGTAGCAAGATAGATCTCCCCATGGAGTCCAGACACTGGTGGTGGTGGTGGCTGATAAATTCTGCTGCGGCTGATAAGGCTGATGAGGTTGATGAGGCGATGCACTGATAAATCTGCAAAGACTGGGCAGTGTTGGGGAGGTGGTGGGGTGCGTGAAACGGCAGCATGAAAGCACTAAGGCAGAGAAGTAGAAAACATATTTTAAAAGACAGCCACATTATGTAGGCTGACAATGGAAGGCGTGTCACCATGCTATTGGTTAGATGTGACCAGCTGATGTGAATAGCTGATGTCTTAATTGACACCTAGTGGAATGACAGCAAGGAATTATAGGTGAACATGCGTTAAGGATGGCAATGACAGATGGTTTGAGAAATAATACTAACAACCTGAGCATGCAAAACATAGTTTTTCTGACTGAATTTTCGCTAAGCTTCATATGTTAATGTGGAGAGGTGCTATCAAAGGCTTCTCTGATTCAGGCTCATTGAACAGGCTGTACAGTGATGTTCCTTCTCAAGTTCTTTAGCAAGCCTCATCCTTCTAACCAATCAGAGAAGGCCAAAGTCAATACCTTGCACAATCACAAGGATGCAGGTGAAGGGCTGGGTGCAACAGATCAGTGAGAGGGAGGGCAGGGAGGAGTCGAGTGGTTTGCTGTCAAGTCTCATGCTAGCGCTAGATTTATTTCCAGAACTTGAATATTGTACTAGTTTGTATTAGTTTCCCTTCGACGTACTTGCTGTTGTAAATTAGTAGTGCATAAACATACTTTGTCAGAGACAGTGCTGTCTGGGCTGCATGTTATTCTTGTCCTGCCACAGTCAATCCAGGTGCCTGTTTATCCAAGACGTGGATAACCACATATCTTAAAAAACATTGGATATCACCAGACATCTACATCACAGATGGTCCTCAGTAAACCTCTTTCCTGCTAGTAAATATGATTTTAAAAAAACATATTTTTCGTTACAAATGTACACAACATGAGCAAACACTGAAACCTTGGAGATGAATAAAAAATGACCAGAAAGAAAGATGGGAAGATGTTTTTAGTGCTTGTCAGAGCAGACTCACCTTATCCCACAATTCTTTGAGTTATCAGGGTTGCTAAGCAACAGGAGAGGACCAGCTCATGTAGTATATGTGTGTCACTTCACTAAGTTTCCTAATTGGCCTGATAAATAATCCTTCACTATGTGGGCTTGGACAAACACAACCCTCAGTGCAGCAGTGCCTTCAGAAAAAATACTTTAAAGTGGCATTTTACATGTTTAAACTGACAACATATTAACAGTGGCATATTGCATATAAATTTATATGTTTAAATTTAATAAAAATAAACAGCACTTTGAGGAGGTCTGTATCCCTTCCTCTTTTTTTAATATTTGACAGTAGAGACAGAAAGGAGACCAAGAAGGATGACATGCAACATAAGTCGATTACATGATAATCGTCTTTGACCACTAGTGCACAGGAATGCCTCGGTATTCATTCATCATGGGGAAGATGGAGATAGTATGTGAATGCTTACCACAAACAAAGATATGGTACTGTGTTATGATGTCAACAGAGCTTGTTGCACTAATATTCAAGTTATGTCAAAATAAAAGGTAACAACACAGTGTATATCAGGGCTTCTCAAAGTCTTGACCAAGATCTGGATGTGGGCTGAACCATGTGTCACTCATTATACTATGTAGTGATGTATTTTTGTTGCTAGTGCGATTGAACGTTGGAACAGTTGGACAATAGATACATTTCTGGAGTGAAGACATGGCACTGCTGAAAATGAAACATCATGCCATATCTCATATCTTACTTCAGAACCTGTCAAATTGAGAAGTCCTGGTGGAGTCACATACAAACTGCAGCTAAATCAACACAGACCTTTCCTCAGGAAGTGTTGGTCCAAGTACCCAGGGAGAGCCAGAGAGTGTTTGCCTGCTAGAATTTGATGAGAAGTCAAATACTTTCATGGCCAGCCAGTCATTTTCAAGACATTTCAAGGTCTTATTAGAAGTTGTTCTCAACTCTGAAAGCTGCTGAGAGTTTTCCACTGGGAATCCTGTAAAAGGATATTGGAAACATTTGTAAAGGTAATTTTGACTAAAGAGAGTGAAATGTAACTTCACAGATCTGCACAAAGAAGCTGCCATTGGTTTCATTTCAACATAAAGTTTTGAGGATATTAAACTAGAAAGCCTGCTTCTCCAGTTGAGCATTTACATGAATGCACAGTAGCATTGTATGTTGGATATCACATTTGAACTTTATTTACTGAAGGATGTTACTGTTTAAAAACTATATACACACACACACACACACACACACACACAAAAAAGAAAAACCAGTACAGGCCTGAATGCTTGACCCCTACAGTGAGGGGATCTGGTAGCTCTGTTATGCTTTGGGGGGCATTGCTGACATGGTTTGGGTCCACTTATCCCCTTAGAGGGAAGGGTCACTTCAAATCAATACAAAGTTGTTCTGCATCATCCCTCCAGAATAGTTCAGAGACTGTAGAATCAATGGCAAGGCTGAGAGGCACCATTCTTCAAAAATATATATAAATATTCCCTCATTTGGTGTTTTGATAATGGTGGTGGAGAGTGCTGTCGAACACATCAGCCCAAAATCTCCCATAGGTATTCAGTTGGGTTGAGATGTGGTGACTGTGAAGGCCATAGCTTATAATTCATAACATTTTCATATTCATCAAACCATTCAGTGACCCCTCATGCCCTGTGAATTGGGGCATTGTAGTCCTGTGTTTCATCATAGGATAAAGGTGATCACTCAAGGCAACTTTGTATTGATTGACAATGACCCTTCCCTCTAAGGGGACAAGTGGACCCAAATCATGCCAGCAAAATGCCCCCAAGAATGGTGCACCACTGTGGACAAAATTGTTAAAAAAATAATGATGTTTTATGATGTGACAACACTATGGTTGAGGTTTGGTTAAGTTTAGAGAAACATTGTGGTTTGGGTTAAAGTACGTACTTTGTTAAGATTGGGGAACCCTCACCGTCATGGTTACAATAACCATGTGGTTACGGTCAGGGGACGATTGTGGTCATGGTTAAAAAAAATTGTGCTGAATCATGGTTAGAAGTGAACAGCAATCTCATGTGTTAAAGTCTGATATTTTGTTGACCCATTCATCCCTCTCAATCTCTTCCCACCATAGACTTTCTTGCTCTATGATAATGGCAGGGCTTCTGTCATTTGAATGTAAACAGATTTTTTGTGGCACTTACTGAAACAACTGATCTTGTTGTTTTTCTTTTTTTGTAAGGACAGTCTTGTTAAATCACATAGCTGTACCTCTTTTCACCCTCATTCCTTAAAGATCCCCTCTGGACATGTATTAAGACACACAATAATACTCTGCTTGGAACAATAATTTGTATATAAGTTCAAATGACCACATTAACATTCATAAAATGATACCTACTCCTTCTCCCTTATTAAAAATCCGGAATCTATAAATATGCAAATATTTCTCATTTCACAAGTTGAACTTGGACACAAGATGCCTCCTCCTTCATTGTAAAGTCCATTCTTAGTGTTTGTGCACTGGAGGCTTCAAGTTTCCACATCACACTGTGTAAGTTGAATATTGGACCAATATTGGCTTCAAAACTGGTTGTGATGTCACAAATTATGCTAATAGGCCCACCTCTTAAAATCAGATTTTGAATGACCACAGACCACTGTCAGCAGATGAATGTGAAAACAAACTCTGCACATGCATCATTCTGCACAGTCAGGCTCAAACATCCAACTGTAGGAACAAGATGAAAAACATATTTTTGATTTAAGAATTAAGTTTCAATTACTTACAGTACAGAGATGATGGAAAATGAGGGTGCCCCGACCAATGAAAACATGTTTAGCTGGAATCTAATATGTTCATGAGTTGATTAGTTATATTTGATTGGCACTAACATGACTGCTTGCTCCTCTGTCAGTTCAGGTCCAGGCTGGTGTAAGTGTTGGGAGCTGTTTGTTTTTGTAAATTTCCAGATCTTTCCAGATCCTCTGTTAAAATGTGGCTGCAAGCAAACAAAACAAACAACAAACGAAAGAGCAGATTTGAGACTTTGAGCAGTGCTTTCAGGAATTCTTAATTCACTGCAAAAGTTGTGAGTATGAAACCATTATCACATCATATTTTAATCTCTTTAATTTAATATTTTTAAACCTTTAATACTTACTTTCAAGCTTGGATCTTGTGAATTTTGACTATAACCTCATGAAATTTGCCTCATCATTTGTGAATGTGTGTGAAAGAATGTGTGTGTGTGTGTGTGTGTGTGTGTGTGTGTGTGTGTGTGTGTGTGCCTGCAGCTTTGTCCCTCTCCCGTCGAGGTGCTGCCTCAATATATGTATTTCCTGTCTACATCAGCTTGGTAAAAAAATTAAAATTTAACATTCATCTCACTGCCTCCTGCTCCCCACTTTAGGATTGTCTCTGTTATGTGTGTGTGTGTGTGTGTGAAATCTTTAGCCAGACACTGAGCCTGCAGGGCTGCAGAGGATAGAAACACATTTTCACTCACACTTCCTCTTATCTTGCTTTCCAATTTTCTCACACCCTTGCATGCAGACGTTAACACACACACACACACACACACACACACAGACGGCAGGGTTATTTTTCCACGTACAGACTCTAATGCATGCAGAGCAGTACAGTGATATTCAGCTGAAAGGGGGGATGGTTTAAATTTTAATGACTTATGCAGGAGGAGGCCGTTATTTCATTGGAAACACTTGGGTGCACAGGGCAAAATCTATAATCCTCTTTATTGGAGGGAGTCTCCATGGACGTCCTATGGGAATCCTGCCTGTGTACGTCTCTGTGTTGTGTGTGTGTGTGTGTGTGTGTGTGAGAGAGAGAGAGAGAGAGAGAGGGAGAGAGGCTGGTGGTGGAGGACAGAGCTGCCGTGAAATCTCTTTGTTCTCATTCGGGGATATTTCCATTTGAGCACACAGGGATAATCAGCTGTGTCTCATAGAGAGTAATAAGTGCATGATGACTTATTTCAGAATTCAATTTGAGTCAAACATCAAAAGTTGATATTTTTCTATACTTGTCCATGTGATTTATGTATGTGGGCACGTAGGAATGTGCTGTAATTGGACATGATTAAAGTTAACGCTGTGTTCAGCAGTGAACATGACTCTTCATGGAGCAACAGCTACACATTTTCCCATTACTGACAGATTATAATTTGACACATGATTTATGAGCAGTCTCAACACATGAGAAACACTCTTCCTTTGCAGCTGCTATATATGCTTGATGAACCACTTCTGATGAATAAATTGTGAAACATTGAAACTATTGTATGCTTTCTTGCCTTGAGTTAGATGAGTATGAGTATGAGTTATAGTTTGAGTTATAGTTTGATCTCTGTGTTGACTGCAGAGATTCACATCATGTCGACCAACTAGAGGGCAATCCATACTGTTCATCACTTGTCCATCTCACGATACAATATCTCATTAAATTTAAAGTTCCGGATATTTGAGCTTCACTGTGCAGAATGATATATGTGCAGAGTTTGTTTTCATATTCATCTGCTGAAAGTGGAAAGTTTCTCTGTGCTTACACAAGTGTGATGTGGAAACTTGAAGCCTCCAGTGCACAAATACTGAGAATTCACTTTACAGTGAAACATCTTGTGTCCAGCACTTAAACTTTTGAAAACAAATACATTTGCATATTCATAGATTATTGAATTTTTAATGAAGGAGAAGGAGTAGATGTGGCTAATTTTAATGATTTTAACAAGATAAATAATTTTTTTGTGTGGAAAAACCATATCAGACAGAAATTATTGTTCCAAGCAGAGTATTTTTTATATGTTTTAATACATGTGTGGAGGGGATCTTTTAACAGTCTGCAATGACTCCACAAGACACCTAATGCCCCACGATTTTCTTACATCAGTCTGTTTTTTTCTCTTGTGCTATGACTGAAGGATAATCTCCATAGGGACAAACGGCCCGCTGTCTATGTTATGAAATGATAACTGTCTATAATGAACAACTCTGCCTCCTATAAATGTCAATCAATCAATCAATTTTTATTTATATAGCGCCATATCACAACAAAAGTCATCTCAAGGCACTTTTCACATAGAGCAGGTCAAGACCGTACTCTTTAATTTACAGAGACCCAACAATTCCCCCATGAGCAAGCACTTGGCGACAGCGGTAAGGAACAACTCCCCTTTAACAGGTAGAAACCTCAAGCAGACCCCGGCTCTTGGTGGGCGGCCATCTGCTTTGACCGGTTGGGTTGAGAGAGAGAAAGAGAGAGGGAAAGGGGGAGGGGGGACAGAAGAACAACAATCATAACAACAACAATAAGTATAAGTATCAATAGCCAGAGAAGGATGCCATCAGGACTGTGAAGGACCGTGAAGGCTCGGCCCAGGACCTGGGGTTCCTGTGAGATGAGAAAGCACAAAAAAACTCCGGGGAAGAAGCAAAGTTAGTGACATGCATTACATGAATGCATACAGATGGAGAGGAGGAGGAGGAGAGAGGAGCTCAGTGCATCATGGGAAGTCCCCCAGCAGTCTAGGCCTATAGCAGCATAACTAAGGGCTGATCCAAGGCGAGCCTGGTCGGCCCTAACTATAAGCTTTATCAAAAAGGAAAGTTTTAAGCCTACTCTTAAACATAGAGAGGGTGTCTGCACCCCGGACCGAATCTGGTAGATGGTTCCATAGAAGAGGAGCCTGATAGCTGAAGGCTCTGCCTCCCATTCTACTTTTAAAGACTGTAGGGACCACCAGTTGGCCTGCATTCTGGGAGTGCAGTGTTCTAGAGGGATAATACGGTATTATGAGCTCTTCAAGATATGATTTTGCCTGACCATTAAGGGCTTTGTAAGTTAGGAGAAGGATTTTAAATTCTATTCTAGATTTTACAGGAAGCCAATGTAGCGAAGCTTAAATGGGAAAAATATGATCTCTTTTTCTAGTTTTAGTCAGTACACGTGCAGCTGCATTCTGGACCAGCTGGAGAGTCTTTAGAGACTTGTTAGGGCAGCCTGATAATAAGGAATTGCAATAATCCAGCCTAGAAGTAACAAATGCGTGAACTAGTTTTTTTGCATCTTTTAGGGACAGGATGTGCCTGATTTTTGCGATATTACGTAAGTGAAAAAAGGCAGTCCTTGAGATTTGATTTATGTGGGAGTTAAAGGACATATCCTGATCAAAGATAACTCCCAGATTCCTTACGGTGGTGCTGGAGGCCAAAGTAATGCCATCCAGAGTAGCTATATCATTAGATAATGTGTTTCTAAGGTGTTTAGGGCCAAGCACAATAACTTCAGTTTTATCTGAATTTAGTGGTAGGAAATTGCAGGTCATCCAGGTCTTTATGTCGTTAAGGCATGCTTGGAGTTTGTTTAACTGATTGGGTTCATCTGGCTTCATTGATAAATATAATTGGGTGTCATCTGCATAACAATGAAAATTTATGGAGTGTTTCCTAATAATATTACCTAAAGGAAGCATATACAGGGTGAATAGAATTTGGTCCAAGTACAGAACCTTGTGGAACTCCGTGTCTAACCCTTGCCTTCACGGAGGATTCATCATTAACATGTACAAACTGAAATCGGTCTGATAAATAGGACTTAAACCAGCTTAATGCAGTTCCTTTAATGCCAATTAAATGTTCCAGTCTCTGCAAAAGGATTTGATGGTCAATTGTGTCGAATGCGGCACTAAGATCTAACGGGACAAGTATAGAAACAAATCCTTTGTCCGATGCAGTTAGGAGGTCATTTGTGACTTTCACCAGTGCTGTCTCTGTGCTATGATGCGCTCTAAATTCTGACTGAAAATCCTCAAATAAACTATTGTTATGTAGAAAGTCACATAACTGATTAGAGACTGCTTTCTCAAGGATCTTAGATAGAAATGGAAGGTTAGATATAGGTCTATAATTGGCTAAAACACCTGAATCAAAAGTAGGCTTCTTAAGAAGAGGTTTAATTACAGCTACTTTAAAGGACTGTGGTACATAGCCTGTTACTAAAGACAGATTGATCATATCTAGTAAAGAAGTGCTCACTAAGGGTAAGGCTTCCTTAAGCAGCCTAGTTGGGATGGGATCTAAGAGACAGGTTGATGGTTTAGCTGAACAAATCATTGAAGTTAGTTCAGGAACGTCTACTGGAGAAAAAACAGTCCAAATATATGTCAGGATTTACAGCTGTTTCTAAGGTGCCTGTGTTTGGGGAGAGAACACTGCCTGTTGAGGGCAGGAGGTGGTTAATTTTGTCTCTAATAGTTAGAATTTTATCATTAAAGAAGCTCATAAAGTCGTTACTACTGAGAGCTATAGGAATACATGGATCAATAGAGTTATGACTCTTTGTCAGTCTGGCCAAAGTGCTGAAAAGGAACCTAGGGCTGTTTTTATTCTCTTCTATTAATGCTGAGTAATAGGCGGCTCTGGCATTACAGAGGGCCTTCCTATATGTTTTAAGACTATCTTGCCAGACTAAGCGAGATTCTTCTACTTTGGTGGAACGCCAAATCCTTTCCAATTTTCGCGATGTTTGCTTTAATTTGCGGGTTTAGGAGTTATACCATGGAGCTAACCTCTTATGTTTTATTATCTTCTTTTTTAAGGTGGCGATGGAGTCAAGTGTTTTTCTTAATGAGCCTGCAGCACTATCAACAAGATTATCAATTTGGGAGGGACTAAAGTTAACATAAGAGTCCTCTGTAGTATTGAGACATGGCAGTGAATTCAGTACTGATGGAATTGCTTCCTTAAGTTTATCTACAACACTATCAGATAGACATCTAGTGAGGACATTTTTGTCTAATGGTGTGTAGTCCAGTAATAGGAATTTAAAAGTTATTAAGTAATGATCTGATAGAATAGGATTTTGTGGAAAAATTATTAAATGTTCAATTTCAATCCCATAAGTCAGAACAAGGTCTAGGGTGTGATTAAGACGGTGAGTGGGATTATTTACACACTGAGAGAAGCCAACTGAGTCTAATAATGAGATAAATGCAGTGCTGAGACTGTCACTATCAACATCCACATGAATATTAAAATCACCTACTATAATTACTTTATCTGTACTAAGGACTAAAAACGACAAAAGAATTCAGATAGGAATTCAGAGTACGGGCCAGGAGGACGGTACACTATAACAAATAGAACTGGCTGTAAAGTTTTCCAGGTTGGCTGAGAGAGACTAAGAACAAGGCTTTCGAATGAGTTATAATTAAATTTAGGTCTAGGGTTGATGATTAGGCTTGAGTTGAAAATGGCTGCAACTCCTCCTCCTCAGCCAGTGTCTCGAGGAATATGAGTATTAATATGACTGGGGGGAGTGGATTCATTTAGGCTGACATATTCTTCATGACACAGCTAGGTTTCAGTAAGACAAAATAAATCAATATGATGATCTGAAATTAAATCGTTTACTAAAACAGCTTTAGATGACAGAGATCTAATGTTCAAGAGTCCACATTTAATTATCTTATTTTGTTGTACTATTGCAGTAGTGGTTTTAATTTTTACTAGATTTTCATGAACGACTCTTCTTTTGTTTACTTTGGATTTAATTGATTTATGTGGTCGGGGGACAGACACAGTCTCTATGTGGTTTTGGGTGGGTAACTGCTCTAATGGAAGCGCAGAGAAGTGGGTAGGACTGCAGCTCTGCCTCCTGGTCTCAACTCTGGGTTGTCATGGTTTTGGTCTACTAATAAACTTGGCCATATTTCTAGATATGAGAGCAGCTCCATCCAAAGTGGGATGTATGCCGTCTCTCCTAATCAGACCAGGTCTTCCCCAGAAAGTCTGCCAATTATCTATGAAGCCCACATCGTTTGCTGGACACCACCTCGACAACCAGCGGTTGAAAAGTGACATGCGGCTATACATGTTGTCACTGGTCAGATTAGGCAGCAGTCCAGAGAAAATTATGGAGTCCGACATTGTTTTTGCAAATGAACACACCGACTCAACATTAATTTTGGTGACCTCCGATTGGCGTAATCGGGAGTCGTCGCCGCTGACATGGATGACAATCGTACCATATTTACGTTTATTCTTAGCCAGCAGTTTTAAATTTGACTCAGTGTCACCCGCTCTGGCCCCAGGAATACATTTAACTATGGCTGCTGGTGTCGCTAACTTCACGTTTCTGACTATGGAGCTGCCAATAATCAGAGTTGGTTTCTCAGCGGGTGTGTCACTGAGTGGGGAGAACCTGTTAGAAACATGAACTGGTTGGTGGTGAACCGTGGGCTTCTGCTTAGGGCTATGCTTCCTACGGACAGTCACCCAGCCGCCCTGGCTTCCCAGCTGCTCGGGAGCTACCGGGGGAGTGGGAGCTACGCTAGGTCGGCCTGCACCGGATACTGGGGGCTGGCTAACTACATTAGCTGCTGATTGTTTTTCCATGGTGCGGAGCCGCGCTTCCAATTCACTAAGCCTTGCCTCCAGTACTGCAAATAAACTACACTTACCACTATCACTAAAGGAGGCAGAGGAATAACTAAACATTTGACACACTGAGCAAGAGAGAGCAGGAGAACGAGAGGGAGAGAGAGAAGCCATCGCTAAGTGCTTAGTTTAAGTTAGCTGCTAATGCTAGCTGCAGAGCTAAAATAACTAACAACTTGTGTGATTAGCGAGAAAAGTCGCTAAGAGAAGAGCGCTGAGAGTGCTTGTGTAAAACTAGCGAAAGTTTAAATATACAGCAGATATTAATCCACAGTAATGTGATATATATAGGAAAATCAACTGAGATGAGAGCAGCAACAACGCTATCAGTAGACACAGTCGGCAACCAGAAATGATACAATATGCTTACCGTAGCACGTCAGCACGTAGGACTCACGCTTTGTTTTGCCAGTCATGTTTGCAACGTTTAAGCGTATTTGCTGCCTGGATTATGTTTCCTGGCAACTTTTTATAGTATAGGAGGTGTTATAGTTGTGCACATTGTACAAAGCTCAGGACTCCAGAGACCGGGTTAGGTTTAGACAACAAAAGCACTTTAGTTATGCTGAGTGACAGTCACTTGACATTTTCAATATTAAACCAAGACCACCATCTCTCCCTAACCTTGTAACATGTTGTAGTTGTTACAATCAAATATTGCAGGAAAACTAATGATTAATGTTGTCATTTCACTAATATGTCAGTATCAATATTTTGTGAATTTCCAGATGTGTTCATTAGCAACGTAACATAAATTTAATTATGTTGATAAAAACATTTTCTATTTGAAATAAGTAGTATATATACACTAATCAAGGCCCTGAATTTCACTGTGAGATCTCCTGTGTCATTGAGAGCATGCAGAGCTACAGAGCCCAGGGATGACAACTTGAGATTATTTGGTCAAACTACTATTTACAAGGTGAATGAACTTTCTCTCAAGCCATGGAGGGTTCATTTCAAATATAGGCAGTCACAGATTGGCTTTACTAAATTCTTGGACAGTCTTCTTCCATAGTGAGACTATCCTCTCCACTTCTGCAGCAGGTAAAAAGGACAGTCAGACGTGCTACAGGATATACATACTGACATCTCTTCTTCTATTTATACACTGCTGTATCTATTTATATCACTGAAACAAACAGGAATCCATAACACTGCAGGGCTGCAGATGAGGAAATGGACTTTATCTGAAGCTCTGTTTGTAATCCTGTGTGTGTGTGTGTGTGTGTGTATGTGTGTGTGTGTGTGTGTGTGTGTGTCCTACAGCTTAGTGTCACTTTCATCAAGCTTCTCAGCAGGCGGGTGGACCAACCTATCCATGTCTGTTTTGGAACTCATGATGGGTGGAGGAGAGACAACCTTGTATGTGTCTGTTTTATGGGAACAGTAACAGGACAAGCAGGCAGCTCTGAACTAACCAGCCAACCAGTCTGAGAGTCAGCAAGGTTCTCGACTATCCAATCAGTAGATTAATAAATCTGCAAATGATCATTTACTTTGGAGAATGTTCCGGCAGGGAGCTCCACAGGAATATGTAAAGTAGGGATCCAATTTAGAAGATTTGGATTATTGAATAGGATGACAGTCAGCATTTTATCACAGTTTTGCCATGAGCAGCAGAAGAACTAAATCCCTTGTTGTAAATGGTCCTATATACATGTTATAATATAATATAACATGTTATAATAATAATAACAATAATAATAATAACTATTATTATTATTATTATTATTATTATCATTATTATTATTGAGTTTTAGCATGCAGTCTAATGTCTGAATGTGCTGAAGTGTAGCTACATAGTATCCAACATGGCTTGCACTCTCATGATGTCTTACAGATGTCAGTTCCCGTAAGGACAGGTGAAAGACCTTTGCATATGCACATACTTAAACCATGCATACACTAATTTCTAAGCATCATCCAAATCCGATTTATAAATTTCTTCTTGAGAATGTGCTCACATTTAGAGCCTCCTTACTGCCAACAAAATCACAGAGGTACACAGGTATAATCACAGACAGACAGAACCACAAATGAGCTCTACTGTCAACCATGTAGCAGTGGACAGATTGTAAGCCATTATTCCTGAGGACATGCATTTCTGTTTTTATTTGGAAAATGAAAATAAAATTGTGTCTTTCCAAATGAAATTATAGGTGATCATTAATGCCTCTATTTGTCTTGATTCTCTAATACTGCACCACTGAACACTTGTGGCTTAATATAAGGGATCCACAGGATGTGTTTATGACAGTCTGCATTAAAGGTGTACTATGCAGGATTTGTTGGATGGTGTTTGTAAACGCACAGCTTTCAAAGTTGGCCCCTCCTCCCTAGCTCAACTAGCGAGAAAGAGAGAGAGAGAGAGAGACACAGACAGAGCAGCGGTCAAGTGAGCTAGAGAGTGAATGAAACGAGTGAGTGGCACTGGCGAGAACAAAGCTATGAATCAGATAAATAAAACATTATTTTCTGATTGTTTCATGGCGGTTATGTTTTAAAGCGCAAATAAACATACCCACACCTCTGCACACCTTGGAACAACCCTGTGGGTAGGTGCCGCATTGCCAGATTTGGTGTGAATGCAGAACTTCATCCTGTCCACTGTGGCCTCTCTGCTCAGCATGTGTGTCTGTCAGTCAAACAGACACACTGACAGCAGAGGAGCAGCACACAGCAGCACTCCGCACACAGCAGAGGAGAGACGGAGAAGCAGGGGAAACACTGAAGCTCATAAAAATACAGTGATGTAACCTGGTGGCCGTGCTATGAGTCCTGACCTCACACCCTGTGCGCTGTTATTGGCTGGGGGCTACACACCCACTGCCCAAAGGCTGATGCCCAGAAATGTCCTGAACCCCTGCAAAATAATAAGATAGATTAGATTAAGATAAGAAAATACAGGCAGAGGGCAGGGTCCCTAAATAATCATAAGTGATGATTGAGAGGAATTATTTTTGTATGAGTCTTTTTTAGGAAAATCCTGCATGGTTTCGTCTTTATAATGAACTTTTATGTCTCCATTCCATTCCTTTTTATCGGTTTAACAAAGCCATGTATAGTTTGTCAAGCTGAAATTCCTGAAATGTGCAACAATTAAATAGAAATTCATAATTGATGAATTATACTGAAGTGGTGCTGTGCAATGTCGTTTCTGTTTACTACAGTTCTTTGTTTGACTGTTATCAACAAGCCACTTGTGGAAGTATCAAATAGAGTTACATTTTGATTTTACCGAATTTTTATTTATTACTGTGCTGATCTAAGGTTTAACTGCATTTGCTTCTAATAAATGATCTTAGCTGTGGCAACAAAAGTGTGGCAATAGTGAAAACGTTACAAAACATATTGTAAAATACAAGAACACCAGTAACAATGCAGAAACATATATAATAAGATGTTTATAAGTCTGTTATACTGATGCATGCTGGGAAGCATTCATTCACTCCTACTCCCGGGACACTGCAGTATCTTAACTTCACTGTCCTGATATTGTTTGTCTTTATTTTTCTTGTTTGCTACTTTTGTCCACAAGTGACTCTATATTAAGACTACTGAAACTTTTACAGGGAAGTGTTGACCATATTTGGCATTCTCGGGGGGTGTTGTATTTACATCAGGCTTTTTGTGCATGAACAGATGGATGTAGAAAAGAGAGATTTAACATTGTTCACTGCATGAAGTTGTGCGTGTGCATGTTTGATACATCACAATTTTCTTGTTTGTCTAGTGACTTCCTACACACACATTTAGAACTTTTGGTGACTATTGATGGGATATGGTCACCTAGGGTGCCACCTTGTCTGATGGGTGCTGATCACCATCAAAAGAAAAAACAATTATTTTAAAGGCAATATCGCCACGTACCGGACCTTTTTCAAAACATTTTCTTCAAATTAATTTATTTATATGTTGGTTTATTTAACAGGGACAGTGCACATTAATAAACATTGCTGTATATGCACCAGAGTTAGCCAAGAGACTATTTTCCATCTGTAGTCCCTTGACAGATGTCACAGAGTCACCCTAAAAACAGAATATGAGCATGCAGAACAATAATAAAAGGCTACAACTACACTGAACTATGGGACCATTTAAGAAAGTTTCAAGTCAAATACCAATATTATCTATTATTAAATGGTTTCTTACATACTGGCATTATCATGGTAACACTAATGCAATAAAATATATTTAATCATAAATTATTCAATTATTCAAGTCTACAGGACACATTAAAGCTAGAATAACTTATTCCCATCAAAAATAATTTAAACCTGGACTCTTGATCTTTTTTCACTCATGTAATTGAACAGTACTGGTCAACCATTATCTATAATTTATGCTTCAGATGAGTTTATTGCCTGATGTGTTTATGAATCATTGTGTGTCCTTACTAAAGGATTAATAACTATATATGCATATATGTTGAGAGGTGAGGGAACAACAGACACAACATACACTGCTACTACTCTACAGCCTGCAGACACCATCAACTGGAACATATCCTGAATGTGAGTCCATCAAGGCAGCACCTATAGATCCTGCTGACTGGCCAGCCTTGTCAGATATGGTGAGGACAGGTAAAATAAGACTCTACATTTCCAAAAGGAAAGGATGGGAGAAGTTCCCATCACCATCACTTTTACAAGAAATTAGTGAATGAAGAAAAAAAATCAAGAGAAGCTGGGTAGTATATTCACAGAAAAAAATAGTCTTTACTGCTTCTGCTGCAAGCTGTTCTCACAAAAAAAAAAAAAAAAAAAAGAAAAACTAATCAGTAATGGACTTAATGACTGGAAAAATTGCAGTGAAATACTCAAAACCCATGAGAACAGTCCAGAACATTCTGGGCACATGACATCATGGAAGGAGTAATTTATCGAGTGTAACCTATGAATAACCAAGTGCCAGTGTCTTGGATGTTAAATGGTAAAGGTAATTGGTAATATTAAGTTATTCATTCTTTGATATGTGATAAGTTTGTTTGAGAAGTAATTTTAATTTATAAAAATAAAAATATATATTTTTGTCTTGAAATCATTGTGGTGTCTGATGTTTGTTGTCCATATTTTTACAATAGAATGAGCAGGTGGACAACCCTGTCTCCATTAAATTACATTTATATAATACTAATCTGTTTTTACTGTGATATTGTGATGGGAAACATAATTGCTGCGTGTATATAGCGTGTTAATTAGTGAGTTAGCCATTTCCTCTTGTTTCCTGTCTTTATAATAAGCTAAGCTAAGCTAATGGGCTGCTGGCTGTAGCTCATATGAATCATGGTTTAATGTCACGTGTATTTTGGAAGGCACTGACAAACAAGTTGTCCTGCTGATGGCGGGACCAGAAATCAAATAGCAATCAATGACAAACGACACATTTTGTCATTTAATTTAGAGGACTTGTAGTGATGTATTTATGTTGCCTTCTTGGCCAGATTTCTGTTGAAAAGGTTTTAATCTCAGTAACACTTTTTGAAACAAAGGAATAGAAAAGAAAAAAGACTCAAGACATAAGACTCAAGTCTACAGACCGTACTTTCAGTTTAACATTGCCTGTCTCTGCAGCTCATCAGCATAGTAACTGTGTCATGTCATAACCATATCAAATATGCATCACATTCACACGTTACCTTAACTGGACAATTATTCAGCTAAGCTGTAAACCTTTTAAATAACCATTTCATTCATGTTCCGGTATAATATAAACCAACCAACCAGCCATGGCAGTTAGCCAGTCTGTCTGCAAGAGGTAAAGTGAGAGTAGCAGGCCATTTGGATTACCACTTACAAAGCAAACCAGCCTCTCTTTACACGTCACATCAAATCACACACTCTGCCTGTCCTCATTGTACTTGAGGAAAATCCTGATCGGAGCTATTTTCCGCTGGTACTCACAACTTAAAAAGGCCTTGCTTTTTCTCCTAAACTAATGCAGCCTTTGCTAGTGATGGTGGTGGTGAAATTGGCTAAGAGAGCATTCTCTCCAAAGCATTCATGTTTATTCAGGCTGCAGTTTCACATATTTAAGATGGAGGGAAGTAGGAAACAGAGGAGCAGAGTGGAGATGACTCTTGGAACCCACTGAACCCTCTATGGCCAGGAACTGCTGGAAAGAGAATCACTATTCCATATCCAGTAAGAGATGGCAGCAGTAGTGTTGGCTATCAAGCCATCTAGCATCTACCATCACTCAACAATGCAGGAAGTTGGTGGTCAGGTGGTAAATAGTATTTTTATGCACTGAAAGATCAGGCAATTTATGTGCTGTGACAATATGTTGTTCCAGCGCAAGAACTTCTATGATGTTCTTATCCTTTGTGAAAATTTAAAAAAGTCCTAAGAAGTCCTTTTAGCTCTGGTTTTGTCTCCACCATCTCCTGAGTCTGTCAGTTCAATATGAAACTCAGTAGCGAACTGACTAACCAACTTAGCTTACTGTGTCCTCTCCTATAGTACTGCAAAAGTCAACTATAACAATTCAAACTCTGAAACAAAAATTAAGACACTTGTCCAACCAATTTCTTAAGCAGAATGCAAATTCTCTTTACAAATAATCACATCACACAAACTGTGTGTGTATTTCAGCAGAATATGACAAAGAGCTGGGATGCAAAACGCATGATAACAGCCACCCCCTCCTACCACACAAAACCAACAAAATTTCATGTAAGCCAAGCCTACACATCATGACAATACACTCGCATCCAAGCAACCATCAGTGACAGACACTTTGGAACCATGGACAGCAGTGTTTCCCCTAGGTTGACTGCTTTGGGTGGCATCAGCCATGGCCTGAGGTTGAGGGGTTTTGAGCAAAACGTGTTGCTGTGTGTAAAGGTGTTACTGGTGTTACACGGTGTTCGGGCATAGACTGATTACAGCACATGACTTGCTCACCCTCCCCACTGTCGTTTTGCTTTCTTTAAAAAAAAATTAAAAAACCATTTAGTTCATTTTTGCATATCAGCACCCATGTTCATCAAATAAGAATAGAATACTAAGCCTGTTATCAATGCTTAGTTGGACGACAAACACTACGATTATAAACTGAAAGTATCTGCTGCGTGACCTTCTGTAGCAGCAGCAGAGTCCCAGCACAGAGGAGCAGTGTGAGACGTCTGTCCTCCCTCCTACTCTCTGCTGTAAACACAAGTAGCTGTTAGCAAGCAGCTGCTCTCATGTCTTCCCGGGTGTTGGAGCTTGTTTTCAGCAGAAAAAAATGCCATTACACATTGTGTCCAGACACAATGTGTCACTGCGGCTGCTCACTCTCAGCCACAGACACTTCAGTGCCATGGACAGCGCTTACATGTTACAGCATGGACACAGCATTATAAGAGGTTTTATGCACATTTACAGTAAATGTGCATAAAATCCACTGAGTTTGTAAATTTACAGATTGACTGGTAATTCTGCACAATGACTGTTTTAGTAGGTTTTTATGCGCTTCAGCACAGAGAATGACCTCTCCACAGGCAGCGGATACAGGGATTGTCAGGATGAGGCATGTGAAAGTGTACACTTGTGCCATGCTTTTTTTCAGTTCTCTTTTGAGGGGAAACTGATCAATGTTGGCTGGGCTCTTACCTGCAAAGTCAGACATGCCGTACATGATGGTGAGTTCAGTGTAGAGACAGGGCTGGTCGAAATATAGTGAAGACAGCTCTCTTTCTGGCTTCCTCAGCACTGTAGTTGGCATAAATGTGGATCTCCAAGCCCCTATATGACAGCGGGGCTTTCTCTCATGCAAGCTGCATTATCCGCTGCTTCATCTGGAAGTAATGGATACAGGCTATGAAGGGATGAGGCACGCTATCCTGTCTTCTCTGGGTAGCCACCCTGTGCGCTCTGTCCATGGTCAAGGGCCAGGGGAAGGCGTCGGTGCCAAACATCTCTCCCAGGCAGGACTGAATAAAAGAGGTTGCTTGGGTGCCCTCAGCTCTCTCTGGTATGCCCATATGTGACACCTCCTGGATCTGTTCTTGAGGTCTTCAGTCTTCAGCTTCAGTTGTTCATTTTCCTTTAAAATACTGCTAATTGTGGATTCCAGTGTAGTTATTCTCCCCTTAAAGTCATTCATTGACATTTCGATGGCCTGGTCATCAGAAACATTTTGTTTAGATGTTGATTGTCAAATTATGAATTTATAAAATAAAATTAGAACAGATGACTTTCTAAATATTATTTTTTTTGAATATCATAGGCCCTCTCTGAGGGCCTAGAGGGCCCTGCCGGTTACCCTCTGATGAACTACAACCAGCAACAGGTTAGTTTAGCTTAGCATAAAGACTGAAAACAGGGAAACAGCTAGTCTGGCTCTGTCCAAAGATAACAAAATCCACCTACCAGCACCTCTAAAGTTTATGTATCTGTACAAAAATTGAAGTGTAAAAACAACAGGTTGTGGTTTTATGGCAAGTTAAGTAACTATTTCTTACTCAAGTGCAGTGACTCCCCTAGAGCAGACTTTTTTACTTTTGACAGAGCCAGGCTGGCTGTTTCTAGTTTTAATGCTAAGCTAAGTTAACCTGCTGCTGGCTGTAGCTTCATATTTAACAGATAAACACAAGGATTGTATCGATCTCACACCCACCTCACTTGTTGTTAGATCTGGAGGAGGAGAGAGAGGGAGAGATGAAGATGACGGAGAGGTGTGGCTAGCTACTCACCCAAATTCACATTTGATAGGATGATTTTTTGTAAATGAAACTGTTTTACAGGAAGAGAAAAGGCAGGGATTTTGATGTAAAAATACTCTGATTTTTTGACATTGTTGGGCCTAGTTTATAAAATTTTAAATGGTTGGCCCCTCCTCCACTATGTGACTTTGTGTACACTCGCTCAGTAAGTTCTATTAGATCTTCCAGAATATCCTCTATATAAGATTGTACCATACCATTTCATTGCACTTCATTTGGGTAGTCAGCTTTCTTTTTGAAAGCCACAACTCAGTGGAATGCCCTGCCTGATGATATGAAGAGCTGCAGTTCCATCAATACATTCAAAACCAAATTTAAAAAATCTACTAAAAACCTCTTAGCTCTGTAACCACTTAATCAAAATTCATGGTCTTCTCATTAGTGCAGGTAGTCTTGCCTTTAATTTGACAAGTTTACATGATTAATTTCTAGTTGATGTTATGTATGTATGTGATGTGCTATTGTGTGTAGCTTTGTATTTTGTATTTTGTATTTTGTATAATGTGCTCTGTGTGTTTTTTGCTTTGTACTGTTTGTTGTCATGCTGTTGTATGTTTTGATTGTGGGGGACTATAGATGTAAATTAGCTTTGAGCTAACTCTGGTGCAGTGCATTATTTATGTTAAAAACTGTACACTGTCCCGATAAATAAATACAATGCAATCAATCAACCATGTGCCATGTGGTTAGACAAAGGCAGGTCAACTTAACTTATAAACTCTGAAGCCTGACTATGAGGCTGCCTTTGTCCTTTAACCCCTGAGACAAAAGAGCAGTGCCAAAATGTTACTCTCTAAGTACTGGCTGCACAGGACATCCTTTGCCTTTCCATTGTAACTGCACCGAAGGAAGCTTTGCTTTCTCCGTGAGCCAGCTTACTAAAGGAGGTAACCCTGTGCACATGTAATTCCCCTTGCCAAGTTTGAAGAACCTCCCTTTCGCTGGACAAGCTGAGACTTTGCCCCGTGTTGACCCGAACACAATCACCGGATCTGAGAGACAGACTGCTACCGCAACCCTGCACTCTCAATTTGGCTGCAGAAGGGAGAAAGAATTTCACCACAGAAACAAAGGACAGCCTCTGTGCCCTGTTTGTCTTTAATTGAGTTGACTCCACTGTTTTCTCTGCAGCGCCCACTGAGAATCAGCTGCTGTCAAACCCACCAAAAGAGCGAGAGGACAGCCCTGTCAGCGTCTGAGCTGAGGAACTGAGCCGGATCTGAAAGAAAGACTGAAACACACACCTTACTCGCTTTCTGAAGTGACCAAGTAAGAGGCGTCTGAGCAGAGACAGTGTTAAATTGTGTGTTTTTAGCTTTTAGCTTTTTAAGCTTTATCGCTTGCGTTATTGTTGTGTGAATTAACCGACCAAAGAGTCCTTTTGCCTGCTATACTCTGAGAAGTAGTTGAAGTTTGCTGCCTTTTTAGTTTTGTTCACCATGCTAGACCATCTTGTGTTTGCCCCACTCGGGACTGCTGTGTTTGTGCCACCGTGAGTGAGAAAGTAAGTTGTTATTGTTGATATGCCCAGTATTTGTATCTATATTTGTTGAGGTAGCACAATTATTTACATTTGTATTTGTATTCGAATAAAAGTGGAAATAAAAATCCATTTTTTGTTTTTATTATGCTTTTAATTTTAGGATATTAATGTATTAAAATAAGTGTTTATGAATAAACTAAATTAGGAGCGACGTCCCCCACCGGGTCTCGAACTCTAGTCTACCAGATCATAGACGACTGTGCTGACTAAACCAAGTGCATCACCATCACGCTGACAGACCTCTACTTATTTATACACCCATAACACAGAGACAGCACCGTGTATAATGTGCAGAGAAGAACTTCAATGGTGATTATTGCTTTGCACTTTTAATTTACTGCCTATTTTTTACAACCTAACTTTGTGGAAAGGAGAAGGGGAACAACAGGTTATGGAGAGTCTCTTGGGAGCACTTTGCGCATGTCAGTAGCTCAGCTTTATCTCTACAACCCCAACTCTGGGAATGATGTCCAAATAAGGAATGTGTCATGCAGCAGATAGATGCGACTCCCCTCATTGAGACCTGCTGATAGACGTAACAGCAGAGCACAGGAGAGAGACTGAAATAGCGATGTAACCGACCTTCACGCTGGTATTTCACGTGTTTTTTTTTTCTCTCCGAAAACAAATAATTTTAAAAATATTTTTTAATATATATAATATTTGCATTACAGACTGCTGTCCATACATGTGCTCTCTGTGGACAAAGCAACTGCTTTACCCTCCCATGGTTGCGAGACTCCGCCTAAAGTCGGCTTTTCCTCCTATTTCTTTCCCTCTCTTGCAACTAAGCCACACACACCTGCGCACCAGTGGAGGCTGGTCCATAAAGGCAGAGGAGGCTGCTCCTCTATTTTTTGAGAGGCAAGAGGGAAAACATAAAAAAGAATACTTGGTTGAAATAAACCATTACCAAATCTCAGTATCATTTATAAAATATTTTTTCTCTCTTCTTTGGAAAAAATCTATTATTGGAATTCTGATTAAAATGCTTCAACAGCAACACCTGCAGGGCAGGAGGAGAAAGGGCAGTCTGTGTGAAGTGGTGGTGGAGGCAGAGGAGGATGGGCTCCTGCTGTCCTCCTTAAGGCAGGATCTTTTACATTAATTGAATGTACTTCATTTTTTTCACGCTAATCTATGATTGGCCAAGACACGTAAAATGATGCTTCAAGGGAGGATGTCCTCCATAACCAATCAACAACCAGAATACAATATTGACCAATGATAGTTCCAGATTTCATCTTCAGTTCTCTACCACTGTAACATACTTGAGTGTGACGAACTGGTAAGAGAAGAAGAGCGGTATGATATAAATAAATTGATAGTGTACCATATTAGAAAATAAATTATAATGTGCAAATTGCGAACTATATCTTTAAACACATCAGTAAAACATTACATCTTATTTAGGCCCTTTCAACAACCAAATGTCCTTTTTTCAGATTTAGAGGTTACGTTTCACTTCTTTTATGGAGCAGTAGATAGCTGCTTCCGTTAGCCAACGCAACATCTGGCTTTTTGTAGCAGCCCTGAAGGACTGTTAAGGACTGTTGTGAAGCTAACAGGAGAATGGATTTGGATGGCGCAGCAACAGCAGGACGCCGCCAGGGAGCGGCTGGAGAGCTCTGCTCTGCTGGTGCAGCCTCAGGCTTCATTGCCTCAGCTGTCCAGGCTGGACCCTCAGTGGGACTACAGTGACGTGATGCGACCCGACGTGCTGCAGCTCTGATGTGAACTCCTCTCAACAACAATAGAAAGTTAACAACATAATTTAAATGAAACAACCAGGAGAGTTAGCTTGTTTGTCATTGTTGCTAATGATATTAGATTGGTTAACCAGCAGCCACAAAGTTCTGTTAACTAACAAACAAGATGACCAACAGCCACAAATGGAGTTTATGAGATGGATATGTCATCTCCATGAAAGAAAGAAGATATCAGATAACGTGAGTCAGATACAGCTTCTCTCTCTCTGTCTCTTTGGTCGCTAATTTCGTCTCCGATGGTTAAATGTCTCTCTGTGTGACTGTCTCTCTGTGTGAATTTATCTCCTTAACACGAATGCAGCAAAGAGATCATATAATGTGCTGTGGGTAGTTTGCTTGTAGAAGTTACAGTGAGCTGTCTGGACAAACTGATCCAGTTTTTAATTGGGTGGTTGTTACCTGTTGATGTTGTATGATTTTTAAATGAGTGAGCAGGAGGTCTGGCTGCTTGCTTGTGACAATTTCTTCAGTTTGTTTCTAAGCTGAGCTGTATATTAAGGGATAAGTTTAAAGTAAACTAACTGGAATGACAATTGTTAACGTCAGCTTTGTAGACTATATTTTGTATGCATATAGATAAGAGTGTGTAAGTCATGTAATTGGTACATGCATTAATACTTTCTGATGTGATTCTACACTTTTAGATTTGTGAACATTTTTAGAATTCAGTCTTTTTAGTATTCAGCATTGATCTGCACCTGTATCAGATTATAAGCTTTGTGGTACTGTATATATTTCTGTATACTAAGAAAACACACAGAAACACGTGTAAATCGTGATATGTTGTCTGTTTTTGAGAAGAACATATATCTGTTGCCACAATAGAACAATACTATAAATTTGAATTTAACTTTGTTGGAAAAATGTTGGAAAAAAAAAAAGTTTTATTGGCATATAAAATTGCCCCCCACCCCTCCGATTTCATCGGGTGGGGGACAATGATATAGTAGGATGCAGTTTGTTGTAAGATTCCATGTTGGTTTTCCTCCTGTCCTCCTCAATTTTTTGAGTCACCAACTGCCACTGGTGTGCACACACATACACAACTAACACCTCTCTTACCATCTGATGGTCAGATAATGTGGGACAGCGCTGCTCTGTCCCACGTCACCTACCATCAGACACGTGTGTTTGATACAATGAATTGGGTGAGTGCAGAGAGTGCCATCCTGCTGTTGTCTAACCAAAGCACCACAGTCACATCCGCCATTTAGTTCTCATGTGACATTACCTCCTCACATAGACACGTCTGCCATCTAAACTCTCGTGCAACATCATCACACCAGATCATGGCCGCCATCTTGCCACTCACCCACACACACACACACTCGCACGCACTCAACTGCATATGTGTTGAACCGTGTACAGCTGTTGTTTTATGTATGTTTGCTTAGGTAGAATTAGATTTTAGGATAGTGATTTATTCATCAAAGCATCTGCTAACTTTGTTAACTTTGCTATTGTTTAATAAACACTGTTATATCTTTAAAGAGAAGTCTTTTGTCATTATTGTGTTTATATACTGTGAGAAGTGACTGATTGAGAGAGTCAGAGCTTGAGCTCAAACCTAGCATTCTAGATAAACTCTTTTATGTGACTACCTCACTGTCTGGTTATTGGTCCCAGTTTCCAGATGGTGACCCGTTATTATTAATTAATATCAATGATTGTATTAAATTTATAAAATTTATAATTGTCTCTAATAATTATTAATTATTATTAATAACTCCTCCCAGCTCCAACAAGATATATTTGACATATAACAAGAGATAAATGAACAATTAACACAGGGACACAAGATTAAAACTGGGAAAATGTATTTTTCATGGGGCCTTTTAGAAGCTGGAACAAGAGAATTTGGAAATTTAAAAAAGAAAAAAAGACTCAAAACGATTAATCTATTATTAAAATAGCTGGCAATTAATTTTATAGTTGGCAACTAATTGATTAATTGACTAATCACTCTAATGCGTAATTCCCAAAATGTGGAACTATCACTATCACAGCATGCTCAAATGGATCTTACTGTACAAAGAACCTTTTTGGTGGTGTAAAAAACATGTATGAGTAAATGCAAATCAACCACGTGACAACTGTTTATTGTTTGCTTCTGAACTAGTGTTATGCATTTTGTATTCTGTGTTTTTAAATAACTTGCTGCCTTTTGCTGAAGACACTCAACTTTTAATCTCAGTTAGGATTTCCTGGTTAAATAAAGGTGAACACATAGAGCACACATAGAGCCTAAATCTAGACCACAAAATCCTCTCTTACTGTCTTTCTCCAGTCCTACTGAAGGCAGGTGAAATTCCTCTCTCCTTCCCCTGCCTGGTAATTTTCCTCTCTGTTTGTCTCTGTGTCATTAACAGTGATTTATACGAGGGCTTGCTTGAACACGGATGATGCCAATAGGTGGGATGTGGGTACATGCCACCCAGCCCTCCCTGCTCACCTTTCTCCTCACCGCAGCAGTGATTGATCAACATAAACACAACACAAAGCAGAGGGCCATAAAAAGGAAAAACACAAATACTGGGTGTTTTGTTTCAGGAGACAATAGCTATTGTGTGTGTGGTGGTGTGCCAGGAAAGAGAGGCGTGTCTGCAGAGACATAGAGCTTTATTTTGGAGAGCAGACCAGTGCTGTCATGTATTCCTCACTTGGCTTTTAGTATTCTGCTCAAGCATCTGTGCCAATGTAAACAGCCCAGATGAAGTTATTCATAGTTTTACAACATACACATTTCAGACTCAGTTTGCATTGTCTGTTTTTTCCAATACTAAGAAGAGGAATTTGTTTTTTATGTTATGTATTATTTTTAGACATGAGGTGTTGCTAGGGAGGGGGTTTGATAGCATATCATCATATTAAATTCCAGTGTCAAATCCTTATCAAATCAAGATCCTTTTGAATCTCTTATCAAATCTTATTAGGGCTCAAGGACCAAAGTGCCAGCAGTGAGAGTGTGAGGAACCTATTGTTTTTGAAGGGATTATTAGAGCCAGGGCATGAAAGTGCCAGGGGCCCAATGGTCCCTGCCACTGAAAGCGCAAGGAACCTATTGTTTTTGAAGGGATTATTAGGGTCAGAGCACAAAAGTGCCAGGAGCCCAACGGTCCCTGGTTATGAAAGCATAAGGAACCAATTGTTTTTGAGGGGATTATTATTATTAGGGCCCTAACGTGAAAGTCCCCAACAGTCCCTAGCACTGAAAGTGTGAGGAACCTATTGTTTTTTTTAGGATGATGATGATGATGATGATGATGATGATTATTATTATTATTATTATTATTATTCTCCTATGTGTTATCTATCCAGTCTCATGACCCTGAACCATAGTTGGGCGGCCACTGGCGTGACGCTAGCTCACTTAGCTTAGTCTGGCTTGCAGCTGGTAACAAGCTTTATGAAGAATCTGGTCAAACTCTGCGGTGGAGAACGAGACACCTTATTCCAGCACTGCAGCAGACTTAATACATAGCCTCCATGTGATGCATCTGACTCTTTTATTCACTTACAGTGGTGGCTTATTTCTCCCTCTCGGCATACAACTATTTACTGTGGCTGCGGCTAAAAACACACACTTCCAACTGCTGGTGTTTACACTACTACGTCACACATACAGACCCACAAAGCCCACAAAGCCACCTGCTTGAAGGAGCAGGCTTGACTTGCAACACATGGCATTGCGTTTTTGAGGGGCTTAAAATGCTCGAAAACTCATGAAAATTGGCACACATGTCAGAACTGGTGAAAATTGCAAAGTTTTGTAGTGATTGGGACATTCCACTTATGTTTATATTGCCTACTGGCAACAGGAAGTGAAGCCTAAATGTCATATAGTTGATATATGACTATACGACAATATAATGTCGTATAGTCATATATCAAATGTATACACAATTTCCAATATGTCATCTCCAGCACCATGTACTGCACACAGAAAATAATATTTTAACATTTGTTACAATATTTTAACATTTTGTAACAAATGCATTTACTAGTTTTTCTGCATCTTTTTGGGACAGGATGTGTCTGATTTTTGCGATATTACGTAAGTGAAAAAAGGCAGTCCTTGAGATTTGATTTATGTGGGAGTTAAAGGACATATCCTGATCAAAGATAACTCCCAGATTCCTTATGGTGGTGCTAGAGGCCAGGGTAATGCCATCCAGAGTAGCTATATCATTGGATAATGTGTTTCTAACTTGTTTAGAGCCAAACACAATGACTGAGTTTTATCTGAGTTTAGTAGTAGAAAATTGCAGGTCATCCAGGTCTTTATGTCCTTAAGGCATGCTTGGAGTTTGTTTAACTGATTGGTTTTATCTGGCTTCATTGATAAATATAATTGAGTATTATCTGCATAACAATGAAAATTTATGGAGTGTTTCCTAGGCTTCCTTAAGCAGCCTGGGATGGGGTGTAAGAGACAGGTTGATGGTTTAGCTGAACAAATTATTGAAGTTAGTTCAGAAAAGTCGACTGGAGAAAAACAGTCCAAATATATGTCAGGATTTACAGCTGTTTCTAAGGTGCCTGTGTTTGGGGAGAAATCAGTGCCTGTTGAGGGCAGGAAGTGGTGAATTTTGCCTCTAATAGTTAGAATTTTATCATTAAAGAAGCTCATGAAGTCATTACTACTGAGAGCTATAGGAATACATGGATCAATAGAGTTATGACTCTTTGTCAGCCTGGCTAAAGTGCTGAAAAGGAAGCTAGGGCTGTTTTTATTCTCTTCTATTAATGCTGAGTAATAGCATTACAGAGGGCCCTCCTATATATTTTAAGACTATCTAGCCAGACTAAGCGAGATTCTTCCACTTTGGTTGAATGCCAAATCTTTCAAATTTGCGGGTTTAGGAGTTATACCGTGGAGCTAAACTCTTTATTATTTTCCTTTTTAAAGGCGCGATGGAATCGAGTGTTTTTCGCAATAAGAGTCCTCTGAAGTACTGAGACATGGCATTGAATTCAGTACTGATGGAATTGCTTCCATAAATTTAGCTACAGCACTAACAGATAGACATCTAGTGAGGACATTTTTGTCTAATTTTGTGTAATCCCGTAATAGGAATTAAAAAGTTCTTAAGTAATGATCTGATAAAATATGATTTTGTGGAAAAATTATTAAATGTTCAATTTCAATCCCATAACTCAGAACAAGGTCGAGGGTGTGGTTAAGACAGTGAGTGGGATTATTTACACACTGAGAGAAGCCAATTGAGTCTGACAAGAAGATAAAGGTAGTGCTGAGACAATCATTATCAACATTCACATGAATATTAAAATCACCCACTATAATGACTTTATCTGTACTAAGGACTAAGTTTGATAAAAACTCTGAGAATTCAGATAGGAATTCAGAGTATGGGCCAGGAGAACGGTACACTATAACACATAGAGCTGGCTGTAAAGTTTTCTAGGTTGGGTGAGAGAGACTAAGAACAAGGCTTTCAAATGAGTTATGATTAAATTTAGATCTAGGGTTGATGATTAGGCTTGAGTTGAAAATGGCTGCAACTCCACCTCCTCGGCCACTGTCTTGAGGAATGTGAGTATTAATATGACTGGGGGGAGTAGATTCATTTAGGCTGACATATTCTTCATGACACAGCCAGGTTTCAGTAAGACAAAATAAATCAATATGATGATCTGAGATTAAATTGTTTTCTAATACAGCTTTAGATGATAGTGATCTAATGTTCAAGAGTCCACATTTAATTCTCTTATTTTGTTGTACTATTGCAGTAGTGGCTTTAATTTTTATTAGATTTTTATGAATGACTCGTCTTCTGTTTACTTTGGATTTAATTGAATTAAATGACACAGTCTCTATGTAATTTTGGGTGGATAACTGCTCTAATGGAAGCGTAGAGAAGCGTGTAGGACTGCAGCTCTGCCTCCTGGTCTCAACTCTAGATTGTCATGGTTTTGGTCTACTAATAAACTCAGCCATATTTCTAGATATGAGAGCAGCTCCATCCAAAGTGGGATGTATGCTGTCTCTCCTAATCAGACCAGGTCTTCCCCAGAAAGTCTGCCAATTATCTATGAAGCCCACATCGTTTGCTGGACACCACCTTGACAGCCAGTGGTTGAAAAGTGACATGTGGCCATACATGTCATCACTCGTCAGATTTTGCAGGGGCCCAGAGAAAACTACAGAGTCTGACATTGTCTTTGCAAATGTACACACCGACTCAACATTAATTTTAGTTACCTCCAATTGGCATAATCCGTTGTTACTGCCGACATGAATGACAATCGTACCATATTTATCCTTAGCCAGCAGTTTTAAATTTGATTCTAGGTCACCCGCTCTGGCCCCAGGAATACATTTGACTATGGCTGCTGGTTTTGCTAACTTCACGTTTCTGACTATGGAGCTGCCAATATCCAGAGTTGGTTTCTCAGCGGGTGTGTCACTGAGGGGGGAGAACTTGTTTGACATGCGAACAGGATGGTGGTGAACCGTGGGCTTCTGCTTAGGGCTATGCTTCCTTCGGACAGTCACCCAGCCACCCTGGCTTCCCGGCTGCTCGGGAACTACTGGGGGAGTGTGAACTACGCTAGGTTGCGTCACGTACTGGAACAGTGCTGCACAGAGACTCCCAAACGCTATTGATTTCCGAATGAATGGATATTTGGCGTTATTTTTGGCATTAAAAAATATTTTTTTGGCCTGGCCGGGGTTCTCGTTGTTATCATTATGGAGAAACACTGATTCAGTAAACATTTAGTAAGCGTTGAGAACAGTTAGACCTAGTCGTCTCCATTAGGTTGGGCTGAAAACAACGGGGGTGTTTTGAATACACCCCCATTTTCACAGGTAATTTGTTAGTCTGTTCCTCCCGCCGCAGGAAATAATGGATTAATCCTGGAAGGCTACTGATGTAGCACTTTTCTCCTTATGAAAGTAACACGGCAATTATTCAACCAATGAGAATTTGGTCGGATGAGAGCATATCGACCAACTAATTGACCAGTCGACTACAGCCCTACTCTTTTCACTCACAGACGATCTTTGTCTGAATACAGACAGCAGCTGCAGAGAGCACATTAACCAGAAAACTTTTTATTTTGTTATGTACAGTACATTGCAGTATGATATGAGTATGAATATAAGTTGTTGTAATTTTACATTGCTGTGGGTAATTTGATTCTTAGGTCTCTCTTCAGTTTTGTACTGCTGATGCTAGCTGCTTACATAATGGAATCTAATTTACTATGTCAACTGCACATGTGAAAGCAAATATGCACATATACTATAATGAAGGGATCTATACCCAATGCAACAGCAAGGCTCCTAAATATGTTTTTGGACAACAATGAAGGATCTATGGTAGGGTTGGGCCGATGGGCGTCACTGATGGCTGATAGTCATTGACCACTGAGCCTCTACCATCGTGACATTGAGAGTTAGTTGTCATCAAGTTGACCTGGTTCACTGTCTGTTCTCTGTTAGCAACATAAATTAATCATCGGTTTTGTTTTCTTTCTTGCTAATCTTTGATAAAAACAAAGTATCCTTTAAAAAAAAAGGTGTAATTTTCCTCTCTGTATGATCCACATAGACCACTCTTATATTCACAAGTGCAATCAGACTTTGTAGCAGAGAGATGATCTCGTTAAGTAATATGCAGATTTATGCAGTAATTTGCATAACAAATCAGTTTGGTGGTGTTGAGGTGATAATGAGCGAGTGAAAACAAGGTGATAAAAAAAGCACAGGAGACCAAGAGAACAGAAGTAAAAGAAATAACAGCAGACAAAGACAGCATTTTAAGAGAGTGAAGGTTAACAGCTCACTTGTTGTTCAGTTATGTTTGAAATAAATCTGGTAAGTGATGTCATTTCCATACTTCCCACTCACTCTGCATTCTGGTAACAGCTCAGTGCTGGTTTGTTTTCACTACCATTTATTTTTATGTGCACTTGCACAAACAAAATACAAATTTGTACTATTCAAACTGTTTTTGAAGGAGAATAATTATACACACATCACATAGGTGCAAGGCTATTAGAAAGCAGCATCTATGAAAAAAGGAAGAAGGCCTGCATAGTTACTCCAAGCCACAAAATTTTATCAATCAGGACAATTTTTTGATCCTACTCAGATTTTTGTCAGGTAAAAATGTTAAGTTATGTGTAAAGAAGGACAAAAAACTCATATACATCCATGCACAGCAACCGGCTGATATGCTCTATGATGACAGGTGTGGTTAACCATCCAACATAAATATCTCAAAGCAATATACAATTCAATACAGTACATCAAATAGAGCATATCATATATAAGCATAGCACAAAACGTGAGGAAATTTGTGTTTGGTAGATTATTTCTTCATTGTAACAATGCTTCTTGGCAATAAATCTTATACCGTTGGAAAGCCTGTTTATTTCCCTTTTAAATGGTGCCACATTTGTAAGGAACATGCATTTGTGGGATGAGCAGCAGAACTGAGTATGTGGCTTGCGCTGAAAAATTTGCCAAATATTCTCTGCCAATGCCAAACAGCTTATTTTTCTGTTGCTACTGACTCTTGTTTTGAGCTTTTGGTACCCCCAGCAGTGTGTGACCAGGCTGAACAACCTTGATGGAATGACCTGCCAGCAGTGCTGACCTCAACCCCATTGAACACTTGTGGGATCAGCTTGGGTGTGCTGTTCATGCTAGAGTGAGCAACACAACCATGTTGGCTGACTTGCGACAAATGCTGGTTGAAGAATGGGATGCCACCCCACAGCAGTGTGTGACCAGGCTCGTGACCAGCATGAGGAGGAGTTGCCAGGCTGTTGTGGCTGTGAATGGTTCTTCCACACGCTACTGAGGCTCCTGTTTGTTAAATGAATAAATTGTTTCTTCAAACTTCAATCATCCAATCCACCAAACACCAAACAATGTCAATGGCAGAATAAGCTGTTTGGCATTGGCAGAGAAGATTTTGCAAATTTTTCATCGGCGCAAGCCACATACTCAGCTCTACTGCTCATCCTACAAATGCATGTTCCTTACAAATGTGGCACCATTTAAAAGGGAAATAAACAGGCACCTGATTGGCCCTATGCTGCCAGGAGGCCTGCCATGACTGCCCTTCACTGTTTTTCGCCCATTTGCGCTGGTGTCGGCAACATGTGCACTGGAACCTGAACATGTGGAGGAACATTATGTTCAGCGATGAGTCCAGATTCTGCCTACGGCAGTTGGATCATGGGGTCAAAGTGTGGAGAAGATGTGGAGAACGCTATGCTGATTGCTGTACCGATAACATAAGTAACATCTTTTGGTGGAGGCATCTTTTGGTGGAGGCAGTGTGATGGTGTGAGGCGGCACTTCCCTCACAGGAAAAACGAGGCTTGTCATCATTGGAGGCAATCTCAATGCAGAGAGATATCGAGATGAGATTCTGCAACCAGTGGCAATCCCATATCTCCACAGTCTGGGACCGAACTCTATCCTCCAAGACAGTGGCAGCTGGTGACTCAAAAAATTGGGGAGGACAGGAGGAAAACCAACATGGAATCTTACAACAAACCGCATCATACTATATCATTGTCGTATATTGAGCAATAAGCTTAAAGTAACTAAAATAACAAGTGTTAACATGTCAGCTTTGTAGACTATATTTTTCATATAGATAAGAGTGTGTAAGTCATGTATTTGATACATCCATTAATACTTTTTTAGATCTGTGGATGTTTTTAGTGTTCAGTCTTTCTAGTGTTCAGCACTGATCTGAACCTGTATCACATTATAAGCTTTATGGTACTTTATATATTTCTGTATACTAAGAAAATACATAGGAAATATGTGTAAATCATGTGATATGTTGTCGGTTTTGATTAGAACATAAATCTGTTTGTTTAAAGTTTAAATATTAAAACTGAAAGTTTATGTCATTTAGTGTCTCGTCCTCTGAGGGATAAAAACTTGGACTAATATTCTTAGATGTCCACAAATGCTATTTTGCAAAACAAATGTGATGAGAACTGTCATTCAGAAGGATTATACAAAATAAAGAGACAGTAGAAGATAGAGGCTGCATGAATGCAAACACAGTGAATGAAAAGATGCCGGTGGAGATTTTCGGAGGCAGGTCTGCACTAAGTGGCTCAAACTGAGGCCAGAATAATTTACCTTGTGATGAAAATGTTTCAATTTCAGCAAAAACCTGTTTCAAGGTTCAAAGGACATTTTTGGGGGGTTTTCTTGCTGAGAAATAGATTAGAAGATTGATACCACTCTCATGTCTGTATGGTAAATACATCTACTACCAGCTAACTTAGCTTAGAATAAAGATGGGAAACTAAGGGAAAAAGCTAGCCTGGCTCTGTCCAAAGGTAACAAAATCTTCATACTAGCACCTAAATCTCACTAATATCATGTTATATCTCATTTGTTGAATCCTTACAAAGACAGAAGTGTAAAAAGAACATTTTTTGCAGGGAGTTATGTGTCATTTCTTGGCCAGGATCAGTAACTTCCTGGATCCTCGGCTGGTTACTTGGCAAACTGGAGATGTGAAGTCTGACAGACGTGGATGTTTACCAGGCAGAGAGGAGGTCATGAAATATGCTATCAAGTTGCATTATGGGAAATATAACATCCACTATTTTGAATTCTGTCCCTTGCAAGTCCACCCAAATGTATGGTAGTGCAATACTAAATGGCTAGGGTATTTTTTCTAGTTTAACATTTTGACACAGAAGTAAGAGATGCATTTATCCAATCTGCTGCAGATACGGTTTTGTCTTCAGCTCAGTCACTTTAAAAGGGAAGGAGAACACTTTTCAATCATCTATCCAATAGACAATTGACACGAAATACTCCACAAGAGGTGATGTATGAATGTTGAGACATGTAGTAATTCTTGTGTAGTAACATGTTCCTTGGTTTCCAGTCTCACCCTGTGACAGCATCCTATAGTCTGTATGCAGAGAGGAGCTGCTGGAAGCTGAGCTGGTTCATTCTAGTCTGGACTGCTTTGGTGTGGTTTGGCATGGGACTCTCTTTGCCATATGGACTGTTCTAGCAATAACACACTGTGCTGTTCACTTGGCTGAACACTAAACAGTAATCAGTCGTTTCCTATTTACATGCTGCTCCATAACTGTCAACCATCAATTTATTTAACACTTAATGTCATAAAAACTATTTTCTTACAATTTAGTAATTCAGCAAATAATAGAAAAATTGCAACACTTTGACATCCTGTCATAATCCCTTAGAATTTTCATTTGGTGTTATATTGTGCTGAGAGCATAACTGACTGTTTGATGAAACCCTCCTCTGAACATCGATTATCCAATCATAGCTTAGCAACTGAGCATGGCAGGTCTTTCAGGTTTTGTATTTCTCCACATGTTGAAGTGGTGTTCACAGAGCTGTGGTAAAAGTAACCCTGGATATAAAGGAGGATGGAGCCTTTTTTTAACACAAGAGCAAAAGTATAAGGAATGGATTTAATTACTGCATTTAGTAAACTGCATTTTGTGGGGTTACAGGCTACAGCCCTGTTCATAACTGACACTGTGTATCCTCCTCTATATACTTAACTACAAACTAACTAGCTCTACACTGCAGCACTAGAATAATGCTGTTTCTCCATTTACATACCATCTACATGGATCATCAGCTGGTTAGGGTGCTGACTGTTAACCTGGGACCAGTTAGCTTTAGCCTCAAGGGGGAAGTATACTTCTCTACTCCTCCAGCTCTGATTGACCATAAGTCGACCTTCAGTCTGTTAGCATGATATCATGTCATCAAGTGCATATTTAAGACTAGTTTTAAAAAGTCGGCCAGAAATGGCGTCTTCAACAGTCGCAGAGCTGACATTAGGCTAATTAGCCAGCTAGCTACAACTGATAAAACCTGCCAGTGACAGTTGTCATTCCAGCTGACAAAATTGATGGTTGCAAGGTAGAAATGAGATGATGAGTAGATGTCTACTTCTGTTTTAAATCAACCACCCATTGTTTAAACATTGCTAATATTGGTAATATAATTTGATGGTAAATGTGCCACTTTGTCAATGTAAACGGCATAGTTGTTAGTTGCCCTGCTACTGCAGTAATTATGGTAGGCTTAAGGCATTTTATCAGCTTTGACTAGACTGCTGTAATTACTATAGTAGGAGTACAACTGAATTTAAAAGGTGGATGGCTTCCCTGAAGTAAAGACGCTCCGCTTCTGAAATGTTAGCCACCATGATGTCACCCACTGATTTATGGACTCCAATTTTGAAGCCTCGAATGAGGCATTTTGACCGTTATTTGGTCAAAATGGTTACCACTATTTGGTGCTAAAGACTGCCAACTACTTAAACTTCATCTTGCTGTACATCATGTGAATTTCATGTAAATCGGATAATGTTTGTCACATAAGGCAGACTTCCTGGCCCTAACTATAAGCTTTATCAAAAAGTTTAGTTTTAAGCCTACTCTTAAACACAGAAAGGGTGTCTGCCTCCATACACTTTCAATGTTACACAGATGTTAGGCTGTTAGGCAGACTGTTAGGCTCCTGGTTCCACAGGAGAGGAGCCTGAGAGCTGAAGGCTCTGCCTCCCATTCTACTTTTGGAGACTCTAGGAACCACAAGTAAGCCTGCATTCTGGGAGTGCAGTGTTCTAGAGGGGTAATAGGGTACTATGAGCTCTTTAAGATATGATGGTGCCTGACCATTAAGGGCTTTTGCAGGTGAGAAGAAGGATTGACATTCTATTCTGGATTTTACAGGAAGCCATTGCAGAGAAACTAAAATGGGAGAAATATGATCTCTTTTTCAAATTTTGTCATGCAGCTGGACCGTTTTTAGAGACTTGTTGGGCAGCGTGATAATAAGGAATTGCAATAATCCAGCCTAGAAATAACAAAAGCATGGACTGGTTTTTCTGCCTGTTTTTGAGATGGGACGTGCCTGGTTTTTGCAATATTATGTGGGTGAAAAAAGGCAGTCCTTGAAATTTGTTTTATGTGGGAGTTAAAAGACATATCCTGATTAAAGATAACTCCCAGATTCCTTATGATGGAGCTGGAGGTCAGGATAATGGCATCCAGAGTAGCTATGTCATTAGATAATGTGTTTCTAAAGTGTTTAGGGCCAAGCACAAGAACTCAAGTTTTGTCTGAGTTTAGTAGCAGAAAATTGCAGGTCAACCAGGTCTTTATGTCCTCAAGGCATGCTTAGATGTTAGTTAACTGGTTGGTTTCATCATATTAATAAATATAATTGGGTATCATCTGCATAACAGTGAAAGTTTATGTTTGTAAAGTTTATGTGTTTCCTAATAATATTGCCTAAAAGAAGCATATGTAGGGTAAATAGTATTGGTCCAAGCACAGAACCATGTGAACTCTGTGTCTAACTTTTGTGTGCATGGAGGATTCATTGTTAACATGTGCAAACTGAAACTGATCTGATAATAGGACTAAAGAATTCAAGATTCAAGATTTAGTTTGTCATTTTCTTGTGTATTTGCATACACACAAAAAACTAAATGCTGTTCCTCCCAGCCCACAGCAGTGTAACAAAAACAGAAAGGATAAAGAAAGTACATGTCTCAGTTCGATGTAGACAGCTCTTGCATGTCAACAACTGACCAGCACTGATGGGGGAGTGAAATACGAATGTCTACATGATGACGTAGACATAGACATGGACAAAGACACTGCATAGTCAGAACTAGGAGAGGCCGCTGCAAACGTCGTCACGCTGCTATCATACCAGTTCATGAAGAGAGAGAGAACCACCAACAAGGACCCCTTCATTTCTCCTCTTATCTTCACAAAATAACACTTCTGTTAGCTTCCTCAGTGCAGTTTCTCCTTTTGAAGGTTGGTAACAGTGGCAGGTAGCATTTAGCAGTTGACAGCTAGCTAGTGTTTTGATTTAAAAAATATATCCAAAGATGATATTTCCTCTTCTGTTGATTAAAGCTGTTACCTCTTCTTTAGAGTTCTTTTCTGAAGATTATTAGGTTATTTTGCAAAATGTCACACTTTTTAGGTTCAAGTTTTAGATGTATTCAGGAGCACATCCATCTTAGTGCGGTTCTTTTAATTCCAATTAAAAGCTCCAGTCTTTGTAATAGGATGTGATGGTCAATGGTATGAAATGCAGCACTAAGATCTACACAAGTACAGAGAGAAGTCCTTTGTCTGATGCAGAGAACAGAAAGCTTATGTTATATACAGGCTTAGCAATAGTAACTAAGGGTGACAAGCCTTAAACGATGCATCCTCCATTGCCTTTGTATGCAATCTCTAAAACTCTATTTGTGTTCTGACTGAACACACAGTTACACGGAACCATCAATTGCCCTGCACTCACAGTGTGTCAGTAGTGATATAACGCCTTGTATTGCTTTATGAGTACTAAGGGTGTAACGGTATGTGTATTTGTCCCAAACCGTCAAGGTGCAAATGTTACAGTTTGGTGCATGCAGTCGTATGAAGAATATGCTCTATGACCCCAACAACTCTGACATGCAGAACAATAATTCTAGCACTGCACCACTTAGATTAGATATAGTATGCCCATGGTTGCCTGGTTACTCTGGTTACCCTGCAGTCAGAATGACAAACTAGAGACCCATAACACTGACTGAGTGCAAAACTATGCTCCATTATCTCCATAGTGAAATTCTATCTCGTCTCCCCGTCTCCCTCTCCTCTCTGTGATGGTTGGCTTCTCACTCCACTTTTGAGTAAAGCTGTTCAGAACAACAATAAAAACATTTGATTTCTGAAGTGGTCAGACATCATCAGATCATAAGAACCAGTTCTGAGAGAGAAAAATGTAGTTAAAAAGTATGAAATTAAAAGTATTGATTTGGTCCCTCTGACTGATACGTTATTATATATATCAATTGATTATAAATACTGAAGCATCAGTGTTACTGTTGTAGCTGCTGGAGGTGGAGCTAGTTTCAACTACTTTATAAAGGCTACAGTTAAACCATAAATCATCATCATAAAACAGCTGTCAGCAGGTGTCTAGACTCCTTGCAAGAAACAGAAAGTTTGTTATCCTTTCCTACTGCAGCACAACTAAACTGTTTCAATAATAGTTACAGCCAATGAGCCACTGTTGGATGTTTACATTTTTCAAAATAAAGGACCAAAATATTATCTACTACCTTTCTTTTTTCCCTGCTGTACCGAAATTGTACCACACTGTGACTCCAAAACCAAGGTACATACCGGAACATGAATTTTGTGTACTGTTACATACTAAACAGTTTTGATAATCGATTAACTCATGCAAAACATTCTCTGGTTCCAGCTTGTTAAATGTGAGGTTTGGTACTTTTCTCTGTTTTACATTATAGTAAGTATGATGGGTTTTTCTGGATTTTGGACTGCTGGTTATGCAAAAGAAGACATTTGAAGAAGTCACCTTGGGCTCTGGACATTTAATTGTTACGTTTTATGTAAATAATACTCTGAGATGTCATTCTAAGCTGTTTCTGATTGAATGATGCTGATTCACATTGTTGTCCATGAGATGAGTTAGGTAGTCACTATTTGTCCATGGGCTGAACAGAGTTTTGTCAGAAGATTTCTAATCACATCAGCTCTCTGTGTTCTTGCTTCTTTTTACACCCAGTTTTACTGCTTTTGTTTCCCTGTGAGTTTTTGTTACTCACCCTTTAGAAAGGTGAGCACAACCCAGCTGGTGCTCAGTGTGTGGGTGTGTGTGTGTAAATGTGTGAGTTTGGCAGCATTCTCGCCCTCAGGATGCTGTAAATCATACAACAGTTTATTAGCGACTCCACCAGCCTTGAATCCAGCACACATGCTCACAGAGTTAGCGTGTTGCTTCAGGGGATTGGGAGGGTTGAGATGATGTCATGGCTGAAACTTGAAGAGATCTCAACACACACACATTTACTTCATTAGGACAGCATGAAAGCCTCGGCACAAGATGTTTAAGACTGATGAGCACTCTCTTTCTTTGTTTCCACAGGGAGCATCAGAAGTGAGCTGCTGCAGTGGAACAGTAAGTCATAAGTTTGTCTCATTATCTTCATCCTTTTTCCTTCCTTTCTTAAATTCTTATGAGATTTGATCTCTGGACATAGATATGACATTGACTCCTCATGAGCAGGTTTGATGTCTCCTCTTGACAAATATAAATCAACAGGATGACAGCTGCTATTAATGATCAGTGTTCGTTTGGCATCCGACTGTGGATTACAGATTGATGAAATACTGCTTCTCTGTTTTACTACAGATTTATACTCCAGATACAGGTGTATTTATACCACAGATACAGGTGTATTTATACTCCAGATACAGTGTATTTATACCACAGATTTGTACACAATATACATTGCACTACAGAAACAGGTGTATTTGCACCACCGATAAAGGTGATTTATTCTACAGATACAGGTGTATTTATACTACAGATACAGTTGTATTTATACTACAGATAAAGGTGTATTTGTTCTACAGATACAGGTATATTTATACTACAGATACAGGTGTCTTTATACTCCAGATACAGGTGTATTCATACTCCAGATACAGGTGTATTTGCACTACAGACACAGGTGTATTTATGCTACAGATACAGGTATACACACGACCTCAATCGCTTGCTCGTGTCAATTTGCCCTGTACAACATCAGGAAGATCAGACCCTACTTGTCTGAGTATGCGGCAAATCTCCTGGTACAAGCTCTCATAATATCATGCATTGACCACTGCAACTCCTTACTGGCAGGCCTCCCTGCATTTACGTTCAAACCTCTGCAGATGATCCAGAATGCGGCGGCACAGCTGGTCTACAACCAGCTCAAAACAGCATGTCACCCCACTGTTCATATCCCTCCACTGGCTCCCACTTGCTGCCTGCATCAAATTCAAAACTCTGACACTTGCTTACAAAACAGCAACTAAAACAGCTCCTGCTTACCTGAACTCCCTCATTCAGGTCTACACTCCCTCTAGCCAGACTCTTCTCTTCTGTAGTTCCCCAGTCGTGGAACAAGTTGATGAACTGAAGGACTGAAACTTCAGACTCAAACTTAGCTTTATGGCACTTACTTGTTTTTATTTGTTTATAGTGCAATACAAATGACCAATATGAAAGACAACAAATGACAGAAACAAAAAGAGAGAAAAGGCAAAACAGCAGCAACAATAACAACAAGAATGATGAAAGAGCAAAAAAACAAACAAACAAAAGAGGCATAATGTTTGGCTTGTTATTGTCGTTATTGTGTGTGTTTGTGTGGGTGGGTTTTTTGTGTGAAAGATATAGAGGGGAGAGAGAGCATAAGGGGGGCAGTAATAACCAAAGGAAGAAAGAAAAAGAAAGGAATAAGAAAAACATAGCTACAATGCAGCTTGGAGGGCGGGTTAGGTCAGGACAGCTGGGTAAGGGCAGAATTTCTGTATTTATTTTTGTTTTCCCTTCCTTTTAACTTTTGTTTGTTTGCTTGTTTTATCATTTTTTATTCTTAATTGTTAGCTCTTTTCCCCTCTTCTCTTCCTTGCTTCTTTGCTTTCACCTGCTTCAGGCTACCACCTGGCCTGTAGGAGGTGGCTGGCTATTTGGAGGACAGATGCCCTTTAGAACAGCCCCCACCTCTACAGGAGGGCTCTATTCCGCTGGTTCTGAGGAGCATCTTTCTATTTGACTCCAAGCTGTCCCAAACCAGTCCAGTTCCCCAAACCCCTGACCACCCCAGTCACCAGAGCCCAGTCCAAGGAGGCCCCATTATTCAGATATGGTTGGAATGAAGGGATAAATAGTACATAATAGAATAAAACATAGCAAAAGATTAATGAATATTCAAAAAAGTTTATAAATATATATAAAAGAGTGAGAGTAGAAGGGATGAGACATCTGTGAATAGAGTGGGTTGTTGAGTGAGGAGGGTCAGTATAATTTTTAATTGTATGCCTGTGTATGGCCTAAACGTGAAGATGCTTGTGCATGTACAGGTGTATTTATACAACAGATACAGGTGAATTTATACAGCAGATACAGGTGTATTAATTCTGCAGATCATCATAAAGGTATCATAAAGACACCTTGAATCATAAAAAGCAGAAAACTCACCCCAAACTGTGAATTTTTTATTTTTTTTTTACATTTTAACATACCTGAAAAAATATACACAACTCACTACAATAACACACAAAACCCCTCAAAGAAGTGTGTGTGTGTGTGTGTGTGTGTGTGTGTGCGTGTGTCTGTGTGTCAGGTGTGTGCACACTGTAGCACCCAGAGGCAGATCACTGTAGGCTGAGAGAAAGCAGTGAGGCTGGATTAGGATGGATTAGCACTGTCGTCATCATCATACATTTAGCTTTCCCCTCCCACAATTTCTCTCTCCTTTTTCTCCTCCTTCCTTCTTTCCTCACAGGTCCTCCTCTCTTTTACCCTTCTCTCTAGCTATTCACCATCTTTTTTTCTCCTCTCCTGTAGTCTCCTGTAATTTAATTTTTAAAATTATTTTCCTCTCCTCCACCCTTCTCCTCCATTATCATATATTTTTTCTATTCATCCCCTTTACCTCTTTCACCCCATCTCCTTGTTTGCTCTTCTTTTTTAATTTCCCCATTCCCCTTCTCTCTCTTCTTCACCTTTCATTTCTCCTCCATTCCCCATCATTCCCCTCCTCTTCTCTCCTCTCGTCTTTTCCCCTCTCCTCCCCTCTTCTTCCCTCCCCCATCGTCTCCACCTTTTTCCTCCTCAGAGGGGACAGCAGAGGAGCGCAAGGAGCAGTAGGGCCAGAATTTACATCTTGATGTATCAGTTTCCTGCAGCAGCAGAGGCGGTGATGGATGACGCGTTGCCGGCGCTGCGGCGCTGCTATGAGTTACTGTGGTGATTACCGGCAGAGACGGCTACTCACTGGCCACTTCATCACTGTGACTGGTAGGGAGAAAGTCGAGAAAAGAGAGAGAAAAAGGAGCGAGAGACAGGAAAACAGAAAGAGAAGTGAGAAAAACGCAGTTGGAGTAGAGGGCAGGGGAAGGCAGCGGTGACTTGTTATGGCAGGATGGAGGAACAGAATCATTAGAGGGGAGGATGTTCTACTGGAGGAAAGAAAATTGTTCTCATGTGGAAAATAGCAGCAAGGATGTAAAACATGAGTCAGATGAGTAGATTCATATAAATTTACTCTTTGTGATTCAGGTTTGTAAAAAGTAACTGCAGTCGAAACTGCTTATAGTGATCACAGTTTCAGTTATCAACTGCTTATATGGATCAAAAAGCTTGGGACATACCCATACAAATGCTGTTTAAATAATTTACTTATAATAATCAAGTAGTCTGCTTACAATGTTCATTTTTGGTCTTTTCATACATGACAACATATGAAAAAGATTTTTAAAACACAGTAATTCTACTTTGTTTAGTCTCCTTGAGGCTTATGACAAACTGCCAAAAATGAGCTGAGATCCAGCAGCGAAACAAGCATATGAAACAGCTGTACTCTATTTTGAAACAGTCAATAAAATTCAGTAAATAGCGAAGCTGCCCGTTTCATTCCACTATATTCTTGAAATAAATATAAAAATATCAATTAGATGGTAATCTGCATGAGAAATAAAGAAAAAGAAAAAAAATTTGGTTATAGTAATCATCCACTTGTAGTGATCAATTTGACCCGGACAGATGTGATCACACTAAGCAGTTTCCACTGTACTTGCTGCTTAAGTTACATTTTGAGGTACCTGTACATGGCACATGCCAACTCAAATATTTGAGATTAGATGTATTTAGAAATAATTAAATTCTATTTTCACAATAAGTTTCATATGTTTAATTAGCTTTAGTAATAAAGTGTATAAACAAAAGTCACTTCTCTGTGTGTTTTTATTGTTAACTCTGCCTGCTACACACAGACCCCCCTCTCTGTTTGGGCTACTTAGTTCCTTCCAGCTAGAAAACTCTACATAGTATTAGCGGAGCTGGTAAAGCCGCTCAGCTGCGGCTGGAAGTCATGTAGAATCATTGTTAAGCACAGTGTGAGGTTTGAATAACCAATATCAGCTCACCCCATGAAACAGTTTAACTTGAATGAATTTGTAAATTACTTACAGCTTCAGAACTTCACTTCAAAGTAACTTTCACCACTATCAGTAGTTTAACTATAACCCACAAGTTATTAACATTAGTATTAGCTTGTTGTTCTTTGCTATTATTAGTAGCTAGATTGTTGTTTTTGTCTAAACTAATTTGCAGCACTGAAATCTATTATATAAAATCCAGTATATACAATATAAATACTGTCATTAAAAACAGCAGCTATATGTGTGTTACATAATGAGTACATACACATTACATAAACAGTTCTGCTAGCTAACCAGCTAACATTAGCCTTGAGTTTAAAGCTTTTTCGCTAACATTTTCATGTTCCATATTGCTATTAAATAGTTATAGTTGTAGATAGGTACTGATCGGGAGGCATTTTGATCATAAACATAAAAGCCCAAGCTGATAATGACTGCAAACAACTTGGTATGGTGTGTACGTTAACATATGTATAGTGAAATTGTGAAACCTCACAAAAATTTGACTGGATGTTATAAAACATTATGCATCACTACAGATAAGGTAATTCAAATTATCCACGATCCAGTTAGTAAATATATTTCCTAACACAACACAATGTAAATGGGAAAACTAATTATGTTATATGTTATATGGTTGATGATTTTGATAATTTCTGCAGTCTTTCACCTCTCAGGGAAGCATGAAGAAAAAATGCGCATCTGCTGCTTTACTTATAAAACCTTGTGTACCACAGAACATTCACCTCCAGTCTCTCTCTGTGTGTCTCATCCCGTGGTTGGTGATTTCATGTCTAGACCAGCCACTGCCTGCCATCCAGCTGTGGGAAAATCTGACATCTCCTCCTACCTCCTGCCCTCTATAAATCCTGAGAAAAAAACAGATCTATGCTTCATTTTGCTGTGGGCTTATTAAAATGGAAAGTTAAGGGACCTCGTATGTGTCAGCACTGCAGCAGTCATGAAAGGGGAGTTACTGTTCATTGTCGCTATTAGTCAGACCTGCACACTGTGAGAATGTACAGATTTCATAAAAAAAGGATTGACCATGTTTCTATCCACACAATATGGATGGTTGGTTGGCTGGTCAGTTAGTCCACCACTGTGGTCTAGACTGGAATAGCTCAACAAATACTGTATGGACTGCCATGAAATTGAATACAGACACACATGTTCCTCAGAGGATGTATTTTAATAACTTTGGTCATTCTCTTTTCATACTGTACCACTATCATCTGGCCAAATTCTAATTTGCACAATACTTTGGTTTATGACCAAATACCTGCACAACTAATGACATTCCCATCATTCTCCGCTGTACTTTGTATTTCCTACTAATATACACATTAGCGTGCTAAAGTGCTAAACTAAGATTATGGTAAACATCAACACATTAGCATTGCATTCTGATGTTAAAATTTGGCTCCGGCCTCAGAGAGCTAGCATGGCTGTTAGTTTTGTTAATTCATATGCAATGCATTATAGTTAATCAAGTTGAAATTCCATGTTGATTTTATGTCTCCATTGTCAGTCTTACTGTCACTCAGTGTCACTAGTGTGTTTCCAACAGGGGAGTCACAGTGCGCTGTGGTGGAAGTTCAAACTTCTGTATGCAATAGCAATACTGGGAATAAAGGCCCCCTGTGTGTGATTTTGGGCTGTCTGATTTTGGCAGCCTGATAAAGTCAGAAATTTAAGACCAAATCTGTCTGCTGTTATAAATGTAGATATTGATTTATCTACAAGTAAATTAAATTGGCCAATAAAATTGGCCCACCAATTTATCTAATACAGTTACTAATCCCAGTAATGCTCTGTCAACATGCTTTTGTTTTTGTCCTAAGGAGGTATGCCCACACACTGGCAGTTTTATTTTAATATGAAAAACAATACCACTACTACTAATAATAACAATAACAATGATAATAATATGAATACATAAATTAATAGATACATTGCTGATGAAATCTGTCAGTTGTGTTTCAGCACCTGTGTCCAGTCTCTTTGAATATATCTCTGATTCTGGATGCAAAGAACATGATTGTCTGTTGAAAGCTTTGTGTAAGCAGTAAAACACTCCCCATGGTAAAAAAACAAAAAAAAACAAAACAGTAATTCATTACATTTTCTGAGTAACCAGATTAATAACAAAACATGTTTAAGTCGATTGTATTGTAATGTGTATGATGTGTACACTCATATTTGGGGTACTTACAGCACTTATTGGTGTTTTTGTGAAAAATCACATATTGGCCTTTTAATGTTTTCCCAAGTAATGTTGGCAGAAAAAACAAAACAAAACAAAAAAAACTCCAAACTCTCACAGCTTTAATCCAACAATGATTGAACATGGTCAAACCCTACTGTGTACTAAAACTCTGCTGGCATTGGTACAGGTTTACTTGGGGACACTGATGTGATTTTTTTGTGTGTGTTGTGCTTTTGGAGGAAGTTGGGTACATGTTGGATGTGCCCATCAATGATTTTAAACCTGTCTGTCCTCTTTCCCTGCTATAATTACAGTTCCTACCATCAACTTACTGTTTTTTGGCACACTTGCGGTCCTCAATATTTGAGACCTGTCTGGACAGACACCTTGTATTTTGAAGGTTTATCTTGGAAGTTTATGCTGAAGGTCCACTGGTGATGAGGTACATTGTTTTCTAGCAGAATTTCCTTGTCTATTATGAACCACCTTCTATAATTTGACAGTGGTTAAAACAGGCATCAGGACAAATATTTTACTGTCTACCTTCTGCTAAAAACACTAATTCTGTGTGAATTTGGCTAAAGTCAGTGTTTCACTTCGATGTACTGATTTGAAGTTGTCAATTGTCTGTACAGGTCTCCATGCTGAGTAAAAAACAAATTAAAAAAGAAAAAAAAAGTGAAAATCAAAGGATTACTGACAAGCTGATTGTCAGGGACTAATCTTATCTGTTAAGCCCGATGTTTGGTAAAATATAGTTAGAACTTTCAGTTAGCACTTTCTTTAGTGAGGTGTAAAGTATATATAGGTCAAGGTGGTGGATTTGCATATAGCATGTCTAGCAACTATTGTTAGCCTTTTAAACCTTAACCGCAATTGTTACAATTAACCTTAAGTGTTTTAGTGGCTAATACCTATATGCCTAAATATACCTTAGCCATACCATAACCATAGTTTATTTGCCATAACCACAATCTTTCCCTAACCTTAATATCAATGCACTGTCATGTGTGGATATTGACAAATACAATCATATTAAAAAGGCTGGCATTGAGTGTAATCTGAGGTTTTGCAGAATTGTCCTGTGTCTGTCTGGTAGTACAGAAGGTTTTGATTAAAAATACAGATGACCTCTGATTTTTACAAAGCACATGGTCACACATCACACTGGTCCTGTGTGAATACGCAAATTAATGGGCAGTGTGTTAATGAGGCCTTCTTTGAATTTATTTTCTTAATTCTGCTTGGATGTTCCCCTGCAATGTTTTTAGTCTACTGGACATGCTACATTTCTGTGGTGTACATGATCCAAAGAGAGGTGGTCTTACAAAGTGCAAGACTTTGATGCTGGGGACCTGGGTACACATCCTGTGTGGTTAGGGTTAGGCAACACAACCACTTTGGTTAATGATAGAGAAAGACTGTAGTTTTAATTAATAAATACATCACATAACTCCTGCCTCAAGCCACTTTCGATTTGACTTTTGCTTTCCCTACCTAGAGCTGTGGGTGCCTAAACAGAACCATACATTTCTTTAAAATCAGGCTTTAGTTTCTTCATGCAAATATGCAAATATTGTATTGTAAGAGGGTTTTGTAGGAAAACAACTGAAATACTTTGTCGTTTTTTTCTAAAACGTATCAACAATTTATTATGTTGATTATCAAATGTTTCCTTATTAATGTATGTTGATTGAAAAAAAAAATCATCAAGGTGACATTACGTTTCTAACTAAAATCCTTGAAAAAGATGTGATTTTGCAAAGCAGTAGTATTTGAACATAGTTTCAAGGAGACAAGGTTGTGCATGTATACCTACTGCTGAGTGAGGGGAGAAATATGTGTTAGAGGTGCATGTGTTTTTTCCTTCCTTGCTGGTGAATAATTTACCACTGTGTGGTTCAACCTTGAGTTGTCCTCTGTGGTCTGAACGTCCACAACACACTGAGATTTCTGCTGCTGTCTCATAATACATCACTCTCTCTCTCTCTCTCTACCTCTCACCTGCTTGTAAAAGAATACATGTATTTGAACATAAATGAATTCCTCCTCTGAACACATTTTCTCACACACATTTGATCTACAGACAGACTTGTGTTTTCCCTGGTTTGGGAGGTCTGGTGTTTAAATCTGTCCTCCAGCAGGTTAATACTTTATGGAAGCTGGCAGAGACAACAGTGTCAGATCCATGAATGTGGTCATGCAGAAGAACATCAAGCATGTTAGCAAACTGTCAGGGACTCCTTTACATGTGTTTTGCCTTAAGAAAAATGTCTTTTATAGCCAAGACACTAAAGGTCTGCTTTTTATTTATGTCACTGCTTACTGCCAGACTTGTTGCCTAATACAATAGTACATTAAAGTACAATATAATGAAAGATCACACCTCTGCAATATGTTACTTTTCACGTTTAAACTGCAGCACAATCAACACTGACATGTTTTATATCTAAATGACAATATAACTCATTTGAGTGTTTTGCTGTTCTAGCACTTGTATCGGCAACAGCAAGTTTACGACCAAAATACGACCACTTTGTCTCATTTCAAACCCCTGTTCATTAATCTGCTGCTATAACAGCCTCCACTCTGGTTTCAGCCTCTCCACCAGATGTTGGAACCTGGCTGCAGGGATTTCCTCCCATTCAGCCATAAGAGCATTAGTGAGGTCCAACACAGATGTTAGGTGATAAGTTCTGGCTCACGGTCAGTGCTCCAGATCAACCTAAAGGTGTTGGATGGCGTTGAGGTCAGGACTCTGTGCAGGCCAATCAAGTTCTTCCAAACCAAAGAGGGAAAAGCATTTCCTTATGGAGCTGGCTTTGTGAACGGAGACTTTGTCACGCTGAAACAAGAATGGGACAAACTGTTGAACACGAAGTTGGAAGAATACTGTTGTTTAAAATATTATTGTACATTTACATTAAGATTTCCCTTCAATGGAGCTAAGGGGTCCAGACCAAACCAGGAAAAACAGATCAACTATAAGGATATGTGTGTCCTCATACCTTTGACAATATAGTGTAAATCTTTTGAGATCATCGATTCTATATTATTGGATAGGAGACGCCAGAGACAGACATCCAGAGTCAGGATTGATGTCCACAAACATACCATCTCATAGCATGTTGTAAAATTTGCCAAAGTGGGTGAGACAAGGAAACATCTGTCATGCTACTCTTTCTGTCGGGGCCTTTTCAGGTGTCCTTGCTCTTCCACTTGCTCTGAGAGTTGCTATTTCTGACTGCTGCTCACCTGGAAAACTTTCCTGAGCTGTAAAGCATTGTTGCATTGCTATGACAACCAGCAAGCGTGAGTTTTCAAGTCATTAGCTGTGGCATAACTGCATATTTAGAGGCTGTCATCTGAAGAAAAGCTACAGGATCAGTCCGTTATGCAAGTGCCCCAAAACAACATATATTTACGTTCAAGTGACAGGCGCCCTACAGGAGAATCAAGTGATGTTATCATAGAGCAACAAAGTCTGTGGTGGGAGGAGTTCGGGATGGATGGATGGATCAACAAAACATCAGACTTTAACACAAGAGATCACTGTTTTTTTCCTTTTTCCAACCATGAGTCACCATTAGTTTTTAGGCACCATGACCACAATCACCCCCCAACCTTAACCATGTGGTTATTGTTGTAAGCACGACAATGAAGGTCACCTTACCTTAACAGAGTACTTATTTTAACCCAAACACTCTATTTCTATAAACCCAAATGGATTTATGTTTCAACAGTGATGTGTAACAGTTGTGAAAGGCTCAGACAAATTATGTAGTCTTGCTGATAGGGGCATCAGATCAGAAAACGCATTATTGTGTTGTTCTACAGTGCACATATTTTGTTGTGTAATTTGGACATGTTGCATATTTAACAGGGTTTTTAAACTATGATTATGATTATGTTTATTGCTTATATCTTCTGTTTTGATGTTTCAAAACATAACATAAAATGTAGTTAATGGAATTAATGGTTGCATCACTGTCTTAGAGACAGGTCATTTTCTGCTATGACACACTGCATGGCATGAATTGACAAACTGTTGTGTTCTCATATTTGCTCCTGATGCCCCATGTCTATTACATTGGGCCTTATTGGCTTTATATCCTGTAGTCTGATCCTTGCAGGAATCACTGGTGGCACCTCAGGTGAAATAAACAGGAGAATGAGTCTTTAACACAATGATAAACCAGTAAATGATGCTCAGTGACAAGGAATTACATTCACAGACATTTTCAGCTTTGACACAGACATGTGTTATATGAATATGAGGTTGTTATTCACACAGAAAGCTGATCTGGAAGGATTTCTTTTTCCTTTAATAAAATGATGCCTTTCCACCTCCGATCTCTTTAATCAAGTCACAATAAACCTCTCTGCACATGTATTCCAATTGACAAATTGGCTCAGCTGAGGTGTGAATAGATACAGAATGTGACAATAGTGTCATGCAAGAGCAGCTGGCAGAGAATCTATCTGCATGTAGGAGGAAGGAAAGGGGGCTTTCTATGCACAAAAGCCTTATCGCCTCTCGATTCAATGCTTTCTCTGATCTCTCTCTCTCTCTCTCCTTCCTTCTTTCTCTCTCTCTCGTACCCTCTCCTCTCCCCTCCCCCAAAGGCATCTGGCTGATCTTTAACTGCTGGTGTGAATCAGATGAGATGAAGTTGCTGCCTGCTCTTTGAATAAATGCCTCTACCCAACAGTGCTTTCATTAAAAAAATCACCAGAGACACATCTCCTGAAGGCCTGTGAGTGAATGTTCCTGTACTTCCATCTTTATGAAGACCAACTGAATGAATGTTGCTTTTTCTTCAGTGAGACACCACCCTGTTGTAATGTATGTGGGGGATTTGTTTTGTAGCTTTGTGGTTATGTATGACACTGCATATGGGTTAAATAAATATGTATGAGTGTATATGCATTGATCAGAATCAGGTTAATTTCCAAGTATGTTTGCACATACAAAGAATTTACCTTGGTGTTTGTGGTACATAGCAATTAATATATAGTGCACATTATACAGTTCTCAAAGAACGTCTGTACAAAGTCAAGGGGTTGTGATATGTAGTACAACAAGCTAGCGAAGCATTGTTAATGGAATCGTGTTCCTGCACATGGTCAATGGTGTCTGCTGTACAGGAAATGCTCTCAGAGAGATGAAATTGTGATTGCTGTTATTCATGTTTGGAGCCATTTCTAAACTAACTACCTAGTACTATTCCCAGGAACCCACTGTGGTGGGGGAACTGCAGCTGATGGCTGGAGTCAGGGGGGATGTGTCAGGACTGCCCCTTTGTCTTTCAAATTGACAGCAGAACTCATTTAGATTGTAATCGCCAGGCACAGGTCATTAATTGAGTTGGGGGCTTTACGTTTGTAGTTGATGTGAGATCTCTCCAGACAGAGTTCTGGTCCATTGGCTGACTTGATCTTCTGTCCTCTGCACATGCCCAGTAGGAGGAGAATTACCTGTTTTGGCATTTTAATGTAGATGGAGGTATTTGCAGAAAGAAACTGAAACACCTGTTGTGGACATTTTTGCATGAAAATGGCCCCTAAGCCTCTTTCACTGCCTTGCTAAACCTGTATTTCGCCTCTTTAACATATCCCTGTACCCAACCCTGAATGACTCTTTCTTTTTCAAACCTTAGACGCCTGGGCTTGGCATGTGCGTGTTGGTATGCAGCTGCCCTCACAGAAGCTTATGTAGGACATAACAGCCTCTGTGTACTCATCCAGAGTGTTGGTGGCAGTCCTGAAAACCTCCCAGTCAGTACAGTCCAAACACTCATGAAGGTCCTCCACAGCTTCATTGTTCCACGTCTTAGATACCCTCACTACAGATTTAGAGATCTTTTATTTCTGCCTGTATGAGGGGATCAGGTGGACCATGACATGGTTAGAGTGGCCCACTGCAGTGCGGGGGACAGCATGGTAGCAACGCTGACTGTGGTGTAACAGTGATCCAAACTATTCTCTTTTCTGGTCGGGCATTTAATAAACTGTCCATATTTGGGGTGGTCGTAGCTTAAATAAACTTTGTTGAACTTGCCGAGGACAATAATTGAGGAGTCCAGGTTTGTCCACTCTACACACAGTATCCAGTAAGCGAGTTTGCGTTGTGCTTCCTGCACATTGGCCTGCAGTGGAACATAATCATTGACAAGGAAGGATGCAAAATCGCAGGGAGAGTAGAGGGGTTTGCAGTTGATGAAGAAGGATTCCAGCAGGGGCAGAAGGGTTATTTAGTTGAATATGTTAGTCTAGTCTGCCTGACTCATTGAACTTTTATCAGACTGAGGTTTGAGCAAGAATCTATGGCCCTGACCACGGCTCTGAAATATCAGTAGCCTAACTGAGTTGTGTATTGATAAATCCATGGTGCTGTCCTTGGTGCTGAAGTAGCAGAAGGATTTGTAATTGCGCCTTTTTCTCTCAGTCCCACTCTTCTGTCAGTTACGTCTTGGATCTATAATATTCTCTAAACTATATACTATAAAGACTCAATTCTATACTATATTGTAGCCTATATACTCTACTCTCACTGTAGAATAGTGTCACCTTCATGATCAATGTGACAAGTAGCAACTACACATTGTTGCAGAAGAGCGAGAGGATCATAGAGACACACTGCTGCCTGTAGTATTCCTACAATATTCCTATGATCTCTATGATCATTCATACACCCCCAGACCAAGCCACCTCTGTAATAAAATATTTAAGGGTAGACATGACTACAGATATAGTTTTTACTATAGAAGTTTAGTGTAACCTGGAAGTGGAGCAGGTCATGTGACTGAGGAAATTAAGCTGCGCTGACCACACCGAGCTCAGCTGCTACACATAATTCCAGGTAAAGTTTATACTGTCAAAACTACAGTGTGTTTTTAAAAATTTGCGTTATTAATATGCTTAATGTCCACATCCAGTAAAAGAATAGGCCTACACAAAATATGTATTTAGCCTAATAGTAGTTCTATTAAACTGAAATTAAAATTGCAATTATAATATCAAGAATTAGTCTAGGCCTATATAATAATCCTGCGGTCCTACCCTAACCCTCCCACTGGGCCATCCCCCCCGCTAAAAATGAACAAATCACCTACAGGCTGGCAGTGATAAGAAAAATCACCCTCCTGCTGTGATTTCTCTACTCGGGCTGTTCTTCAGCATTAAAAGCAACATTGTGATGAAGCAGTAATCTGTTTTTCTTTCTCTGTATTTCAGTTCATTCATCGCTGCTTTTGTTAGGGGTTCAGCTCCTCTGCAGCATCAGCAAACTGTAAAAAGAAAAAGGGATCTGAAAGTGAAATGCAGGGTGTTGTCTGTGGACTCCAGCCAGCAGCTGGTTTCCTGAGAGACAAATTCTCATACCTGGCTGTGACCTTTTCAACAGTGGACATTTGATATGTCAAACACAGGTGTAGCTAAAGTACTACCATTAATGATAGATGCAATCTATTTCTATTGTTCATGCTGATTGGCATGCTAACTAACACGGCTTACTGAGATACTTCACTGTAATGGTGTCATCATCAATGTTATTCCAGTTGTGCTCAAGTGTTTCAAATGTTTGCTGTGAAAAAGCTCGTTTACATGTAACTACTGTAATGTGGCTTTTCAACACCAGTAACACATTGCCAGAAAACTTAAATGTGTCCATAGTTTACAAGAAAGGACAGAATAACAACAATCATAACAATAACAATAACAGCAGCGATAGCCAAGGAAGGACACCAACAGGACTGCAAAGGCTCGGCCTGCATCCCAGGGTTTCCTGTGAGATGAGAAAGCACAAAAAACTCAGGGAAAGAAGCCAAGTTAGTAACATGCATTGATGCTACATGAATGCATACAGATGGAGAGGAGGACGAGAGAGGAGCTCAGTGCATCATTGGAAGTCCTCTGGCAGTCTAGGCCTATAGCAGCATAACTAAGGGCAGATCCAAGGCGAGCCTGGCCAGCCCTAACCATAATCTTCATCAAAAAGGAAAGTTTTAGGCCTACTCTTAAACATAGAGAGGGTGTTTGCCCCCCAGACACCCATCTGGAAGATGGTTTCACAGGAGAGGAGCCTAATAGCTGAAGGCTCTGCCTCCCATTCTACTTTTGAAGACTGTAGGAACCACAAGTAAGCCTGCATTCTGGGAGCTCAGTGTTCTAGTGGGGTGATAGTGTACTATGAGCTCTTTTAGATATGATGGTGCCTGACCATTAATTGCTTTGTAAGTTAGGAGAAGGATTTTAAATCTATACTAGATTTTACAGGAAGCCAATGCAGCAAAGCTAAAATGGGAGAAATATGATCTTTTTTTCTAGTTCTTGTTAGTACACATGCAGCAGCATTCTAGACCAGCTGGAGAGTCTTTAGAGACTTGTAAGGGCAGTCTGATAATAACAGTGTCCCCAGTGTGCTGAGCATGGGAATTGTAAGGTGCACATGTGGTTTTCATTTGTGAAACTTGAGTTTATGTGAAATCAAAATGACATGTTTCAGTTCACATACGAAATGACCATTTTCACACATGAAAGTTTGCATTCACATGTTAAGCTAAAAGCATGTCAATTAAAATGGCTGGGGAGATGTTACAGTTCACATGTTGAAAACATGATGTCTTTTGTCACGTGTGATTTTCAAGATACACATGTTAATTCCAAATCTTTTTCATATGTTAAGGTTGTCTTATCACATGTGATTTTTAGGATACACATGTCATTTACCAATGTGAAGGTTTGGTTCACATGTGAAATGTTTCAGTTCACATGTGAAATGTTTCAGTTCATGGTAGTCAATAGTGTGATAGTCTTCAAATAAAGGGATAACAGTGTCAGAAATAGTTGTGTAACAAATTAAAAAAGAGTTTGAAGGAGAAGTTCAAACCACGCTTAGTTTCTCTGCTACACATACTGTCATTGTCCAACCGTTAAGCAGGCATCAATGTCGGTTCATGAAAGTTAGACAGCTCCCCCAATTCTGACATCAGGAAGGCATGGAGTTTGTGGGTTTCAGATGCTATTTGACCACCGGGATAGCACTTGTGATGTAGATACTGACGGTTTAAGGCTGTCCCTGCCGTACAGTTTCCAGCTCTATTAATATTTGCATGGAGCATGGCAATCAAAAGGCTATATCCTCGGTAAGGTTTGTGAGGCAGGCTCATTATTGTTGGGCAATCAGCTCATGTCAGTGCTGTAAACTGGATAGCTAGTGAAGCTAGTTTACTATTTATTTTTAGATTTGAGTTAGTATTTTAGTTATTGTATATAATTTAGCCTTTAACTGTATTTGTTAATTTCATATTTTGTGATTCATGTTAAGTGACTGCTATAACATTGTGATTTGCCTCTGGGATTAATAAAGTACTCCACCCATCTATCATCAAGCATATTTTAGGCTGCACATTATAATCAGGTCTACTTTAGGGTGCCTGCACACCCACTATTCTGACTTTTCACTGTGCGTCACTGTTGGTCAGGTAATGGTTTCAAAGTCAGAATAAAGCATGAAAGATAACTTAAAGGGGACCTATTATGCTCATTTTCAGCTCTATATTTTTTATTCTGGGACGCCACTAGAGTAGCTTTGCATGACTCACATTCAAAAAAATTCCTTATTTATTTTATACTTAACCTTTATGCAGTCTTAGCTCCTGTCTCTTTAAGGCCCCCCTCCCGATGAGCCCACTCTGTTCTGATTGGCCAGCTTTCCGAAATCCTGCTGAGGGGCAGTAATATCAGAGTTGTGTTAAGTTATGGTCATCTGACTATATAAAGAAATCCATCACACCAATGTTGGGCTGAAAGTAGAAAAAAACATTGGAAACCGAGCAGTCAGAGCAGTCTGAAGCCTATGCTTATTGCTCATAGGGATACTTCTACGTACGTATACCTCATTATTTGACACTTTGGCCACATTTAATATGAACATCCGACATTGTAATATTACCTTATTTTCTCTAGTCGTGGCTGGGGCCTTTATTTACCTTAACTGCAGAGGGTATCAGGCCTTTCTTGGAAGCAGGCTTATATAGCAGCCTTTATTCCTAATTCCCTCTGTTTGATAAGTATACTTGCTCATATTTTAGTACGAAGCCTCCCTGTTTTCTGATCTGCTTCTGTTTGCTCTGTTAAATTTTTGTTATTGCATTATGCTATTAATAAAATTAAAAGCCTTCATTTCCTGACTTTTATTGTGAAACATTACACAAACATTTCAATATAACTAACGTGTGAAGTATGATCGGTCAAGTACCAGAAGGGAAATATGGCCAGTGTCATATAAAAACTAGACAAATCTGAGGTAACGTTATGTTGGATATAAACATTAATAGCCAGTTAACAGCACAGCCAAATATCAAATATCAATCAGCTGTCTCTCTAGCTCCAAGCTAACTTTCTTCCTCCCATCACCAGCTAGCCATGCTCTCCTCTTGTCAGCTAACAGCAGCTCACGCTTCTGTCTTTTCCAGTATCTGATTCTTATCGGGTCAGTGTCAAAATTTCTTGCAGCTTTCGCTCCTTAATTTTCCTCTGCATATTGCAAAACTCTCTCTTTGAATTTTACATCAAATTTCTGTCTGGTTGGTGCCATGTTTGCTCTCTACAGTGTTGTGGCATGGGTGTTATGGAAAATTTAGTCACTGACACTTGCACAGGTCCTATATGGTACTTCAAATATAGCTACCGCCATCTTATGGCACTTGTACATTACTACAAACCACAGTCACATTATAACAGACACCAAGAGGAGCGGGGCGGACATTTCTTTTCATTTGATAACATTAAAAGTAAAGTTAGGCTTTGCTATCGGTTTCCTAACTCATTTTAAAAAAAATGAGAGAAAAAGAGAAAGAGGGAGCTAGAGAGTGAATGAAGAGCTTGAGCTAATAAGAAAGCAGTGAATCAGATCACTAAAAAAAATATGCAATTGTTTCACAGCGGTTACTTTCTAGAGCACAGATAAACACACCCACACCACCACACATCACCGTACAACCCTGCAGTGGTGCGCAGCAACACCTGATTTGATCTGAATACGGCCTTAATCCATCCTTGTTTTTTCCCTCTCCGGCCTGTATTTGGGGCCAGCCTTTATTTGTTCGTGTCGACCACACTCCCGGCCATTATTGGAGAATATACGGTATATATATGACTGCAAATAAGGAAAAGTATAATAAGTCCCCTTTAACATTATTCAGGTTGTCTGCAAGTCATATCAACTTGATGCTTTGTGTCAGCTTTATGGCATAAAGCATCACTTTTGGTACTGCCAGAACTGAATTTAAGATGTGAACATTATATTCAAGACCACTTATCACTTTGAATTCCCCGACATTTTATGACTTGGTTGTCCTCCTCCAAGTTTTGATTCCCCCCATGGATTACATCACTGACTTCTACCCATACATACTTAGAGATAATTCTCAGACAAATGTTTGATCAAACAAAGGCCTATTTCCATCTCTTCTCTGGACACCACACAATGTTAACACAAGAGATATATTGAGTGGATGTGCATTGATCTTTTATTTGACTGTTAATTTACAGGTATAGAGAAAGAACACCAATCTTTGACACTCCACTGTGGAAAACAGTAGTGTTCAGAAGTGTGAATTGTGAGATCCAGTGTGAAGTCTGAGCTGACAGATTTATTGTGGTGTTTTTAAAGTTCAGAGCTGCCTGCTGAGTTCAGTTTTACTCTTTAAAACGACTGATGTTGTCTGTAGCTCAGAGTCTGGATTATTCCATGATGGTGAACTCCACCCAGTCACAGTCATGAGGCACTAAAGCAAATACTGAAAGACCCCAACAAAACATTTGAGATGGTTACTGAGAATTAACTAGAAATGGAGACAGTCAATGACTCAGATTGATTAGATGTGACTTAGCTTGGGACAGCTCTCTTCTTCTAGTTCTCTTTACTTAAATAGCAAAGTTTCTCAAAGAATGGATGTGCAGTTTGTGTGTGTGTGTGTGTGTATGTATGTGTGTGTGTGAGAGAGAGAGAGAGAGAGGGGGGGGAGGCTGGGGGAGCCAAAACATCTGGATCTCTCATCAAATTCCTGGAAGCTACCCCATCCAAATGACTGCGGAGCGGGGACTTTTGTTTGTATGTGTGTGTGTATATGTGTGATTTTTGTTACCTGTTTTGGTTTCACTGCAGCTGCATTTTTATTGGTTTCACGTTAAGGAGTTTTAAGGCTGTTTAAAGACTGAATAAGAAGAATGAATTTTAAGCTTGGGACAAACTTGAAGACTAGTTTAAACATACAAAGACTGGACAAACCTTAAATAATTGTGTGTTCAGGAGTTCTGAGGTGTGTTCCATCAAGGCAGATAAAGGGAAAGCCTGGCTTATTTCGATAAGCCTCGCTAATTCAAGTGAGAGTTCTGTTCCATTACTGTGGCTTATATGGTCCACACCTCAGTAACTGTGGTAACTTATGCAGGAAAACCAGCCTGCTCAGCAGCAGGCTAACTGTCAAGCTTAATTTAGCTGTGTCAAAGAATGTCTGACAGACGGAAACAGACCCCCAAAAGACAGTTCTGTCAACTGTCTTTTTGTGCTCACATCACTTGTCATGTCCGTGTTCTGAAACATAATTTGAAGAACTGTGAGGGACTTTTACAGAAATACCTATTTCAGTTAATCCCCATTTTATTCATCATCACTTTTGCTTTGGAGTGAACCCTGTTATTTGAAAGTTTAGCATTTATAATATTAAAAAATAAAAGTGTGCTAACAAGTCCAAAACCATGACCTTCTGCTGTGTTTAAATGTATACAGTGGAAACTGCTTATAGTGATCACAGTTACAGTAATCAACTGCTTATATGGATCAAAAAGCTTGGGACAGAATCATTCCTATACAAAATTTATGCTGTTAAATTAATTTGCCCATAGTAATCAAGTACTCCACTTTCAGTGTTCATTTTGGGTTGTTTCATACATGACAACATATGGAAAAACATTTTAAACTACGGTAATTCTGTTCATACTTAACTCCCATGATAAGTGGCTGCAGCACCATTGCCCACCTGAGGCTGCTGCTGTGTACACATTGAAATCATGAATCATTGGATGGTATTCTGCATGCAAAGAGAAAAAATGGCTATAATGATCAATTTGACCCAGACAGACGTGGTCAAATTGTGGTTTCCACTTATATGCTTCTCCTGTTTCTTTATCTCCAATTGCAACCTCTTAACTTTTAACTTTCGAACAGACACCCTGTAAAAGAGAAAATGTGTCAAAGAGTAGCTGATTATGTAGTTGGTAAGTTGGTTCTCTTAAGTTGCCTACACCATTATTTTATCCATACATCTGATATTATCTAGCCTACTGATAATAGAACCACAATCAGTGATCTGAATGCTCATTTATTAAAACCATAATTAGGGGCAAGCACTACTTACCCAGATTCATCCTGGCAGTCTAGGGTATTGGCCCATCAACCTTCTGGTTACAAGCCTGCTTTTGGCCATCTCTAGCCATCTACATAGATGTGTATAATTTACCCTTGCTTTGTTAATTGCAGCAGTATTGCCCTTTTTGATGATGACTGATATAGTTTCATTAGCAGGTTTGTTTCGCTGCTGAGAAGAGCACCCCTCCAGTTTTCCCTTCTTTTTGCGGCATAGTACCTTCTTTTCCACAATCGACTGTTCTGTGCTGCTTATGTAGTCCATGCACACGCACACTGCAAACTTATTCAAGCCTGGCTAGAGTTAGCATTGTCTAGACACAGCTAAGCTGTGTTAGTGGAACGGCTTGAGCCTCAAGTGAAAGTCGACGTTAATTCTAGACAGGCTTTTTCAAGTAAGCCCAGCTTTCTTTAGCTGTGTTGATGGTATACCCCTCTGGTGGTAGACAACCCCACAAATCCTGCAAGAGTGCCACTTGTCATATGTTCTTTTACTAAAACAAACCTGGATGCCACCCAGCATCTTGTATTGTGCAGCAGAGGTCAATATGCAGTTCAATTAACACTAAAAAGGCAAAAAAGAAAGAAAACAAAAGCACAGAGTTTAGGTGAGATCTTGGATGGAGAGGTGTGGGTAATGTGCACTATTGAGCCTACAGAGGGAATTTGAGGGATCAGTTTTGTAAAATGAACATAACTTCAGGTTCTGGTCGGCTGTGCAGCTCTTTGAATTTACATTGCAGACATTCATTCTCTTTACAGCTCAATAAGCTTTTCACTCCATACCTTTCTGAATTTTCCCTTCTTTTGTTTATTTTCCTGGTACATCTCACACACAGGTGATGTCATCTGTTGCAAATATCAAACATGTTTAAAAAAATATTTATGAGAATGACTGGCAGTGAGTGGATTTGAAGACATGAGATTAGAATTCTTACATATCACACACTAAACAATTTTATCTGCTAACTGTCAACACAGATTGACCCAGACTGAAACAGACCAGTCTGGGCCAACTCAGCCCCAATGAGTTGGCTGACTTAAGTCAATGCAAAGTCTTTAAAAGAGACTTTCCTCTTGTGTGTGTTTGCCTGATTAACTCATGATTACCTGCATTTGTGTGTATACAGTATGTGTGTGCATGCTTGTGTTGGTAACTGGTGTGGAAAGATATTTTCAACCATGAAGCATTCAATCCACCACAGTAATTTGACCTGCAAGGCTGCACTAAATAATCCACCAGTTAATTAAATCATCACAAGAGGAGAAGAGAATGAAAACAGAACTCAAACTGTCAAATTGAGTGTGTGTGCAGATTTACTCCATCCAGGGCAAGACATAGGCGAGCTAGGCGGTTGCTTAGGGCACCACCAGGTGGAGGAGTGCCAAAGAGGAAGTCTAAATAATTCTAAATAATTTCAGACACCCAGTTTACTTTTAAAAGTCTGTCCCACTCATGCTAAATAAACCCAGTGGTCACACTGCAATACAATGATTGTTGATCTTCAAGAAGGCCTGATGGCCAAAACATCATCTGAATAAAAGAGAAATGCATATGGAGCCAGAGTGTGCAACACTTTTTTTCCCACCCCCACACTGCAATATAGACATGATACTGAGGACTCTGGAGACATACAATAAGAGGACTCTCTACAGGAACTGACACTCACTGTAATATCATTAATTATTACACGGATTTGTCGAATACTCGATTCTGACTGTCTGTTATTTCTGAATAGCAGACCACTGCTATGAATAACAGACCATTCCTAAGGATGCAGTTCTGTTCATAGTCTCTGGAGGACAACGTCCAATCATATCAATCCGCAGAAAGAAGTCTGGTAAAATAACCAACTACAGCTCATTCGCAACACCCTGTGGCCAAAAAAACATCAGAGATAATGTCTGTGACTGGGCACATATTTGACAGCAGCCTGAAGAGCTACTGGGCTCCAACCATTACAGAGAGGGAAAAGTTTAGCAAGATCCTGTCCTCCAATCCAGGCAACAGCAGCAGATCTGGTGAGTGCCTCTCTTAGTTGCACATCGCTGCACACTAACTTAAATGATAAGTGGTAGTGATAATAGTAATATTGTGACCAGTTGTAACATTAATAACAATTGTGTTTCCAGGTGTGTCAACTGCAAAGCCCTGGCAAAAAGGAAAAGTCGAGATGAATGACAAAAACGTCATGATCTTAAGAAGGCTACAGAATTTTCATAGATATTTACGTTGCAATGTATGCAGTTCTAAACGTAGAATCTAACAGACTACTTTTTTTGGTGGAAACAATATAATCATTTTTAAATCAATAAAATAATTTTTAAATCAATATTTTGTGTCAGATTATTGATTTCTTTAGTAAATAGCTGTGTAATAAACGGGACAATGTACAGCGAGCGGGTCATTATTGTGAAAAGAACCCCTTCAGGGGGATTTCTGCATCACCCTGTTGGGGTTCTTTTCACAATAATGACCTGCTTGCTGTACATTATCCCAAACTTAATACAGCTGGCTGTCGCTTACTTTAGGACCACTGCAGTTCATTTGCGTGCACCACTGTATCAAAATACAGATATCATATTCTGAGTCAAAATCAGATAATAATTGGATAATGCTGATACTGGGCATGTATGTGTGCAGCTACGTCCTCAACACCAGTCACATTCATCAGTTGTACAGGAGATATGATAAAAGTTGTAATCAGCATCACCTGAGAATTAAAGTGAAACTAAGGACCAAACTGCTCTACAGGCGTCCAATCGGGACAAATCCAGGCTTTTTTGATTAATGTAGCTTAGTCTTGGTATTGGCTTTAAAGCCAGATGTTTTCCCCTGGAATAGTAGCTTTCTAAAACGCCCACTAAAATATTAAAATAATGACCGTACAGAGTGAGTAAGCAGATCCACAAAATGAATAAGATGCAGCCAGTAAGTGAGTACGTTTTCATCTGTTAGTGAGATTGTACAGGTAAACCACAACCTGAAGGTGCTACTGTTTGAAAACATTTTTGCTATTGTCAGCAATAGCAAAAATGTTTTCAAACAGTAGCACCTTGAAGAGAGTCTGTCTAAATTTATCCAAACCCTCCTGCTATAATAGATCAACAGTGATCTACAATTACATGCTGTAGGACACTACACAAAATATTATAGCAAACAATAAAAGAAAAATTGTGAATGACACTTATGAGCATCTAAACATACTCACTGACAAGACAAGACAAGGCTAGGTGTTGTTCATGACAGGATGAACCCCAGAAGTTAACTCAAGTTGAATAAAGTTGAAATAAAGTAATTGTGATGTCCAGTGATGTTTGGACTATCGAGATGCCCAGAAGCAGCCCTGATCGGGAATATCCAATTGTACATGTAGAGAGCTTGAATTTAATTGAAATTAAATGTCTGCTACAGCAACATATCTGCTCTGTAAATCATTTGTCCTGTGCTCTTCTTTGAGAAACAAATCTGAAACCAAAAGGGAGAAATCTATATTTTAGATTCTTTGGTTGGATGAAGTACTGTTATTTCCCCACCTATGTAGATGGATTCCTTATTTTAAAACAGCAAATCAAATCTTGAATAAAGCGACAACATGTCATTCTATTATGGGCAGAGCAGACAGTCAGACCGAGCCTGATAGCAGCTGGCTATCAATCAATCAATCAATCAATCTTTATTTATATAGCGCCATATCACAACAGAAGTCATCTCAAGGCACTTTTCACATAGAGCAGGTCAAGACCATACTCTTTAATTTACAGAGACCCAACAGTTCCCCCATGAGCAAGCACTTGGCGACAGCGGTAAGGAAAAACTCCCCTTTAACGGGTAGAAACCTCAAGCAGACCCCGGCTCTTGGTGGGCGGCCATCTGCTTTGACCGGTTGGGTTGAGAGAGAGAAAGAGAGAGGGGAAGGGGGAGGGGGGAAAGCAGAAAAGCAACGACAACAACAAACAACAACAAGCACAAGCATCAACAGACAGGGAAGGATGCCATCAGGACTGTGAAGGACCGCGAAGGTTCGGCCCGGGAGTCAGGTTTTCCTGTGAGATGAGAAAGCACAAAAAACTCCGGGGAAGAAGCAAAGTTAGTGACATGCATTGATGTTACATGAATGCATACAGATGGAGAGGAGGAGGAGGAGAGAGGAGCTCAGTGCATCATGGGAAGTCCCCCAGTAGTCTAGGCCTATAGCAGCATAACTAAGGGCTGATCCAAGGCGAGCCTGGTCGGCCCTAACTATAAGCTTTATCAAAAAGGAAAGTTTTAAGCCTACTCTTAAACATAGAGAGGGTGTCTGCACCCCGGACTGAATCCGGTAGATGGTTCCAAAGAAGAGGAGCCTGATAGCTGAAGGCTCTGCCTCCCATTCTACTTTTAAAGACTGTAGGGACCACCAGTAAGCCTGCATACTGGGAGCGCAGTGTTCTAGTGGGGTAATACGGTATTATGAGCTCTTCAAGATATGATGGTGCCTGACCATTAAGGGCTTTGTAAGTTAGGAGAATGATTTTAAATTCTATTCTAGATTTTACAGGAAGCCAATGTAGTGAAGCTAAAATGGGAGAAATGTGATCTCTTTTTCTAGTTTTAGTCAATACACGTGCAGCTGCGTTCTGGACCAGCTGGAGAGTCTTTAGAGACTTGTTAGGGCAGCCTGATAATAAGGCTACACAACACAAGAGCCACAGACTCTGAACAACAACCCATGTTAGCTTTCCTGTTGAAGTCCCCCTCTTACTTACCTTACAAACATGCACACACATCTTGTCCAGCTCCTCAGCTTGTTGAACAAGCCACCAAACAAACGTTCACCGGGGAAAAGTGCACCGCTAACATCAGTTAGCAGGCTAGATAGCTAATTAACTGCTCAGTTGCAGCACATTAAACAGCTTGTAAAAATACCTGCAAATGTCACTTCAGACCTGTTAGATGCTGGTGGTTTTTACTCGTCAGTATCACTGCTAACAACACACTGTCTGAAGCATGACTTGTAGCAGTTTGTTTGTCTCTTTTCTGTATGGTGGAAATCTGGCAGCCAGTCAACTGCTGTCAATCAAACAGACACTGACACGTCTTTCCAGCCAGGTGATACAAAGGGGCATTTCTGATATTTCTCCAAAAACCTTTTTAACAATGCATTTAAAAAACATGTTGACATAGTGTTACATGTTAGTGTCATTAAAGACAATCTGACATCAGCTTGTCGGGAAAGTAGAAAAAACCCCTGCAAACGAAGCGTTCAGAACTGACTGAAGTCCTGGCTTTTGACTTGCAGGGAGCATTTGTACTAGCCCAGTATTTGTATTTGTGTCTATATTTGTTGAGGCAGCAAAATCATTTATATTTGTATTTGTATTTCAATAAAAGTGGAAATAAAAATCCAGTTTTTGTTTTTATTATGCTTTTAATTAAAAAGGATATTAAAGTGTTAAAATAAGTGTTAATGAATAAACTATCTTATGAAGGAGGTCCCCACACCAGGTCTAAAACTCCAGTCTCCCAGATCATCGTTGACTGCGTGACTAAACTGAGTGCATCGCCATCACGCTGACAGACCTCTGCTTATTTATACACCCATAACAAAGAGACAGCACAGCGTTTAATGTGTAGAGAAAAACTAAAAAGGCGATTCTTGCTTTGCACTTTTCATTTACTGCCTATTTTTTACAACCTAACTTTGTGGAAAGGAGAAGGGGAACAACAGGTTATGGAGAGTCCCTTGGGAGCACTTTGCGCACATCAGTAGCTCAGCTTTATCTCTGGGGAACACCCCCAACAGCGGGATTAATGTCCAAATAAAGAAATGTGTGTCATGCAGCAGGTGGATATGACTCTCCTCATTGAGACCTGCTGATAACAAAACAGAGGAGCACAGGAGAGAGAATGAGATGTAACCAACCTGTGTGCTGGTATTTGACATGGGTTTTTTTCTTCTTCCCGAAAACAAATAATTTTTAAAATATTTGGACGAAATAAATGTTCGGAAAAAAACCCAACACTATTTGTGCTTTGCAGAATAATGTATTTGTATTCAGGTACACCCCTAATTTGTACATATGTTAACCTCAAGTTTTGGAACTTTGAACCATGTTTAACATAGAAATCCATCATAACAACAGTATATAATATACAGAAAATCACAAAAGGCAATATACAGTATATCTCCTTTAAGGTAAGAGAAAGATTGTGCTCTTGGTCAAAGAAATAGTTTGACATTTTTGGAGATAAACTTGCTTTCTTGTGGAGAGTTAAATGAGAAGATCGATGCCACTCTCATGTCTGTACTTTAAATATGAAACTGCTGCCAGCAGCTGGTTGGCTACCTTAGCATAAAGACTCGGAAACAGCTAGCAAGGTTCTGTCAAAAGTAAGAAATCTGTATACCAGCAGCTCTAAAGCTCACTGCAGAACACATTATATTTTGTTTGTCTACAAACAAAATATAAGTTGTGTCTTTTTGGAGTCTTGTTTATACCACAAGGCTACCAGCTGAGACTCCAGGATAAAACTATAAGAAAGCATGAGGGAGTGACCAAAACCATGAATATCCATGAATTTCACAGCAATCAAAACAGTTGTATTCAAGCTATAGTATCATGTCTTGAAGCAATTGACTGTCTACGTCCAGAGGCCTTGCACATGCAGCAGACTGTATGTATGATCATCACATACAGACTTGCTTCTTCTATCTGGATGCACTGAGATCATTGCAGTCATTGTATTTTCTGCACTTTTAAGAGCTCAGGAAACTCCCTCAATCAAATTACACTGCTGTATGAACTCCCCCGTCATCTGCTGCATCTTGTTGTCTGATATCATCAGTGTCGTCTGGATGTTATTTGTCCCAGTGATTGGGTACACCATGTTAAAGCAGGATTTGATTCACAGCGTCTAACATGACAGATGTCCTCAGTATGGTTAGACCGATATTCTGAATGCCAATATTGGCTTGTAGATGCTTTTTCCACGAAAGTTTTCTCATTTTTACATGTAAAAGTCCTCAAAAGGAATGACCTGAATTGCAGCAGAAAATTTTGTGTGGTGACAGGTCCAATCCAAACATATCAGATTCATGATCAGCTGTGAGGAGTGGCCTAAGTATCGGCTGTGACTGCAGTTATGGGAGCACAGAGGAGGCTCAGTGATGAGCTCTGCCACTTTTCCTAAGTTTTCCTTGATTGTAATTAGAGGGGATGGGAACAGACGGCGCTGCCTCAGCCCGCTGCTTCTGTCAATCAGCCCATTTAGCAGGGGTATAATACAAGGCTGTGATCACACATCTATACTAACATGCACACACACGCACACACACATTTTACACTGGATTCTGTGTCAGTTCAAATTCTAATTCTGCTATCATTACTTCCCCTGTGCTTCTATTTTTTCTTTTTGGTAATGAAAATCTTTTTTCATCACACATTTTGCTTGTTTCATTCCCCTATGGTCCTTGTTTCTTTTAACACCTCCACTGTGGGCAAAAGTAAGTGGACACATACATTTTTGGTGCAGTGCTGTTGTTCATTGTTTGGGCTGGGTCTCATAGTTTCAGTTGAGATATTTCACTGGACTAGACTGGCTAGAGGGAAAGTCAAGGGCTCACCGACGTCAGTAAATGTCATTATCTTGGGACTTAAAATCCTCTCTTCAATATATCACTCTAACATTTTAAACTTTCAAACATACAAGTGAAACCCACATAAGGAACAACAAAAATATCTGTCCTTCTCCCACTCAGTCCAGACATAACATCACAGGGAAAAAAACTGAGGGTCTCTGGTGGACTGGTGGATTATGGTAGCTGAGGAACAAAGAGCCAAACTGGGACAGAACCATAACAGTACCTTATACAATAATTCATGATAATTTATATGAGAACTACTGATTATTTATTTTGACCATTTACTGTATTTAAAGCTGACTGTTATGAATGCTTTCAGGTTCACAGAAAAATACTTTTTTGATTTTCACCCAGATTTTATGTTTGCACACCTCCAAAATTTTCCTGCAGAGCTGAAATGATAATTCAATTAATCAATTAGTCAATCTGCAACTATGCAACTATGTTGTGGTAAACTAAATATTTTAGGACTGTGGGTCCAACAAAAGCAATTTGAAGATGGCCTTAGGAAATTGTGATTGAAATTTTGATTTTTAACATTATTTCATGACATTTTTAGACCTAACAATTAATAAGATAAACCAAAAAATGATCTGCAGATTTATCAAAAATCAAAATAACAATTTGCTGCAGCCCTAGCTAACATTGTTCACAGTAAATAAAGAACATCTGCTCAGAATATGCTTCACGTAATACAGTAACAGCAAAAGCAATGTATTTTTTTTCTTTTTAACAGTGGCTTAATAAATTCTAAGATTCTTTTGAAGTAAAAAGCAAAAAAAGATGTTGCATTCCCTGTCCTCTTGCTTCTGTTGTAGGTGTTCATGCTGAGGATACACACACACACACACACACACACACACACACACACACACACACACACACACACACACATTTGCATGTAATCATGCCATTACATTGACTTTTTATGTAAGCTTTCTGCGCCCTAATACACATCTTGCTCCCAAATCCTGTGTGAGTAATTCTGCTCTACTGATTTGACTGTATTGCATTCTGTTCTATTCTCAAAATGGGAATTGAGCCCAACTCGTCTTTTTCAGGTCTATTGAGTTGGACTGAAAATTAGTGAGAGGTGTTAGTTGTTGGTTTAGTTTGCTCACATGGATATTTGTTGTCACATGTGAACAGCCCTTCCTGATGTCTGGCAGGAAAATGTAAATATTCATAGGCAGGTTCTATTCACTGTGCGTGTGTGTGTATTGTGTGTGTGTGTGTGTGTGTGCATGTCTTTCTATCTTAAAGAGAACCAATTTCAGTTGAAAACCAGCGTTGTGAGGACATTTCTGTGTTGTGAGGACATTTTGTCTGGTCCTCACAACCTCAAAGGGCAATTTGAGGGTTAAGATTCAGTTTAAGGTAAGGATTACGTTTAGTATTTAGCATTTAATTGTATTGTTAAGGTTAGGGTAAGGGCCTAGGGAATGCATTATGTCAATGAGTGTTCTCACAAGGATATATAGACAAACGTGGATTGTGTGTGTGTGTGTGTGTGTGTGTGTGTGTGTGTGTGTGTGTGTGTGTGTGTGTGTGATGCTAATTGGCCCGTCCTGCAGAGCTGGGGCTGTGAGCGACAGAAGGGAAGGTGTTTAAAATGCAGAGAGCAGTCACGGCTGGAGGAATGGTAGCTACAAAACACTGTCTCTCCCCCCTCTGTCACTCCCTCTCTCTTCTGCTTTGTTGCTCTTCTCCCTCTCTCTCTTCTCTTGCACACAGTCTCTCTCTTTCTCTTTCCCCATTTCCAGTTTTCCCTCTCTGCTCTCTTTTTTTTTCTCCAACACCATCTGGTCATTCTCTGTGACTCAGCGCTGTCGCCTGCTGGAGGCTTTGCCACCCACCCACATACAGACACACACACACACACACACACACACACACACACACATACACAAAGACTTGTGACACTTAAAATTTCCTACCCTGGAGATGTGTGTGACAGCGTGTGATACTGCCTTGGAGTACTGTGCAGTAACAAACACAGCACACTTACTACCAAAATTATCAAAGTCCCTTTCATGTCCGATCAAACCTGAAAAGTTCAAATGACCATGGTTGGTTGTGATTAGGAGATGTCACCAGAAATTTCATTGTCTATTACAATATCAAACCATGTTTTCAGGCTTACAGGTTGCCCTTTTTGCTCCTGAATAAAGACAAGACTGCCCACAGTGTTTTCACTTCCTCTTGCTGGGAGCAGTTCCTTCATTGTAGGACAATAGTGTTTATCAACATCAAGCCAAAGCATGGTTTATTATGCACATTGGCATTTGAAGAAATTCTAGAGCTGCAACCATTAGTCAATTAATCAATTAGTTCACTGACAGAAAATTAATCTGAGACAGTTTTGGTAAGTCGTTAATTGTTGTTACAAGTCAATTAGCATGCAAAAATGCCAAATATTGTCTGGTTGCAGCTTCTCAAATGTGAAGATTTGCTGCTTTTATTATTGTTATATCATTGTAAACTGAATATCTTTGAGGTTTGGACTGTTGGTGGGGGAGAAAAAACAGCCTGAAGCTGTCACTTGGAGCTCTAGGAAATTTTGACAAGTGTTTTTCACTATTTACTGACATTTAATGAATAAGTGATAAATCAAAAAAATAACTGATGCCGAAATGCTGAGGGGCATGAATAATTGATTAATTGAAAATAATTGTTTGCTGCAGTCCTAAAAATTTTTAAGTCTTAAGTTGACTTTTCAGTGTGAATGCACCACATTCTCATATCACAATTAATGTGTTTTAGCAATTAGGACACTACAGTATACTTAGCCCCAATTTGTGCCTCTCATCTGTTAGCATTAGTGTTACATACACACAGCTAAGCATCCAGCGATGCCTGAAAAACCCAGAAGAACATATAACAAACATCTGAAAGTTTTTTCCAGACTCCTCAAAGACTCTTCTAACCATCTGAATAAAGAAATGTTGGCTAAGAATCTTTTTACTGAGCAGCAGACAGAACAGTTTTTCACCCAGATGGTTAGAAAAGTCTTTTGGGTCACAGAAAAAGATAATAGTTTCAGTTAAATGGGTTTTGAGTTCAAGTCAGTGTCGACTTTTTCAACATTCAGCAAAGACCACAATTTTTCCATTTCCATTTCCATTTTCCAACCAAGCACTGTTAGTGCTTAAAAAAAGTTTAACAGTGCTTCAGTTGCTACAAGCTCATGTTGTAGGAAAACAAACAAACAACAAAAAAAATGTTGTTGGTGAACATTTTAGTGATATTGCCACGGTCACCATTTCACTGCACCGCTGTCTTTCAGCCACTCCCGTCTCTAGATGCCCCACGACGTTCCCATACTCACGCCCCTCAGTATTTCAGGGCAATGTCAAATCAGGGGGAGAGAAAGACCCTTGGCTTCATGGCTTTTCTAACACCAAGACATTGTCCCTGCTATTCCAAGGATCCACCTAGATGTCTCTCCTTTTTTTTTAATGTCACAATGGGGCAGCTGTGGCTCAGGAGGTAATCAGAAGTTCAGTGGTTTGATCCCCGGCTCCTCCAGTCCGCATTTCGAAGTGTCCTTGGGCAAGATACTGAACTCCAAGTTGCTCCCAATGGCTGTGCCATCTGTGTGTGAATATATGTGTGAATGATTAGTCCCTACTGATGTGCAGGTTGTGCACCTTGCATGGTAGCCCCTGTCATCAGCTTATGAATGTGTGTGTGAATGGGTGAAGGTGACTTGTAATGTAAAAGTGGTTGGAAGACTAGAAAGGCACTATGTAAGTGCAGTCCATTTACAGTCATGATGCTCTTTTATTATGTCAGGCTCTCTCAGTAATTGACCAGCCCACGCCACTGCCATGACAATACACTCAGTATAAACATTTTGCCACTTGCCAGATTCGTTGCATGATCTCTAAGGCCGTATTCAGACCAAATCAGGTGGTGCGGCAAAAATGCCAGTCCTCCCATTCATTTGAATTTGTAATGTGTCTCAGCTGCGGGCATTCTGGCCACAACAGCACCACACCGGCATGCGGCCGGTAAGTTGAGCCAGAGTCAACTCATGGAGAAAATCAACCCGACATCACTGTGACTGAAGGCTACGGTGGCCAATCACAGTTGGAGATCAGACTGATCAGAGCTGTAAAACCCTGCCATAAGGGAGTACAAAGACGTTACTAGGAGGAGGGGAGGACATTTCTCTTTGTTTGATAATGTTAAAAGTAAAGCTAGACTTTGCTGTCAGCTTCCCAACTCATTAAAAAAATGAGAGAAAAAAAGAGAGACAGCGCTGAGAGAGCAGGTAGCGAGAAAGCCGGTGAATCAGATCAATAAAACTTTATTTTACTGAGCACAAATAAACACACCCACAATCACACACACATCTGCTCAACCCTGCGGTGGTGGGCCGCACCGCCTGATTTGGTCTGAATATGGCCTAATCTGGCATTACATTTCAACGTATTCACTATTGCAGAGTAGTAGTATAAAAATATAATTTCCATGAAACAGGTTTTGCAGTGTAGGTCACCCACATTTTTGCATCTGTCAGAGCCCAACACACAATCACTGTTTTTACTTGTGTAAAAGTGAAGAAAATCTAAAAAAAATATGCTTTGCTTCTATAAAGCACGAGTAAAAGTGAGCAGCTGTACAGCCTATGTAGAAAGATGACTGTTACTACTAATGTTTTACTCTAACTCACTAACTAACCAACTGATTTTAAAGTTACACACTGGTTTTTGTCTGATCTCTTTGTTTAAACCATAGACTATATTCAAATTCACCTCAACCTAAACATTCTACTTTCAATATGTAATTAAGCTTCACGTCGGAGGACAGCTCTTCACAGTTTGGCCTGAAGTAACAAATTGTTTGTGATGTTAGGAGTCAGCATGTCTCCTGCTCGATGTGCTGTTGTCTGCTGAGCTGAGTAGTCACTCATCATAATCATCATCAAATTCAACACACTTCAACAACAACACTGCTCTGTGGCTGTGTGTGTCAGTGTGTGTGTGTGTGTCAGTGTGTGTGTGTGTGTGTGTGTGTGTGTGTGTGTGTGTGTGTGTGAATAATGTAAACTGGCAGTGGTGAGCAGACTTGTATCATCTCTCATGGCACCTTCATAGACAGATTTGTAGTCCTGCAGCCAAGTCACAGTTTGATTCAGGCTGGAGTATTTTCACAGTGTCTGTTTTTGCAGATTGCTCTGCATCAAAACTACATAGGAACTGAGTGTTTGTGTCTTTTGAGAATACAGTCACAGCTGAGCTGTGTTATAACATGCCAAAATCAATTAAGAATGTCCTCTAAATCATAAATGCATCAGAACCTGCTCATAAAATAAATTGCTTGTCAATTAGAATGATACTGTATGTCTGTACCTTCCTTGCAATCATGGGTTAAGCTATCAGGAAATAAAAAGCTGAAAAAGTTAAATGTTTTTTTCTTTTCTCTATTTTGATTGAAACAAATATATAATATCAATTGACATAAAGTTTGCCAGAATATTCAATTTCAATTCAGTTTTATTTATATAGCGCTAAATCACAACAAATTTCATCTCAGGGCACTTTTCACATAGAGCAGGTCTAGACCATACTCATTAATTTACAGAGACCCAACAACTCCCCCTTGGGCAAGCCCTTGGTGACAGCAGTAAGGAAAAACTCCCCTTTAATGGGAAGAAACCTCAAGCAGAAGGGGGTGGGTGGGGCACACAGAGAAGCAAAATAACAACAATAATAACAATCACAATAATAATATTAATAATAATAATAATAATAATAGTAGTAGTGGAGATGTGACTAGCAACAACAAACCGCAAAGGCTCACAGCATGGATCCCGGGGTTTCCTGCGAGATGAGAAAGCACAACAAACTCTGGGAAAGAGGCCAAGTTAGAAACAAGCATTAATGGTAAATGAATGCATACAGATGGAGAGGAGGAGGAGAGAGGAGCTCAGTGCATCATGGGAAGTCCCCCGGCAGTCTAGACCTATGGCAGCATAACTAGGGACTGGTTCAAGGCAAGCCTGGCCAGCCCCTAACTATCTTTGATATCCTGATCAAAGATAGCACCCAGAGCTGGAGCTGGAGGCCAGGATAATGCCATCCAGAGTAGCTATATCATTTGATAATTAGTTACTAAGGTGTTTAGGGCCAAGCACAATAACTTCAGTTTTGTCTGAGTTTAGTAGCAGAAAATTGCAGGTCATCCAGGTCTTTATGTCCGTAAGGCATGCTTGGAGTTTAGTTAACTGATTGGTTTCATCTGACTTAATTGATAAATGTAATTGTGTATCATCTGCATAGCAATAAAAATTTATGGAGTGTTTCCTAATAATATCACCTAAAGGAAGCATATATAAGGTGAATAGTATTGGTCCAAGCACAGAACCTTGTGGGACTCTTTGTCTAACTTTTGCGTGCATGGAGGATTCATCATTAACATACAAACTGAAATCGATCTGATAAATAGATAAATAGTTAAACCAGCTTAATGCAGTTCCTCTAATGCCAATTAAATGCTCCAGTATCTGTAATAGGATGTGATGGTCAATTGTGTCAAATGCGGCACTAAGACCTAACAAGTCAAGTACAGAGAGAGGTCCTTTGTCTGATGCAGTTAGGAGATCATCTGTAACTTTCACCAGTGCTGTCTCTGTGCTACGATGCGCTCTAAATCCTGACTGAAAATCCTCAAATAAACTATTATGTAGACAGTCACATAACTGACTAGCACCTGCTTTCTCAAGGATCTTGGAGAGAAATTGAAGATTAGATAGAGATAGATTAGATAGATAAATTAGATTATAGCTATTTTAGAGTAGACTGTGGTACATAGCCTGTTACTAAAGACAGATTGATCATATCTAGTAAAGAAGTGCTAACTAAGGGTAGGACTTCCTTAAGCAGCCTAGTTGGGATGGGGTCTAAGAGACATGTTGATGGTTTAGATGAAGAAATTGTTGAAGTTAGTTCAGGAAGTCAATTGGAGAAAAACAGTCTAAATATATATCAGGTTTAATAGCTGCTTCTAAGGTTCCTGTGTTTGTGGATAAATTGGTGCCTGTTGAGGGCAGGAGGTGATGAATTTTATCTCTAATAGTTAGAATTTTATCATTAAAGAAGCTCATGAAGTCGTTACTACTGAAAGCTATAGGAATACACGGATCAACATGTGATTGTTTTATTTAAGACCTGGCAAGAAAAGTCTGAATTCATATCCAGGTCTTTCTGTAGTGAGTTTGATTTAATGCTTCCCCCATCACTTAATCATATGAGAGGAGAAATGAAGGTGATTTGTTGGCTGCCATTCTTTACCACCTCTAACAAGCTCTAGCTTGTCACAGTAAATGGATATAGCCACTTGTCACCTTAAGCTAATAATTCATGTCATTAGACAAGCAGTTACACACACTGCAATTTTCATCATAGGTTGCAGTAAGTGCTAATGCTAGCATGTTCACATTTAATATAAAGTCTTTAAGTCTGGACATTTGTGTAACATAAAGTGAAAGATCTCTGGATTTGGACAGCTCCTCAGTCACCAGAAATGCCTGGTTCACATTCACCATCTGAAAAACTTTCAATTAAGTTGGACATTCTGCAGGAGAGTAATTTTGTGAGACCTCATGCATCTCACAAAATTATGTCCACATTTCTTGTCAGTTCTGAAAAGGGACAAACAATGTAACAAACAATGTAACAAACAAATAGCTCAGAGGGAATGAGAGTTATCACTAAAACAAAGAGCTAATTTCTTAACCAAAATGCAAATCCTCCTTACAAATAATCGCATCATCACACAAGCTGTGTGCACCTCAGCAGAATATGGGTGCATGACAGCCACCCCTCCTACCACACAAACCCAACAAAATTTAATAAGCCTACACATCACACACACACACACACACACACACACACATCACACCGCGCACACAGCCAATATTAGCGACATATGCATATTAATGACCATGTTCCCAAATAAACTGTAACATACAACAGCAGCAGCGGCCAGAATAATATCAGTTTGCACAGGCCGTTATTCGATTTTTAAAAACTTACCCTTTGATGATCACAGTGAAAGTTACTTGAAAATTAAATCCTGCAGTTGAAAAAAGCGTTGGTTTTCTGCAAAAAAGCAGCTCTGGTGTAGGTCTTCCTTTGCTGATTAACTCCAACTTTTCATTAAAATTTAAACCTGCAGTGCTGAACTTTTACCAAAGGAGTTCACACAATACTGATTAAGCCTCTCACGGCCAGATAAATCTGTCTGTATTTCACAGTATACAGAGTTTTTGAATCCCATGTCAGGAGGGACATTCCCACGCTGGCTGTTTGAATGTGCACCCAGAGACTTACCAGCTAACTTCCGGTTAGCTCTCTGCTAAATTGAATGGGGATAAAATAATTGAATCACGAGGCTCCTCTAGACTTTCCAAACGTCATCGGACCAAATGGGTCAAATTCTGATAATGAAAGGAATCATTTTGCAGGGGCTGTGTGACGCTTGTAGCAATTTATCCACTGTTTTTCAGCCACAACAGTAGTGATGGAGTAGGCTAAGGCGTAGCCTATGACATAAGCACGTATCAACAGTGTTTTTGTAATTACTCTCACTGCCAGAAGGGAGAGACAAAAGTCCCGCACTCTAGCTTCAATCTTGAAAAAGGCATGGACAATCCTCACTAGCTCACTAAAATATTTGTTTTTTTCCCACTAGTTTGTGATTAGGTCTGCTCTATTTCAGCGCGCTGGTGCATTAACACGTAATAGCTGGGAAAACTGTTGGAGTGTAATGGAGTGTAATCTGCCTGTAATCTGTGTAATCTGTCAACCAGCGGTAGCAACCACGTAATTGTCAACTGACAAAACAAACAACAATGTCGGCCTACAGGGCAAAAGCCATGGCAGTTTTCCTAGCTGACAAATAATTGCCAGCATGGACAGAATATGATTTTATGTAAGCCTGAATGACATTCATCAGTTCTCTGTTTTATCAATCTTCTTTGACTTGTTTATGTTTGTGTCGACCATGCGGTCATGGTGACGTAAGCACTGCTCTCGCTGCTGAAAATTGGTGGTAGATCTGGTGTATCTGCTCACTATGATAACTGTCAAATGGTGTGCAGACTCTGCCTACTCTGCCAGCGTGGTAATGGTGTGAACCCATTCACATCATATAACGGGCTGAACTTGGCATAAAGTAGCAACAACAAAGCCCATTTAGAGGGAAGATATGGTTATGATGAATTGAATTTTACTGTCAAATTACTCAGCCCTCTGTAAAATTATAGCTGGATCACCAGTCACAGAGCTGAAAGCAGAATTGTCTTTCCAGCAACTGTGGCGCACAAAATTCTGATAGGCTGACAAAAGGGGCTTCTTTCATTTAACTCATTCCAACACAAACTGAATAGGCAGGTTTGAATGGTTTATTTCCTCAGAAATGTTTTGTGAGTCCCATCACCATACAGCAGTAAAACACGTATTTTGAAAAGAAAAAAAGTATTTAAAATAAATACGTCCCTCCGCTAAGCCAAAATAAAATACATTAGTCCCTCCCCAGTGCTCAAAAAATTATTTGACGTGCCTCCCTGTTTTGCACCGACCCTGACATAAATTGGCATTAATTTAAAATTTCCCCCAATCTGAGGGGGAGGATAAGCAGACCTGATCAAAAATGCGGTCAACCTGAACAGCCCCTAATAGAGGAAGAACACCAACAACAGCAGCAGCATGACGTGCTGTCAATTAACAAGCAGCTGTGGCTGAAAAGGATAGCAATATAGTTGACTCTAAGTCTGGGCATTTTAGTGTTATCTTAGTCAAAGAAAACCTTAACTATTTTAGAATAGTTTTAGTCAATGAAAACTGTTGATATTTTAGTCTTTTTTAGCCATCAGATTATATTGAACATTTCAGTCAATTTAGTCTTTGTCATTTTTGTCAAAATTATTTCACATAAGATTTTATCTTATCGTTATCTGATGAAAAATACAGGTTGAATGATTCAGAATGCAGCCCTGCAGAAAGTGTCTGGTCTGATAACGATCAACACTGCACCTTAAAGCCTCCAGTGTAGACACACAGACGGAGCACTCACTGTCACTGCTGCTCTGCTAACGTACTGCTCAGGCTACGCTTCCTGTGAGTCTACAATATTCTAAAGAGAGGTTTTGGTAAAGTTTTTCACATTTTTCTACATTTTACTCTCATTTTCTCTGGTCAACAATATTGCATGTTGTATAGTCATTAAGCCAGTCAGTTAGTATTTAACAATGTTGGTGCTGTCTTGTCATTGTCATGTCTTAGTTATGGAAAAAAAGGTTGTTGATGAACATATTAAGTCATAGTTTTTGTTACGAAATTAACATTAAATAATAACCTAAAACAAATGCTTCAAAGACTAATTCTATTTTCCTAGTTTCACCTCCTGCACCAACAATAAAATATTTTTTAGCCAGCTGGACAATAGACAGAGAGGGGACAATAATTTCCTAACAATTTTGATATCTATCAATCAAATTCCAAGAAAATAACTGTAATTTAACAGCATAAATATTTTACATTGGCTATTGATTTCTTAGAAACATTTCTCTTGTTGTGATTATCAAAGCTGATACCAAGCACACTCAGATCCATTCTATTCCATTCAAGTATTTGACATATTGACACACAGACCAGAGACCCTACTCCGGCCAATCAGACTGAGTATAATTTGGACCATAATTAGGGCTTGGGTCAAGTGTTTGGTCTTGGTTCCGCAGAACACAACTTACCAATTAATATTTATTAGGGACAGCTGATGAAGTAGTGATTGAATTTGCAAAAAGAAAAATACAGTTCTGCTGCCTGAATGTTTTGTACATTACTTTTTGCCAGTAAGAAACTGAGTATTTAAAGAGATTCATCTGACTTGGAGTTTACCAGATCATCTTGGAACCAGATCCAAAACGGAACCTAATCCTAGACTGAATCCTTTCAACCATCACCATATATCTATACACTGTTATTACTCTACCAGAGAACATATAAACCAGCAATAAAACCAAAGGCATCATCTAGTCTAACAGGTATATTGCCTGCTTGTTGTGTCATTCACTGTGTTGTCCTTAGCAAGAGCAAAAAAGGTGGATCATGTGGTTATCCAACCCCAGTTGGTTACAGGTGTAGGACAAAAACTTCAAACAAAGAAAAAGAAGAGGTTGTCGACAAACAAAAAACAGGTTATATGTACAGACAAAAATGACAGCTTGAGATGCAATTTTGAGATGATGGGCCCTATTTTAACGATCTAAAGTGCACAGTCTTAAGCACATGGCGCAAGTGCATTTAGGGTGTGTCCAAATCCAGCCAGGAGTAGTGCCTTGGCGGATTGCTATTATGACGGCGCATTTTACAAGTAATAAGAAGGTGCGCTTCTCTGCAGAGGAAACGGATCTGCTCATGCACAAAGTGAAAGCGCACAATCCATAACGAGCACACTTGCCCTTCTGCTCCTGAACCCTCCTGTGGCCAGCCAAGACCACCAGTATAAGATCCTGTTTATTAATTTGTTGCACATTTATTTTCGTATGTTTTTTGAAAAGGTTTATTTTTTTAATTACAACTTTGGTTTGTTCTATCAGCTCTCCAAGGCCCTGATCCTGCTGCTGGCAGCAGCTAGAAGCTGTCCAGATTTATTTCCTTCTTTAGTTTAATCATTGTTTTCACCTCATTTATTTCCTCATGTGTTCCTCATGTCATCATGTATTGATGCAGCAGGAAAGTCGATCTGTGTCTGATCCGTTGTTGTCCGTCTGTTTAAATACCTACATGTATTGCCACGATTTGGTCAAATAATTAGACTATTTAATCTGTCATTACTGCGATTAGTTAATTCTGATCAATTTTATGACTAAGCATTATGACATATTTTTAAAAATATGTTAATGTACACAATTACAATCTTTCACATTGTAATCCTTTTATTTGTAATCCTTTGCATGTATGTGTGCTGCTGCGCATCCATGTGTGTAACAAACAGAGTGTATGTTGTGCACCCACCTGTGTAGGCGCATATTACTATAATGATAATGCGCCCTTAAAATAACAGTGAAACACTGCGCCATGGACTTTAGACCAGGTTTTTGTTGGTCAATAGCGCAATTGCTCTCTGCTGCCTCAAGATAGCAATGTGCCAACAATGTGCCTGACCACACCTCATTTTAAGACCAATACGCCCATAGGCACACTGATGGACGCAAGTGCATTTGCTATTTAAACAACATTGGCGCTGGATGGGAAAATGACCACTGCGTTGGTCTGAAACTAACAAAGATTGCGCTTGACGCCGCTTTGCACCAGCGTAAGACAGAGCCTGATGTGTTAATATTACACAGAACATGATACACAATAAAACCTCTATCAAAGAGAAAACATATGATGTCCTAAAGAAGAAACTCATCTCACAGAGGACATATATGATACACATTAGGGGTGTGCCCAAATACTAATATGTTATTTGGCAAAGCACAAATAGTGGGGGGTTTTTTTTATAAATATTTGTTTCATACAAATATTTTAAAAATTATTTGTTTTCGGGAAGAAAATGTGTCAAATACAAGCATGCAGGTCGTTTACATTGCTCCGCTGTTTTGTCTATGATCAGGTCTCAATGAGGGCAGTCACATCCACCTGCTACATGACGCACATTTCCTAATTTGGACATCACTCCCGGAGTTGGGGAGATAAAGCTGAGCCACTGACACATGCGAAGTGCTCCCAAGGGACTCTCCATAAGCTGTTGTTCCCCTTCTCCTTTCCACAAAGTTAAGTTGGAAAAAATAGGCAATAAATGAAAAGTGCAAAGCAATAATCGCCTTTGAAGTTATTCCCTACATGCTACACGGTGTGCTGTCTCTGTGTTATGGGTGTATAAATAGGTAGAGGTCTGCTTGCAATGAGGCTATGAGCTAAGTTTTAGCTCAGTAGTCAGCACAGTATCTATGATCTGGGAGACTCCAGTTTGAGACCCAGTGTGATGACCTCCTTCGTAAGGTAGTTTATTCAGGAACACATATTGTAACACTTTAATTTGGTAAAATTAAAAGCATAATACAAACAAAAACAGGATTTTTAAGCCTCTGACCACTTTTTTTGAATAGCAATACAAATACAAATAATTTTTCTGCCTCAACAAATACAGATACAAATACAGATACTGGGCCCTCTGCACATCCCTAATACACATATTTGATTTTTTGCAATATATATTAAAGAGAATGTAGAATATTAATATTATACAGTACATGAGAAGAAAAAATCAGTCGGTAGCCCAGGTTTCGCACCAAGAGTCGTATCAAAGGCGAATGACACTTTATTGTTTTTAGAGTTTTATATTGAACTCCTCATTTACAGTATTTAAGGTATATAAGCAAAATGTTTTGTGTTTCTCCAAATCACCATCTTTAGCAGACTCTAGACTCTTGAATGCCAATATACCTTAGTTCAGTCAGGAAACTCATGTCGAGATTTTAATCATTTATTTCAACAACATGCTTTTTATTTGGGCAGTATGGCTCCGCTCATGTGATGCTCAGGAACAAATTTACGCAAGCTTGACACAAACTATCCCTGAACTCACAACTCTCCCAGCAGAGGCTGAGATACAAGAAATATTAAAGGTGCAATATGCAAGAATTGTCAGATTCATACTCCACACTCCAAACCAATTGGGGGCAGCATATCACTAGAATGTTGGGGTGTCTGTTACGTTATGCTACATTACACTATAGTGCCGAATCAATACTGCATTATCAGTGCTCTATTAGCTAGCAAACTAGGTAACTAGGACTTTGATTCAGTATGACAGCAATATCAATTCAGGGCGAAAGTTGAGCTAACATTTGCTTGAATGAATCTAACCTAGAAGAGGAAGTGCTACTTCTTCATCCTCTCATGTTGGACTTAGGCCAGATGATGCTGTTGTCTCTTGAGGTACAAGTGGTATTACAAGACAGGATGGGCTGGGGTTAGCTGGTTAGCATGCTAATTTCAGTAGATATGTCTGCAACAATATATTAATGTCTTTGACATAACGTCAAAACTGTTTGTTCACATTTTGTCGATCATTTTAATTCATTTTTGAATGTTTTGAACTGAAATTTGTACATAATTCTTACATATTGCACCTTTAACAATTCATGACCAACTGAACATTAACACAAGAGGAGGCTGGGGAGGTGGTCTGAAACAGGCAGAACTCAGTGTTGTTGTAGACAGGTTGAATGGGCAAATGGTAATATAGGCAGCCTGATAGAGGAAGATTAGAATTTGTATGGAACAGGTGACTAAAAAATGACCTCCGTGCCTGCCTGAACTACCCAAAGGCTCCAGTCACAACATAGGTTGAGGTAAACGGCGTGAGTGGTGAAAAATGGGTGAAGGCACACCGGGCACTCCTACCAAATGTGTCAGTTTCCTGTAGGGAGAGTGAGGGTATCTCAGGATGGACGAGGGGAGGGGTGGACATATCAGCTTTTATCAGAACATGGCAGTGATTGGTGGACTGTTTGAAAAGCATCCTGTTTCCTCTGTGATCGAGGACATGTTGCCTTTGTGTCCATGTTGGCACACAAGAGGTTGCTCCTATTTCCCATGTAGTTCCTTTTTTTAAGAAAAAAAAGGTAGCTATAGTGATCCTCCCTCTCTACTGTCATTTCCCCAGCCTCTCAAGCCCTAAGTGGATTAAATGGATTCGAAACACTAGCCGCAGCCACACTAATAGCATTGCTTGAATATTAAGCAATCCACGGTGGATTGATTCAGAGAATGAAGAGCAGCAGCACTGTAACTGAGATGCATGAACCACCCTTAATAGCTCATCCACACCGACACAGTGACATGTACTGTACATTACCTGAAAGGTTCATCTAATTGGCTACATGGTTTGGAAGGCTAATGGGAATATCTTTGGACTAGAATTGCTGGGACCTGATATTTTGTGCAAAAATTGTAAATCTCTGGGTTTCCCCCAAATCCAGTTACTATGAACTGTCATAGCAATGAATCTATTAGTTGCAGGGATACTCCATCAAAAATCATTTCAGTATCAAATATTCACTGCCTGTAACCTTGAATGATGGCTTTGAAAAGTTTGTATCTTGCTTCTCCATAGTGGAGCAGCTGTAGTCCGCTTGCATTCACAGTAGCACATTAGATGACCATGAACAAGAGCTAGAATAGAGTATGTTCACAGATATGTCTGCATCAGTCATTTCACCAAATTCCCAAAAATTACATTTATTTATGATTAAGTGGCAAAGTGGTTGTAGGAATTATGACTCATCTGCCAAGAGCAAAGGAAGAAGTCTTCACAATATCCACAGAGGGGGGAGAGGAGAGGTCTCAAATCAAGGCTGCAGTATAATCCATATCTCCACCTTTCATCTGCATGTTCATTATGAGCTAAATAGCTAAAATTGCACTTACTGTATGTGTTGTGCTATCGCCTCCTCATAGTGCTTAAGCTGCACCTGTAGTAGCATATATAGCAATTCCTTCCATGAATGCCACAATTGTGTGGAACAAACTGATAATACAGACTGAGTAATTTACAATGTTTATATAGTTTTTAACTTGAAAATGGCTCGTCATTGGAATCCATTGTACCTGCTGTGAATCCAAACTACAGCTGTTGGAGCAAGCTACTGTATAAACTTTCAGAGCTGTCTTTAGCCTATAGGGGCTGCACATTTCACACTCAAAACATAAGGATTCAATGGAATATTCCTTTAAGAAATTATGACATCATTCTAACATTTGGGATTCATATATTTTGACTGCCACCTGGTTACACTCTTGTGTGTCTGTAAGCAGCAAGCAAGTGTTGGTTAATGTGTGAGTCCTCGTGGCTGCAAACCAAAGACAGACAAGGAGTTTACACTTGCAGCCACTAATCTCCCTGAAATTGAATAAAATTAGTATACTACTAATTTGTTTTTCCATCGTTCACGGTTCACATGCTGAGTCCTGTGTGTGGTTTAGGCAACAAAAGCACTTGGTTAAGGTTAGTGAAAAGCTTGTGGTATTAAAGCATTTAATAATGCTTTAGTTGCTTGGGTTTTGAGACAACTGTGGCTGTGAGATTTTTGCCTCCACTCCAGTACTATGACATGGAAGTTCATTTTTGTTATTTAGAGCATTGGAAAATCACATTTATAAAATTCTACAATAACATCTCTTTCCAGAAGCAGTGTCTCAGTTACTCCACAGAACACACTAACAACAGTTTTCACAGGGACTATCTCCTTGGTAGAGAGTAGGAAACTGTTACAGTGAGGATGAAAATTAAAAGCTGACAAAATTGAGAAAGAGAGAGAAACATGTGCTGAGAAAGGCTCAAAGTTATAAAGCAATAGTTTGTCAGACAGTGTGCAAAGCTGAACAGAGCTGGAGGGCAACAAGATGCTCACAGCTCAAGAAATCAAACCATCTGCAGCCAGTAACCACATGACAGACAGACAAAAAAGAAAATGAATGTTTTGTTGCAACCTGTCCTCGGCCTCCAGTTTGTGGAGCTGGCTACTAAATCAGGCGTTAATTGCTACTTGTCCCTTGATGATGCAGCCTTTTCACTGCTAATTTTAAGCACTAGCTAATTATGAGTCTTACCACAGGGCAGGAACCTGATGAAGTGATAATGACTGTGGAGGAAGAGAGACAATGAAAACAGAAATATAGAAAACAAACAGGATGCCATTGAGCAGCAGTTCTACACTTGTTAAAGACAGATGTGAATAAGTAACTGCGTTTATTTATTTGGTATTACTGTGCAGCAGTGGTATCATGTTCCATAGTTGTGTAGGTTTTCGATGGGGCTACTGTCTAATGGTTATTTTTCATGATCTGAAATGTCAGAAATGAATGAAAAGGTGCCATCCATAGACACCATAATTTCTCAAGTAAAAGCCTGTATTTGCAAATAATGACTGGTTGCCAATTAAAGCTAATAAAACATTTAGTAGGGTGGAATTACTGTATTATAATAATTCACATTGTCATTTCAGCATAATGTCCATTTCCACAGCATTAATTATATCAGAACAACAATCAATCAGTCAATCAATCAATCAATCAATCAATCAATCAATTTTTATTTATATAGCGCCAAATCACAACAAAAGTCATCTGAGGGCACTTTTCACATAGAGCAGGTCTAGATCATACTCTTTAATTTACAGAGACCCAACAATCCCCCATGAGCAAGCACTTGGCGACAGCGGCAAGGAAAAACTCCCCTTTAACAGGTAGAAACCTCAAGCAGAACCCGGCTCTTGGTGGGCAGCCATCTGCCTTGACCAGTTGGGTTGAGAGAGAAAGAAAGAGGGGGTAGGGAGAGGGGGAGGGGGACAGAATAACAACAATCAAAACAATAACAATAACAGCAGCAATAGCTGGGGAAGGACACCAACAGGACCGCGAAGGCTCGGCCTGCAACCCAGCGTTTCCTGCGAGATGAGAAAGCACAAAAAACTCCGGGGAAGAAGCCAAGTTAGTAACATGCATTGATGGTACATGAATGCATACAGAGGGAGAGGAGGAAGAGGAGAGAGGAAGTTCCCTGGCAGTCTAGGCCTATAGCAGTATAACCACCTTGGGCTGATCCAAGGTGAGCCTGGCCGGCCCTAACTATAAGCTTTATCAAAAAGGAAAGTTTTAAGCCTACTCTTAAATAGAGAGTAGAGAGAATGTCTGCCCCCCAGACCAGGAGCCTGATAGCTGAAGGCACTGCCTCCCATTCTACTTTTAAAGACTGTAGGAACCAGTAAGCCTGCATTCTGGGAGTGCAGTGTTCTAGTGGGGTAATACAGTACTATGAGCTCTTTAAGATATGATGGTGCCTGACCATACAGGGCTTTGTAAATTATGAGAAGGATTTTAAATTCTATTTTAGATTTTACATGAAGCCAATGTAGTGAAGCTAAAATGGGAGAAATATGATCTCTTTTTCTAGTTTTTGTTAGTACCCATGCAGCTGCATTCTGGACCAGCTGGAGAGTCTTTAGAGACTGATAATAAGGAATTGCAATAATCCAGCCTAGAAGTAGCAAATGCGTGGACTGGTTTTTCTGCATCTTTTTGGGACAGGATGTGCCTGATTTTTGTAATATTACGTAAGTGAAAAAGGCAGTCCTTGAAATTTGATTTATGTGGGAGTTAAAGGACATATCCTGATCAAAGATAACTCCCACATTCCTTTCGGTGGTGCTGGAGGCCAGGGTAATGCCATCCAGAGTAGTTATATCAATAGATAATGGGTTTTAAGGTGTTTAGGGCCAAGCACAATAACTTCAGTTTTATCTAAGTTTAGTAGTAGAAAATTGCAGGTCATCCAGGTCTTTATGTCCTTAAGGCATACTTGGAGTTTGTTTAACTGATTGGTTTCATCAGGCTTCATTGATAAATATAATTGGGTATCATCTGCATAACAATGAAAATTTATGGAGTGTTTCCTAATAATATTACCTAAAGGAAGCATATACAAAGTGAATAGTCCAAACACAGAACTTTGTGGAACTCCGTGTCTAACTTTTGCCTTCATGGAGGATTCATTGTTAACATGTACAAACTGAAATCGGTCTGATAAATAAGACTTACACCAGCTTAATGGAGTTCCTTTAATGCCAATTAAATGTTCCAGTCTCTGTAATAAGATGTGATGATCAATTGTGTTGAATGCGGCACTAAGATCTAACAGGACAAGTATGGAGAAAAATCCTTTGTCCGATGCAGTTAGGAGGCTGTTTGTGACTTTCGCCAGTGCTGTCGCTGTGCTATGATGCACTCTAAATCCTGACTGAAAATCCTCAAATAAACTATTGTTAAGTAGAAAGTCACATAACTGATTAGAGACTGCTTTTTCAAGGATCTTAGGGAAGATTAGATATAGACCTATAATTGGCTAAAATGCCTGAATCAAGTGAAGGCATTTATAGCGCTATTGACCTACCAAATCCTGGTCTAAAGTCAATGGCGCAGTGTTTCACTGTTTTTTTAAGGGTGCATTATCAAGACAGACCTAAACAGGTGGGTGCACAACTTACACTCTGCTTGTTACACACACAGGACGTGCAGCATTGCACAAACATGCAAAAGGTAACAAATAAAAGGATTACAATGTGAAAGATTATTATTGTGTATATTAACATATTTTAAAAAATACATGTCATAATGCTTAGTCATAATATTTATCAGAATTAACTAATTGCAGTAATGACGGATGACATTGTTTAATTATTTGACCAAATCGTGGCAATACATGTAGGTATTTAAACAGGCGGACAACAACGGATCAGACACAGATCGACTTTCCTGCTGCATCAATACATGATGACATGGGGAACACATGAGGAAATAAATGAGGTGGAAACCATTATTAAACTAAAGAAAGAAATAAATCTGCACAGCTTCTAGCTGCTGCCAGCAGCAGGATCAGCACCTTGGAGAGTTGATCAAGTCCTGATAACTGTGTTAATGATTCTTTACATGATTTAAATTAATGATTTAATTTTTTAACAGTATTTAACAAATATTCTTTTAACATTTTTGAGAGTACAGTGATCAAGTTTCCATACTTTCAGCAATTAAAACCCTGCTGATTTGACCTGTTACTCCATGACTGAACAAAATGATTTTAAGGAAACCAAAGCTGTAATTATAAAAATAAACCTTTTCAAAAACCAAACGAAGATAAATTTGCAACAAATTAATGAACAGGATCTTAAACTGGTGGTCTGTTGCTGACCTCAGGAGTGTCCAGGAGCAGCAGAGGCAAGTGTGCTCGTTATGGATCGTGCGCTTTCACTTTGCGCACGAGCAGATCCGTTGCCTCTGCAGAGAAGCGCTCCCTCTTACTACTTGGCAAATGCACCGTCATAATAGCAATTCACCAAGGTGCAAGTGCACCTGGCTCTTAAAGGGAATGGGAGATGACACTTACTGTGATTGGTTTATTGCATGTTACGCCGAAAACACACCCATAATTAATTAGGAGACTATGGACAACCCCTTTGAACCATGCGCCTGGCGCAGCAACCATTTTTCCGCCGTTAAAATAGCAAAAGTGGAGAGAGAGAGAGAGAGATAGAGAGAGAGAGAGAGAGAGAGAGAGAGAGAGAACTGGAGAAAGATTGTTGATATTTGAACTAAACCCCCAAACTCCTCCCTTCGTGCTCCTTCAGAAGCCCTGCCCCCCAAATTCATGGACGCACATCCTCAGCTCCTGAGAAGACAATGAGCAGCCAAACTGCCTTCACCAGGCTGACTGACAGCAGAAATTTATTGAATCAAAATAGTTTGCTTGTTGGCTCGACAGGACGAACCTGACAGTGTTTGTATTTATTGATTCATTCATATGGTTAATAAGTTCAAAACACATATACAGTGGGATATTTGTATGATTTAAACAGCTGCCTGTTCAGATTACATTTCACTAAACGCCACAGAAACAGACTTGGAGTGTAAAAATACGGGGTTCTCTGTGAGACTGTCTCAGACTCAGTGTGGATTAATACATTTATAAAGTGGAAGAGTATCTGTTTCATGAGAAAACACTTTTCTTTCTTTTTTTTGCTTGATAAATGACTTAATTGGTAAACTGTTGTGTTAATCAATCAAGTGGTTGAGATTAATGTTCCGTCTATCAACTAATTGATTAATCAACTAATTGTTTTTGAATAAATTTCAACACAGCAACACAGTTTCACACAACAGCAGCTTCTTTAACTGATTTGTCTTCAGACAGAGGGGAGACTCTCACTGAAACCAGCTGTGGTCTTTGATAAGCCACTGAAAAGCTGTCAAGATATTTTCTATTTCAGCAGTTTACACGCTGATGGCTATTTGAATGTTAAATGCAAAAGGCTGCCCTGCTTTTAGTGGTCATTATGGGGTCTAGGCTGACCTGTTTCTGTTGACAATGATTTGATTGGAGCTGACTGGATTTTCTGCTACAGCTACAGCCCATCTTTCCCTCTCTGTGTCGTTGTGGTTAATGGTGCCTTTCTAAAGGCTTTATTAGAAGTAATTTGCTGCAGTGAGCACTGACTGATATGTGGGCCATGACCCTGTCTCTCAGTTGAAGGGTAAAGAGGGAGTCCCAGTCACACTGGAAATGGCAGGCCCTGCACTCTGTCCATAGATTAGAGTCTTTAAGCTGGATATATTGAAGAGCACTGAGCGTGGACAAAGTGGTTGTGTGAAATGACAATGCTCAGTGATTCAAACCAGAAATGTCTTTGACATGACTCCTGTGGACTTTGGATTGATCTATTAAATGGAAATCATATTTACAGCAAGAATGAGTAATTACCCAACAATTAATTCAAATTAAACACCAAAATACATCTGTAAATGCCATCCAGAACAACATATATAATCATTCTCTAGTCTGTTACCGCTGTCAGCAGGACAACATCATTTCTCTGTGTCTTTCAAAACTGTATCAAATCACTGTTTCAAAAGTAAAATCCTAGCTTGAGCCACAAACAACTTGGTTAGAGTTAGAGACAGATCATGGTTTGGGTTGAAATTACTTGATGCTTGTTCAAACATTCGGATCTGCCTCCACACCACCTCCCACTGCAGATGTCCTCACTCGCATGCTTTAAGTGTTTGGGCTGGGGCATGAAGCATCTCATTATTACTCAATGCTTCTGTGCTGCTCGGATAATTCGGCCTCCGCATTTAAATTGGTTTGAGAGTCTGATCTGGCCACGAAATTTACAGAGGAGGAGTGGAATCTGCTGCTAAGAAATCTCAAAAAGATGTCCAGAGACCTCAAAACCAGACTCATTCAATTTAAGATTTTGAACAGAGTCTACTGGACACCATCAAAATTATTTTCAATTAAACTAAGGGACAGCCCTCTATGTTGGAGATGACAGGGGGCAGAGGGCTCTCTGATGCACATGTTATGGGATTGCCCTAAGATACAGGAATTTTGGGCAGGAATTAGCACTCAGATTGATTAAATATCCAAAGACAGTAGACCTTTATATGTTGAAATGGGATAAATGGATAACCCACATTGAGGGCTTGGATGGAGGATCAACTCATGCATAACTCTTATCCCCAATCTTACTGTGTACCATTGTAAGAACACTTATTTATTATAGTGTTGTTTTATTTATTTTATGTTTATAGCTGTTTTTTGTCTTTTTTGTTGCTGCTGTTTTGTTTTTGTCTTTCCTTTTTTGGTTAGTCCTGCCTGAGTTAATTTGATGCATTATTTCATACGGGGCTGTCTCACTGTTCATGTGTTGTTTGTCTTTATGATGTATTGTTGAAAATGAAAATAAAACTATAAATCTCAAAAGTCAGGTAGACCTCATCAGTCATTAACTACTTTTCTACCCTTTGCTTCAGTAGCAGAAACAGTCAGGCATTACTTTTCAGTTTTTTGTGTGACATATTCAGAATGGTTTCTTCATTATCCAACTAAATAGCAAAAAAAATCTCACTCTATACTTCAGTCATATATAATAATACCAACATGTATTTTAAGCCTTAGCCTACTTTTAATATGTGGAAATTATTTCTAGTGTTTCTGCATCTTCTTATTCTGTTGTATGATTATGGGCTAATTTACATTTCACTTCACTGAATATGACTTTTTTCTGTTCCTAAAACAGAAACTTTCTGCAGATACTTGGTATCACCATTTCATCTCACACTATGAAGTTCTTCGTTCACGGTTCTAATGATACTGCTTGTAATTAACAACCCTGCCTCTTTCACATGAACGCGCTTGTAGCTGGATAGGAAAAACCAGAGTTGTTTGTGCTAGTTTATAGCCAGCTTCATAGTACCAGTTATCTGGACGGCCCATGTTAGGCTCAGTGAAGCCAGATAACAAAAAGATATCCCAGGTATGTTGAACTTGCTTTGTAGTACAGGCATCAGGACTAAAATTCTCTTATTGTTGAGGTGGAAATTATCACGTTTGTATAGATCAGTCATCTCTTCCAGAATGAGTCGAAGTGGCTCATATATCCATAACCGCATGCTGAGCAAAAGCTACATCACCACTGATCAGCACCATAGAGACGTTTGAACATCTCTGAGCTCCTTCAGAGGGTCGGGATTAAACCTGAAAATATGCAAATTTTAACAAGGCTTCTGGAGCTGAACTGATTGCCTACACCTGATGTCATTTGTGCCTGCATGTACAGTCACAGTTTGGGCAGATGAGTGATGCTCAGTGATGGCAGGGATAAGAGTGAGAATATCAAGGACTTTTGCAGCTGAGAATGAGTATGTAATGCCATTTGGATAGCGACGGATATAACCATGGAATCACCCACAAGGATATACCCTGGAGGGAAAGAGGAGGCCGCTAGCTTTAGCTGAGCTAGCTGCAGTAGCACCTGCCACTGCAGCCACGGCGAGGAGAGGGGGACTGGGGGAGATGGAGGGAGCCACTGAATGAGCCACTGAGGGAGTCACTTGGTAGCGCTTGCGGGAGGGAGAGGCATCCGGGGAGTTTGTGGTACTGCTGGAGGGTGAGGTGCGCTTTCTGAGAGAGAAGATAGTCCAGTACCCGCACCACCATTCTCCACAACCGAGGACCAAGAGGATGACCCGAACCGGAGCTAGCGGCGGCCCATCTTCATCCAGTCCCTGAAGTGGACCAAAGTGAGTGAAAAGGTGTTTCGCTATCCTCTTCACCCAGTGGATCAGGGAAAAGAGGCATGGACAACCTTGAACTCTTCAGTACCATGGTCCAGGAGGCGGAGGGTATCATGTCCCTGAGAGACAGCTCGGGGGCAGGAGGGAGCCAGTCACCAGCCACAGGTAGCTGCATGCCAGCCAGCCGGAGACAAGAGGTGATCTGGGACCGGCTGTGCAGAAGTTCATGGATGAGCTTCTCCAGGGACAGAAGCTCAGATTTCAGGCAGGACAGTTCAGCAGGAGCCATCAAGACGAAAGCCAAAACACTTGTGCTACTGGAGCAGGGATTTTAACCAGCTGTCAAGATCTTCCAGCTGGTATCGGCTTCCACATACAGCGGTGCTGATGAATGTAAGTCCAGTATTCACTCACTATTAACGATTATGCAGATAATAGAGGTGAAAATGACAGGAGCTGAATTTATTTCAGAGGTCTCTCCACTGTAGAGTGTTGTAGGCAGTCTGGCTTTAGATGATTCGTGTGGCTGAAAACAGAGAGACAGAGAAAGACTTTGGCAGCAGTGTTGAATTGTGAGAGATGGTTGGTTTATTGGGTGGTAGCTGTAGCAGTAAGGCAAAAACAACCAGCACAAAATGAGATGCACTAGACTGCGTTCATGGACTGGAAACCAGGACAGTGCTTTTTGAAACAACATGGGCCCAAACAGCTCGCTATACAGCTGTCAGCTATACGTTTTTTCTCATGTGCTTTAGACAGCTCCTTCTGTTTATTTCAGGATCCCTTTAATTGTTCATCCTTCAGGGGATTTTTGTTGCTGGGAGCCGAACCATTTGTAGGGGTTTCCTCCACACAACAATGACGAACTAAGGCTGACTTTCTCTGTATAGTTTCATTGTCGCCGTCTCTCAGATAGGCCTAGTTAAAATCCAGGCGTACGATGAACCAAATCCATTATCCAGTTAAAGGAGATACTTAAAAACAACCAAGTTCTAAAAAGTATAATGTAAAAATGTGGCTTGAACTGGATAAAAAGTCAATTTAATACAGTGTATTAATACAACTGTATCTGACAGGTCTGATTATGAATTAGGGTTACTTTTACATATACTGTGAGTTGTTACAATGTTTTTAGGAATTCATGTAACTTTTACTCTAAAATGACATTTGTCATGTTTTGCTGTTGATGACTGCAGAGGGCAGTTGTGCTGGAGGTTTTCAGGGGACTGAGATTTCAGATGTCAGAAGGATTTGGAGTGGCGTGGCTTGACTCTTTTTCACCTCATTGTCCTCATAATCATTTATTCACCAAGTTGCAGTCAGTGTCCACTGGACATTAATGTACAAATGACACCAGATGCAAGGCCAATTGTTAAATGTGTTTGCTTCTACATTAGTATGGCTCATGTGACAGGTCAGTTCAGGAGCATCATGACCTTTTCAGAATGATATTGAATACCGGCCACAATGAAAACAAAATATGAGCTACCCATATCAATAAATAATCAGAATTGGGCATTAAGGCTGCCAGCAAAAGTAGCCTGAAGTGGCTGGAGCACTTCAGGGAGACACAATGGGTGCATCCCAAGTCTCTTAAATTGCATCCATGTTTCTCTCAATTGGGTCTTTTCCTTGCGTTTTAGTCCCTCCCACCGTGCATGCAAGGAGAGACGCAAGGAAACCAAGCGAGGAGAGAGGAAACGAGGAAATTTGTTTTAAGAGACATGAGACGTCCTCTCCTCTGATGCATCATGTGAAGTGACGTCTGTTTCTGATGACCGCGACAGCTGATCACAGCTGGATCAGCTGTCAGTCGGCTTTAACAGCTGTAGAGACTCCTGGATGGAGTTTGTGTCTGCACACATGTGCACTGTGCTGACACTAATAAAGGTTCACAGTTATCACTGCTAGAGCAGCTATTTTCTCTGCAGCCTGTTACCTGTTTAATAAACACCTAAATAAAAACCTGCATTCTGCATTTATAGTGTGTCGTGCTCGGACGCATCTACTCCCAGAATGCATTTATACTACTTCTAATAAATGAAGAAAGTTGTTTATGGTTCTTTTGTTGATCAGACCGACAATTAACAGATTTTTAACTATATGATGAATCAGAAAACAAGTAAAGCATAAAACTTGGAAGTGATACACTTAAATTTAATATGTAATCTGTCTCTGAAACTGCAGTGATGTATCAGATCAGTCAGATCTGCTGCAGCGTCCAATCAATAACCGATATCCAATAAGGGGGCGTGTAGGCTGGTAAAAGACTTCCAGGAAGTCTGCTCTCATGTTTCCTTGCTCCTCGCTCCTCACTCTGGTTCAGGCGAGGAGCGAGGAGCAAGGAGACATAAAATAAGAGACTTGAGACGTACCCAATGAGTGATTGTAGTGTGAGGCAGGTAGTAGGAAGCAGCAGTGTTTAGGCAGGTGAAGAGTGTGGTGATGGAATTTACAGAAACTGTTTACTGTAGCTGACAGTCAGCTGATGTGACACATAAGAGATGTCACTCCTAACGAAAGGTTCATAATGTTTATTGATTGAAGTACTTTTACCATTTAAAGTTGGATATTAATACAGTCCATTTAGCTGATATTATTATCAGCTAAATGGACTGTACTTGTATAGCGCCTTTCTAGTCTTCCGACCACTCAAAGTGCTTTTTACACTATGAAACACATTCACTCATTCACACACACATTCATACGCTGAATGGGTACAGGGGCTACCATGCAAGGTCCCAACCTGCCCATCAGAGGAAGCTAACCATTCACACACATTCATACACCGATGGCACAGCCATCAGACGCAATTTGAGGTTAAGTGTCTTGCCCAAGGACACATCAGCATGTGAACTGGAGGAGCCGGGAATCGAACCGCCAATCTTCCGATTAGTGGACGACCCACTCTACCTCCTGAGCCACAGCTGCCCCTAAATCAATTTCATGAGTAGTCTTTCGTCTTTGAGTGTTTTCATAGATACAGTACCTCATGAAATTGCTGCAATATACAGTGTATCTTTCCATTAATGAATTATAAAATGGTCTCCACACGGAATGCGTGAAATAGCCAGCACATTACACTCTGTGGCTGATACAATATTCAGTGGTTAAAAGTGTAACGGCACACATGAGCTCAATATGGATATCTTCCCATGCATGTGGCTGCATAATGTGTGGACATTGTGCACATGAAAGTTCAGCAGGTATGTTTTTAATAATGCTAAATGCTAGGCAAAATAGCTTCACCATCTTTAAAAAACATTTCTGGTCAGCAGAGAATGAATCCTAAATACTTCATTGATACCCTGAGTTTTAATTTAGCTCCACCATTAGGTCAAAATTTTCACTTAATAAGAGGATGCTTCTCAAAATTGGAATTTAGTGCTAGTTAATGCTGCATGTTGCTCACAGAACATTTAACTTGACAATGATTACATACACTTAGCAGGGTAACAGACTTATATTTAGCACATTTAGGACATGAATTAACATGCTAAATGCCATGCAACAACCTGCATGGCGTCACATCAGGATACGCCACTGTTTCATTGCATGTCAACTTTCCAGAATGATGATTGAATCATCTGTATTGGCACTTTTCTTCACAGATTTCAAATTTTAAAGATGAAAAGATTTTAGTCAGTGTTCTTACAGTTTGATGACATGTTTAATGTGTAACTGAGTCAATGAAAAATATGAAGTGACTCAGTAATGGTAGTAGTAAGTAGTGAAAGGTTGACTAGTACGACCAGTGGAAGGTTTAAGCCCCCCATGAAGGTCAAATATCATTTCAGAGGTCTTTGATATGGATGAAATTGTGGGAAATCTAAAATCATTTGTTATGTGTTTCCACGGTTTTTCTTAGCACAACATCCAAATGTAGTGTTGTAGTGTTTCTTATTATAAAGCCCCCAAAGATTGCGTGACAGCCAGCTTCCTTCCCTGTATTTTTAGACTAGTGTTGCATGCTGTTAGCTGTAAGTACAGAAATGTGGTGCTTGCTCAGCTATATGGGTGAAGTCACACAGGAAAACATGACTCCCTAGACATGAACCTCTTGTCTGCTCACTACCATCATCAAACCCAGCATCTATGGACTCTAAACTCATTACAGTCGGATCCATGATGTGAAATAAACTGTTCACAGCCATTTTGAAATCTTTGCTATCTCATGCATGGAGTTTTACAGGAATGTGCTGAAGCAGACAGTTAACCTGTCTGTGAGTATGTGTAGACATTTATCAGTAGAGAAGAAGACTCTTTAAAGACTGAATCTTTGCAGATTTACTTCAGGGACCATGGTTACCATGGTCCATCAAAATATTTTACACAAATGGAATTTGTGGAATGTTCCAAAACACATTTTAAAGAACTGGAACACTGTGTCTTAAATGAGCAGAAAAGCACGACATTTCTATTCTGATTTATGGGTCCTTTTTTTATTATGGACATCCTAAGCACCGTTTGGGAGTGATCAGGAACATATGTGTTACACATTGAAGACCACCAGCTGAATCCTCTGCTGCTAATATTACTAATATTATCTAATTTTTCACTAGCTTAGTTTGACTGTTTGTCTTAAAGGTGCACCAATGGCTGCTTTAGCCACTTGGATTTCGCAACATGTTAGCAATCACTTGCATATTTAAGACTCAGGGGCTACATTATCCAGACTTGACTATGGGAGGAAGTCACGTCACACGAGAACCAAATGGCGGAAGTGACCGCAGTGTCTTGGTTAGACAATAACAAGATGGCGCTGCCTAGAGGTCGGTGTCTCTAATCTCACCCAAATCTGCGTAAAACACGTGTCTTATGGCAGATAAGGAGTGACAGAGTGGCGCTGTGTCCCACTTTTTATGGCTGGGGTGGGCAGTGTTGCCCCTATAGTAGTACAGGCCTGGCAGGCCGCCAGGCCAACGAGAACTGATGCCAGGCCCAAAAAATATTTTTTAATGCCAAAAATAACACCAAATATTTGGGAGCCTCTATGCAGTGCTGTTCTGAAATGTGAGTTAACCTCTGTGTCGTTGCCTAGGAAACTCTTGATAGCGTAGCTCCTTTTAAGGAAAGGGCAGTGCGTAAAATGTGGCGTAGCAGGTGAGTTAGTGGTTGAGTGAGAGAGCAAGTGGCAGAAAAGTGACGGTAAATGTGAGCAGAGCAGAGGAAAGAGTTAGCAGCAAGGTGTCAGTCTGGCAGTAAATGTAAAGTACAGACTACAGTGTGTCAGTTAAAAAATGCAGCAGCTTCTGAAGACCAAGAAAAGTCAAGTCTGTTTCCCCAACTGCTGGAAAAGTGAAGGGGGTTAGCCCCAAAGTTAGCAATGGTCGGTTAGCCTAACCTGCAGACGCTAAACAGAGAAATAGAGAACAGAGAAATGTGTGGCTGCTAAGTCTCCCGCAACCTTTATATACCAGGACTTTTGACTTGTGTTTACTGTAACCAGCCTTAGCACCTGCAAGTTAGGAGACAAAACAGGAAATGGAATGACTGAAAACTGGGCAGGCTGCATAAGATTAATAGACTAAAACACTAATCAATTAATTGAAAAAAAATCTGCACATTAATCAATAATGAAAATAATTATTAGTTGCAGTACTTCACAAATGCTTTGCAAATGTAAAATACAGTATGCACAAATAACATGAATGCTTGAAATTGCCAGATGTAATCCCTGCCCTCACTGGAGGCACTAGCATGACTGACTGCTTTTTATCATTAGAGGGATCTGATAGGGCTTGACTGTATTAGTGTGTTTGTAGTTCTGCAGTTCTTTTGTTTCTGTGTATGTATAGATATGTGTATAAAAGCACATCACCAAACAAATCCAGCTCTCCCAGTTGGTGTCCATGGATGTGTCTCTACATTCGCTGTGTATTTATCAGTGTGTTTGTGTCCAACTGAGCATTCCTCAGTATGCAAATTAGCAAACCGAGAGTGTGTGTGTGAATGTGTGTGTGTATGATTCAGAGATGTCAAGTGAGCTCATGAATAATGAACAGGACATGCATTCAGCTGTTAATATTTCATGATGCATGAAAGTGAGCAGAAGGGCTAAGCAGAGTTCGGCATCGTCCAGTTGGCTTTCAAAGGAGGGACGGGATGGAAGGATGGACAGAAAGATATAAGAAAAAGAGAAAGGACAGATTGGTGGAGAAAGAACAACAAGGGCTGAAGGACACTTCTGACCACTCCCAACCCAAACTTTGAACCAGAGAGGCCAGTGAAACACAGCCTGGTGTTACTCTTAAATGGTAACTACACTCTAAATCCTATAGCCTGTAACATAATCACATAGGCTTATGTTGGCTTATGATGGTAATACACAACCACATATATTGTATGTAAAAACTTGATTTGAAAATTCAGTACAGACAAATTCTCTGGCCCTTCCCTAATCGTGACATATCAGGCAAGATTCTGAGATCTATTTCATTTGGCTGCACCAAGTATAAATATCAGAAAAAATAAATCACATTCGGCAAGAAAACAAATCTAAAGCCATGCTGGTGACCTCTGTCTATTATTCCCAATAAAAACATGATGGATTAATGTGTTGATAATTGTTTTGATAAATCGATTGATTGTTTAATCTATGAAACTTCAGAAAATAGTGAAAAATGGCCATCACAATTTCCCAGAGCCCAAGGTAATCTTTTCAGTCATGTTTTGTACAACTAACAATCCAAAACCCAAAGATATTCAACAATGATGTGAAAGAGAAAAGCAAGAGGTGTTCAAAATCAAAAGTCTCATCCTTTGTTGAGCATGAATGTGCTCAATAAATTTCAATACATCTCTGAGTCGTGTGTCTTACAGACATCTTGTGTGCATGAGTACACTCAATAAATGTCTTGATAATCTGCCCATTAAATCATATTTATAGTGTGCAAGTAGAAATGTGGACCTGATAATGGCACTAGAGGAAAGGTTAGGGGGGTCACTAAAGCAACATTATTCAACCTCTGGTGAACATGACTATCTAGAACACATTTCATTTTAACCAACCTTTTAAAATATCAAAAGTAAAAGTACTCATTATGCAGACTGAGTTATATTATTATTGTATATTATGTTGTTTGTTTCTATCACAAACAAATACATGCAAGAGCATTTTAATGTTGTAGTTGTGGAGCCAATTTTAGATACTTTAGATAGATTGATAGATAAAGTAATGAAAGCTGTCAAATAAATGTAGTGGAGTAGAAAGTACAATTTTTCCCTCTGAAATGTAGTGGAGTGAAAGTATATAATGTACAAGTACCTCAAAGTTGGTGGTAGTAAGTACAACTACTTAACTTACTTAACTTAGTAAGTATTTACTACTTGGCGGTAACTACTTGAGTAAATGTACGTAGTTACTTTCCACGACACAAGATTAGAGGGTCACCCATGTTAATTGGTATTATCCTCTGCGGATCATGATTAACTATCCCAAATAGAAATATGACCAGCAGTTCAGTTCAGATATCTTCCTCAACCAAAGTGTTAGATGGACAGATTGAGCGTCCAACATTTCAACCTCTATTCTATAGTGCTAGTGGGAAAACAAGACTGAAACTACAGCCATGCTAGCAGCTCTGTGTGCTCTACTGAGGCAAAGCATTGCTTTGAGCTACAAGCTAAAGTCAGCATGCTAACATGCTCACAACGGTAATGCTAACATGCTGTATTTAAGCAGGTACAATGTTTACCATGTTCATCATGTTCATTCCATAAACCAAAATTAGATAAACTGATCATGGAGCTAGATGAAAAGTCAAAGGATTAGGATTAGCAACATGAATGTCTATACCAAATTTCATGGCAACCTATCCAATAGTTGTTAAGACATGTCACCCAAACCATAACTGTAAACCTTATGGTGGTGGTTGAGGTAAGGATCATCAGGTCATCGAGATACATATGTCTGGGAACATAAATGTTTGTGCAAAATTTAATGTAATCCATCTAGTTGACGTTGAGATATTTCAGTGGCACTAAAAGTAAAGTCAGGGGACCACCAAAGATTCATCCTCATTCAGGAATGAATGTCTGTGCAAAATGTCATTGCAACCCATCTTACACTTTATAGATAAATAAATAGATAATTCAGGCTGGACCAAAGTGGAGTGAATCAGCCTCCTCAGCTTGTCATAAGCCTTTGCTCCATCTACTATCCCCATCTGTATTGTTGGGGACCTAATTCTGCCTGCAGGATGTGTGTGTATGTGTTATGTAGAGTAGCAGGGATAGACAGAAATGCAGAGACTTCAGGCTGAGCGACTTCAGGCTCTTTTTGAATGCTCATGCATACAAGACTAGGCTGGCAGGACAAAGCAAAACAGAATACCACACAAGCAGATCAAACTGAACAGACTAAACAGGATGGAACAAAACAGGATCCAACAAGACTGAACAGAAAACCAGGACTAAAATACAAACTGAACAAATGAGCAAAATGGGGAACAGGTGACTAGACACAAGGGCAGGCTGGGAGCGATAGGCTGAGGGAAACACAGGGAGCAGGACAGGGCTGACAAAACTGATACGGGGCAGTTGTGAAGGTAACAGCAGGCTGGGGAAAAACACTGGCTGCGGTTGAATAGTCTTTTTTAACTGAGCATGTTAACTGAGTGAAATGACCCCGAAGTATCTAAGTGGCAGCCATGATAAGAGCTGGTCGAATTCTCTAAATGCTGAGGAAAGGTGCTTCAATGCTCCCTTTCCAATTTCCTTTAGCGTAAGATACACTTGACCGTCCTTTACAAAAGGAAAGGAGATATTTCCGTCCCACAATTCTTTGCGGCAGCAATATTTAAAGCAACGCACCATTCACAAACTCAAACGATTAAACCCACACCACACATTCACAGTGGTCCGTGTCCCCTCTGTCAAAAGCTGTGTTCAGCTTGTTTGATAACAGGATAAACAAACATACTATACACTGGAAGCAATTGGAATAGAATTTAAACCAAAACCAGAAAACAACTTGTTTTTGGCTTTTATTGTTATATCTATCTGCCCCTACTGCATCGCAAAACAGTGTAATTGGCTATGCTCATAGCCTAGATAGATAGATAGATAGATAATCAATGAAGTTATGCTGCTGTATCTCATGCATAAATGCCCACAGCATCTCTTTTTAATGATCTTCTTAATGGGGAAACACACTTATCATTTCTGCTGTGGGGTGGGGGATGATGCTGCAGGTATTTAATAACCTCAAGCAGATGTCTTTCAACTTTAAGGTCTTTTTTATTATGCCAAATTCTCTCTTTTTGTTGATTCTTCCACTGTACCTCAACTGGTAAAAACACTTAATTAACATTAGATCCTGACTGGTCCATTGGCGTGTCTGGAGATTTAAACAGTCAAGTTACACTGCTTCCCATTTTTGTTTCCCTGTACAGTGTTTCCCTATTGAGCTGCAGTGGAAGGATCCTAACAAAAACAGGGAACTAAAATGTAATAAAATGTACTAAAATGACTGTAACGTTGAAATATATCTGATGATATCTGATGATCAGATGAAATGGTAAGTGCGTTTCCCCATTAAGAGAGACACTGTGCCTATTTACACATGAGGCACAGCAGCGTAACTTCATTGATTATCTATCTATCTATCTATCTATCTATCTATCTATCTATCTATCTAGGCTATGAGTATAGCCAGTGACACTGTTTTGAGATGCAGTAGGAGCAGATAATATAGATAAAACAATACCAGCGAAAAACAAGTTGTTTTCTGGTTTTGGTATAATTTCTCTACATATGTAACAATAATGCATTGTGCATTTGTTTATCTTCTTATCAAACAAGTTGAATACAGCTTTGGACGGAGGGTACACAGACTCCTATCCTGTATCAACCATAACATATCCATAACCATAACAATTAAGTTAGCATTTCAAGGTGTTTTTCTGAGTTGTGTGGTGGTTCTTAAGCTATTATATGCATTGGCTAATAACATCATAATTACATACATACATAACACAGAAGAAAACAGTCATTCAAGAAAAAGGGGTATGAAATGTTTTTAGTCTGATGATGTTTTTAATTCAACATGTTTGAAATTTAAGAATGATGATATGTACAGTAGTAGATTTGTAGGCCTAACATTCTTTTTTTTTTCAATAATTGGGATTTAGGAGGGTGAACGTGAGCAAGCATTCTCAGCGTGACAATTTCATTTCAGTTTTGTGACTATAGCCTATACTATAGCCTATATTCCTTTTTAAAATTCAATTCTGACCTTGGTAATGAAGTAATATTTTTCACCGTGTTGTCCATGTTTATATAGCCTGCATGAAACAACACGGTAAGAACTGTTGGGCCTCAAACCATGAGGTCACACAGAGAAGGCCTACATGTAACCTGTGAGGCCTGACCACGAGGTGCTTTATTCCTTTGTTTTCCCCGAGACAAAGGAATAGCGCCAAAAATGCTGCTTAGACAATGGGAGTCCATTGCAAACTCCATTTCCAAGGATGCTTTGCGATTTTCACACCTCAGCAGGGAGCAGTCAACATACAGTCTCATTGGCGGAGACGCTCCTGCACAGCGGAGCGTCCTGATGACGCAGCCATGACATTACCGCCCCTTTAAAAACTGAACGTGCCCTGAAGCACATGCCCTTTCCCATGTCACTGAGCTAGGGGTAACTCCTGTTCCTCTGTGAGTCAGCTGACTAAAGTGTTTTCCCCTCATCGAAGACTCCCCTCGCCGGACGAGACGAGACTTCGCCCGTGTTCACCCGAACACATTCCCGGATCCGAGAGAGACCGCTGCTGCAACCAGCGTCCTCAATTTCCTCGAGACGGAAGAAACGCTTCTTCACCGAGTCGACTCTGCTGTTCTCTCCGCCACGCCGCCGAGAGCCAGCCGCCGTGTTTTTCGCCGACCGTGCGAGAACGGCCACCGTCTGCATCCGAGCCCAGAACAAAGCCGGACATAAAGACAGATTACACACACACCCTACTCGCTTTCTGAAGCAACCAAGTCAGAGGCATAAGTCTGGGCAGAGGCAGTGTTAATTGTGTGTTCTTATCAGCATCAGTTGCTGTTGCTTAGCATTTAGCTCTTAGCTTTTGCTATTGTTTGTTGTGTTGTTGACAGACCGCCGAGTCCATTTTTCCTGCTTTACTCTTAGGAGTATTTTAAGTTTGCTGCCTGTTTAGTTGTGTTCACCACGCTAGACTGTTTTGTGTTTGTCCCGCTCGGGACTACTGCTGTGTTTGTGCCATCGTGAGAGAGAAAGCAAGTTGCTTTGTCGATCAGAAACCAGACAACGTGCGTGACAGACTGCCGTCCGTACACACGCTGTCTGTGGACAAAGGAACTGCTTCTCTTCCTCTCACGATCGTTTTCTTTCCTTCTTCCTTTTCTCTTCTGACTAACACATACACGCGCGATGTGACTTCCTCCCATAGTCATGTCCGTGTTGCAGACCGGCGACGTCATCACGTCAGGCCCCGTCGCCATCTTGTTGCACACACACACGCTCACACACACACACACGCACGCACACACTCACATTTCCCTGCATGTGTCCAACCCTGTACATAGCGTTTGTGTTTTGTTTGGTAGGATTAGATCTTAGGATAGTTGTTTATTGAATGAAGCATTTGTTAACTTTGTTAATTTTGCTAAGTTTAATAAACACTGTTCTATCTTTAAAGAGAAGTTCTTCTGTCATTATTGTGTGTAATATTGTGAAAAGTGGCTGATTGAAGGAGTCAGATCTCGAATTCAACCCTTCTTTGTTCATCCTTGAATGTTGATATCTCTCAGATATTAACATTCTAGGTGAACTCCCATTTATGAGACTACCTTGTTTGGTTATTGGTCCCGGTTTCCGGGTGGTGCCCCGTATTTGTTAATTCATATTAATAATTCTATTAATTGTCATAATTAGTTAATTATCCTTGATAATTGATAATTATTTCAAATAATCAACTGTGTTCCTCATAGATCCAACAGTTGGTGCCCGAATTATTGATTAAGGTTAACAATATCTTATTTTCATAATTCATAATTATCTATGATAATTATGAATTATTGCTAATAACCAAACGCACTACTGACCGTCCCAACAGAACACACGGGGTGAAGTATCTAAAATGCACTTTTTGTAGTCCATCATCAGAACATTATGGCAGACCCACGTCGATAACATCCGCTGTCGCATAATTACATAGCCCAGTGTAAGTGCAGTCAGATTCTCTTAGCACCATGGTTGCCTTTTCCTAAGTCTTTATGAATTCTCCTTCACATCTTTCCTTGACCTCATGATGTTTTCCATCGAGGTCAAGGAAAAGTGGTTAGGAAAAGACAATAGGGGGTACTTTTTGACCGCAGCCACTGAGAGCAGGGCAGGGCTAACAAGCTTGATGCAGGGCAGGTGTAGGGAGAAAAACACAGGGAATAGACTAACTAGTAAAGGCAACTAAAATAATCACAATGCCAGAATCTTTTAAAGACACATCAAAACCAGAAGACAGAAAACACAAACAAACTCAACGTACAAGTTCACATATCCCAACATTAGATCTCTGTCCATCTACCCAAAGTGTACAACAGAACAACATAAAAAATGATTCCACACACTGACTGGCATAGCTTAACCAAATATATATGAAAATAACTTAAGTACAGTAGTAACACTTCTCCCGCTCAGTCCAGTCTTCACCAAACAGAGAAAGAGTCAGAGGGCATCTGGTGGACAATTGCAACTAAGGAATATAGAGTCAGACTCTCTCAATATGTGTGTGCTCATGTTCTTCTATCTTTGTAAGTACTTTTTAAATCTTTAAGTGAGAGCATCTCATCTGGTTGTCACTGAGAAGGTTGAGGGCAGGGGTCTCATTGGCCAAAGCATGAGAGGAACAAGTTGCACAAGGGAAGAGAAATAGATAGTTATACAGTATGGGGAGAGAGGACTCAGGAGTGGTTCTAAATGAAAAACACAAGAAGAAATTAATCAATGGGACTCTATGTGGAGAAAAGAGCATGTGTATGATTTAAACACAAAACTATGTTCGCATAGTTGATAAAAGAGGCCGCAGGTGTTAGGATTACCGTCAACAGAAGGTTTAAGATTTGACGTAGGGGTCAGGTAATGCAATATGTCAATGAGAACTAGTACAAACAAGTGTGTCTTTGTAAATGAGGGTGTATCGGACTTATGTGTCTTTGTGTTCTGGTGTGTAAGAATAATCCATGTTCATATATTATAAAGACATTTAACATGCAATTATTTAGTGCATCACAAAGTATTTGACTGGCTGCCTCCTCAGTGTTGACACTGTGAAGGTGATACTAATGCAATGTGTTCTTAGCCCCGCAGTTACAGTAAACATGTTTATCAAATACAGGTTTTGTCCAGTCGTCACATTTATAATTAAGATGAATCATTTCAGTGAAGAAAATGTACATTTTGGGGTTTGACTGGAAGTCTCACTGAACTACATGATGTAGTGTGCAGTCATGAATGAAAAGTCATTGGTATGATTGTGTCTCAATTAAAGTGGGATGTGTTGTGGGGCTCAGTTGATTTCCTGGTGTCAGATGTGAATAATGGTGATTACTGCAGAGCAGAGTGGGCTGACAAAGACTCTGAGAAAGAGAGTGTGACGTGTCCGGCATACCAAACACTCAGCACTACAGTATTACACTTTCAATCCTATATCAAAGACTGTGGAACACATAGAGTCTACTCCTGACAAATAAAGCCTCAGCACAGCAGAATCCAAGAATTTGATGTTATCATTGTGATCTCATCTGTACTTTTAGATTGTTTCCACTACATTTGATCTATTTTATTATAAATCCTCGTGATATGTTTTGTAGCTTCTTTGTTATATTATTGCTACAGGGTTCCATATGAACACATCACTCATGGAAATAAAGAGATCTCTTCCCACCAGTATGTAAAGTGTGACATCTATAATGGAAACAATCAGAGAGGGCACCAAGATTCAACTCAAGAACAACAGTGCTGTTGCCCTCTGTGACCACTGCTAATAATTGATATGGATCGAGCTTAATTCTGGCCTGTCAGATAGAAATGAGCCACTGGGTGCTGTCAGTTTGTCTCTCTGATGTTTTCCATGTGGCTTTGACAGCTTGGAGAAATACGACAGCATAGGGGTGGGGAACTAGTAATGAGCCAGATGCCAACCCACTAACACACATTAAGTGTCCAAGTGTTTGTCTGTGTGTGCGTGTTAGCGTGCGTGTGTGAGAGAGGAGTTGAGAACACATTTTCATGTGTTTTCAAAGATTAGACACTGCTGCTGGAAAGTTGCATCAGTGTATGTGAATCAAATGCTTTGTGTGTGTGGGGAGGGGGGGGGGGGGGTTGTTTTAAGCAGATTTCCCTGTTGGAAAGTCAGCTGGGATTGTAACTTTGCTTCTTAATTAACTAAAGATTTCTTGGGTTTTGTATCAACTTTTGGCTCAATGATTCGTCACTGTTCTCAAAGATTTTTTTCTCTTTTTTCTGATTTTGCCATCATCTCAACTTTCCCTGCTTTTCTTCCACAGGTGGACTGTGATTGTTGATCCGGCTGGATGAGCCCGTCTGTTCACCCTTCCATTGATCCATCCCTACATCCCTCCATTAGCCAGAGGAAGGATCTGATGAAAGGACTGCAGAGAGAGGAGAGAAGACACAATGGCTAGCAGTACGTAACAAAATTGAAATTCCACTTTGAAAATAATAACCCCACATTCTAGGGAAAAACAACCACCTCCTTATATCAGTCTCCTCCCTGATGTCTTTCTGTTTGCTCTTCTGTGGTGTAGCAGCTGATGGTGTAGGCAGTCTGGGTGAGAACCACTTGAGTGTCCCTGTCAGTGATCATGGAGCCTGGGCCACGGCCATGAACAACCTGGGAATCATGCCCATGGGCATCAGTGGGCAGCAGTTGGTTTCAGGTACCTTTGCAGGACTGATTTCACTTCTAGTGGTGTGCTTGGTAATCAATTGATGTGTAACTCAGTGTCTAGATATTTTGGGAAGCCAAAACCAGTTCCCTGCAAACATAAAGTTTCTTTACTTTTACTCTTGTTTGGGTGCCCACAGTGAGACACTTTCTGAAATCTCTTGACAGAAATTTTTAAAGCATTAGAGGATAGGAAGGTGCATGTAAAGCATGGAAACTCCACGTAGACACAAATAAAACTGTGGTTGTATTAGGAAAACTGGATACTGGATTCCAGTAGCATTAGGAATCATTTTCTAGACTCTGACAAACTTCAATAAATACGTGTTCAAAGTTTAAAGTTCACAATGCATAATAATGTATTGTGAACTTTATAATAATGTAATAATGGGCCTTCTTTGCAGCTCAAGGTGTGCCGTCATCAGATTCACAGATGTCTCTTTAGTGGTGGTCTGTTGGCTCAAAAACGGGATGATGAAATTTGTAATCTTACTTACATTATAATCTTATTAATATAACTGACTTTTTTACACTAGTTATTCATCAGAGGTGAACAACTGAACGACATTCCTCCCGTGTTTTAGATGTTACTTCAAATAAATGAGTGCACTATGGAGTCCCAGAAGAGACATAAAGGACAATATTATAACTGGGAGTTATGCTCCTGTTACGCTAGCAGTCAGCAGTCACAAACTACTTAAAAATGCACATTTTACACAAAAAATGCAGAATTATACATTAAAATACTCATTTTATTTTTGATCCATTTCTGTTAACCAGATGGACAAGTGGCCTAATAGTACAACTGTGTTTGTGTTTATCATAATGCAGGGGAACGCAAAATCTTTGTGAGATAATGCAAAAGCCTTGCCAGAGAACATAAAAGTAGGTCACTTTTTCTTCCTGTCATCTATAATATTTTACTCCATGGCCTTCCTAACCCTAACCCTCCACAGTGCACTGCATTCTCCTGTGTGAAAGCTTTGGCTGTCTTCAAAAGCTGGAGGAGCTTTTAGAGGGGAGCTTGAAATGGAGTCAGTGAGTGGTTCTCTCAACTCACCTTCAGGGGGAGGAGAGGTATCATGCATTATCGGTCGCTTTTTTTTTAATACAAATTAAGATTTGAGGCTCTCATTGCCATGCAAATTTCAGGTTTGAGAGCACCATCTGCCAAAGCTGCTTTTAGGGGCTTTCTTTAAATTATTTATCAGACTTTTGACTTTTTGTTATCTTGGACAACAGGTCCATTTAGATGCTTGCTAAATTATCTGATCCGAGGACTACAGAAATGAGTTCAATTGGTGAATGAAACACCTTGAGCAAACACACACACACACTGTCATCCAGGTAATTAAGTAAAAAAACGCATTTTTTTACACATTAGCTTTCTATGTGCTAGATAACTAATTAGTAAGTCAGCTGTAGCACAAAAACGTACCAGCAAATGTCATTTCAGTCAGTGTACTACAGATGCCGGTGTGGCCATTATTCTTCAACACCACTGCTAACAAAAAACTCGCCTGTCCTTACTCTTGGTGCACCTACAAATAAACACGTACACAAACCACTTAAGGCCAAGTCACACTACAAAGTGTCACAGTGGAATGTATTCACCTGATCACCCATTTATTCACAGGATTATACATCATGCCATGGCAATGGCGGCGCATACAGATGCAGCAGCCAGTAGCAACATTTTTGTTTTAATTTGCTATTTTTTCGCCTTTATTACTGATGCATATATGACTTATGACAGAAATACACTCATCAACGTTGGGAAAGGAAGCGAGAGATTGGATTAAGTGCAGCGGATCTTGAAATGATCACTATCAACGGCATCTCTGGAACACCCAGCTGGATCTGCCGGACCAAACGTCACCACAGGCGGTGCGATCGCCCCAGGAAGAGAGGGAAGAGAGCAGGAATCAGAGCCAAGCTGGCACAGCTTGGACCTAAGGCTATTCCTCTACCTAGTCTACTTCTAGCTAATGTCCAGTTGCAGGAAAATAAAATTGATGAAATAAGGTTCAGATTAACTAAACAACAGGAGATCAGAGACTGTTGTGTCCACATCTTAACAGAGACTTGGCTCCATCCCAACATCCTGGGCTATTGCATTTGATGAGTGGACGTCGTTTTGTGCCAACAGAACACAAGACTCCAATAAGAGGAGAGGAGGCGGACTCTGTGTTTACATCAATGATACTCAAATGCAGTCAAAGTGGATGGGCAATGTTTACCAGATGTCGAGTTTTTAATGTTAAGATGTCGACCATATTATCTACCCAGAGAATTCACCAGTGTGTTTGTTGTTGCTGTTTACATTCTTCCAGATGCAAATTCAAAAAATGCACTACAGGAATTGTATGAGGTCATCAGTATTCACATGACAAAACAACCGGATGGTATTTTTATTGTGGCTGGTGATTTTAATCAAACAGACCTCAGAACTGTTTTACCAAAATTCCACATGTCCACATCCCCACCAGGGGAAGTAATACCCTGGACCATGTTTATACCAACATTCCAGGCAGCTGCAAAGCCCTCCCTCATTCCCATTTCAGTCTATCAGACCATATTTCCCTGCTTCTCCTGCCTACTTACTCTCAGCTAGTAAAAAGGGTCAAACCATCAGTAAAAACTGTTAAAGTGTGGACAAATGAAGCTATAGCACTAATCGGAAGATTGGCGGTTCGATTCCAGGCTCCTCCAGTCTGCATGTCGATGTGTCCTTGGGCAAGAACCCCAAATTGCTCCTGATGGCTGTGCCATCAGTGTGTGAATATGTGTGAATGATTACATTTCCTCTGATGGGCAGGTCGGGACCTTGCATGGTAGCCCCTGTACCCATTCACCATATGAATGTGTGTGAATGGGTGAATGTGATTCGTAGTGCAAAAGCGCTTGGTCGGAAGACTAGAAAGGCACTATACAAGTACAGTCCATTTACCATGTACCATCATTGTCACAGGAGAGTGTCCCCACCTGCTTCAAGACAGCCACCATCATCCCTGTACCGAAACAGTCTGCGCCTATGTCTAGTCTAAATGACTACCTCTCTGTGGCACTTACTCCCAATCTGATGAAGTGCTTTGAAAAGCTGGTTCTCAGGCACATCAAAGACAACATCCCAGACAGCCTGGACCTTCACAAGTTTGCATACAGTACCAACAGAGAAGATGCCATCTGCTGTCCTCCACTCACTTTTTGCACGCCTTGAAAATAACAACACTTACATCACAATGCTGTTTATTGTTCTATCTCACACAGGCTCCTCCCTCTACTGGACTCTCCAATCACATGCATGAAATCACTCACTGAAATTTGCATGTACATAGCCAGCCAATCAGGACACACCCACCACTTACGTGCATCCCGCACCCTGTATAAGCAGCGTCTCGCTGTCACTCACATTCCTCTTTTCTTCAGTGAAGGTGAGTCAGCTCACTGATCTCTTTTCTCTAGGGACTGGAGAAAAGAGGACTGCTCATTCCTGCCCGTCGTGTCCTGGCCCCATCGCTGTCGCCGCCAGGCATCACTTCGAGGGACTAGGACGGCACCACGCAGAGAGCGGCATGATGCAGCCACCGCCCTGCGCACTCTGCCAAGCACTTCCTTCAGATCAATGTCAGAAGTGGTGGGAAAATGATGTGATGTGATGTCTCACTCCACTGCAATGAGAGCGAGCCAGAGTTTGAGATAGAACTCCACGGCTCCACGTAAATGAAATCACCCCTCCCCTGGCCCTCCACTGCCACCGCTGTCGGATGCCTCGACTGAGACACTCTGAGTGGCTTCTCCGATGGATAATGACGGCAATCTGTCATCTGTCTCGGCGACTTCACTGACCTTCGGAAATCCGCCTCCGACGTCTGTTCACCAGGACTTCCCGCAAGTTATGACCATTGCGGCAGAATGTGTTGGGCTTCCTTTGCCCCGCCAATCTCGGTGTGTTGGGCGTTGCAGCGGCAAATACACCACTAAATGCCTCCTCCATGACAGAACAGGTTAAATTTCTGGGTCGCACCATCGGTCAGATTAATAACCTTGTTCTGGGTGTTGCCACTGCCCCAGGACGAGTGATGTCACTAGCCACAGTAGGCTCACCTCACATGTGGTTGGGATTCACCGCCCTACAAAGGAAGGACAGAGAGGACCGTCCAGCTCCCATGACGCCGGACGGTCTCTTCGGATCCCTCTCCTTTGTCACTCAGTGCTTCAAGAGGCTCGAAGAGGAGAAGGTGCAGTTGAGCCATCATCTGCCACTCGCCCCTTCTTCGAATCAGAGAGGAGACGAGGTGCAACGTGACGGTGAGGAGGAGAGAGTGCAGGCAGGCTAGAGCACTGATAGCCTCCACTGCTTCAGCCACTTTTTTATGGAGTGGTTTGTGGATGATACTGTTTGATGGTTCTAATGGACTACAGACTTTAATGAAAGTGTCAATCTGGGCACTGCTTAGGACCATAGGTCATGATCCAATGAAGTCCCGTTCCTATTGCTTTGGTGCTATTTAACCGTTCACAAGTACTGCCGTGCGGCTCAAATTACAAGGACTACCACACTACCTCCTAGTCATCAACTAGGTTGTCAGGTATGTCAGAGATTTACGCAATGTAGAAGCACACCAGAGTGAGCGAGAATGAATACTTTCTTCCAGTGTCGCTAACCATCAGATATGATAATAATAATATCACAATAATATACTGTTATCAGTGGAATCAGTTTGTGTTTAAAGAGGTCTCTTCTCCTCCTAGAAATTTGTTAGTATCTGACAGAGAGCCCCAGTACCCCTCATTCTAGGCTTTCCCCCAATGCAGTGGCTCCTGCCCTAACAATTCTACCACTGGTCCCTCTCCTGAGGGGCACAGATTAGCATTTCTAACATATTAGAGAATTATTAGAAGCAAGGGGCCTTACCGAAAATGTAGTTGATGAGCATTGGATGAATGAAGAATCAGGGCCAAAAAGATGAGAAGTTTCTGTCTTTCAATAGATCAAAACAATCTACTTAGTTTTATTTAGCACAACAAGCAAACTGCAACATCTCAAAAGAGTAAAACTTACTAAGCTCAAAAACTCAAAGAAGGCAAAAAAAACTCCCAAAAACTGACCAAAGAACTGACTAAAAACTAACTAAAAAACTGACTTCTCCACCACAGTTACATCTCCTTTAATACAGCTGCAGCTGAAGGAGGTTTTCACTATTTTTGTGCTATCAGAAATCTACACATGGTACACATTTTAAATTCAAAACATTTAATCGGTTATATGGAACATGCATACATTATAAATTCAAAAAAATTTGTTGGTTATATGTAAGCTGATAATTCCAAAAAAGGACATAAAAATACATGAATAATGGCAAAGGATAGCACCAAATAAGGCTATTCTAACAATGCATGAAGCATGCATGCACAAAGCATGTGACCTACTTAGCTAAGGTCCCATTTCCCATTTCGGTCAAAGCAGATGGCTGCCCACCTAGAGCCGGGTTCTGCTTGAGGTTTCTTCCTGTTAAAGGGGAGTTTTTCCTTACCGCTGTCGCCAAGTGCTTGCTCATGGGGGAATTGTTGGGTCTCTGTAAATTAAAGAGTATGATCTAGACCTGCTCCATGTGAAAAGCACCCTGTGATGACTTTTGTTGTGATTTGGCACTATATAAATAAAATTGAATTGTATTGAATTTAATTTTCTGAGGGTCTATGCCTTTGTTAAGCAACAGCTCTAACTAACTGTCTGAAAGTTAAAATTAGTACATCAACAGCAACAAGTGGCCTCTCAGTCTGTGAATTAGAGCCAGCATCTTCTCGGTTCTTTTGTCCCTTTCTCTCCTTTGCTGGGCAGAATGCACACTTGACCCCTGCTCTCCCCCAACAATACAGACAGCTAATAAGCTACGATAGCTTCCTCCACTTTGGATTTACAGGCTCTCTGTTCCCTCAAAGCTTAGCACTATCAAGACAGCTTGCTGTTGTTCAACAGTGCAAATTCACAGGTCAAAATTCACCAAAACTGAAACATTTGCACAGATTCACTTGATCCCCATGAGTGAATCCACTGATCGCTGTTTCCATTGGAATTAACTGTTTTTTCCACAAAACATTACTGTCAATGTTTTAAATGTTGGTATGACAAGGCCTTCAAGGAGCATTTCTGATAAATCTCCAAAGACCTTTATCTTTGTTTCAATAATAAAGAACGACTGTTTGTGATTTCATTTGTTTGTTTATGAGTTTACAATTTCACATCTGTTAAATCCTTTGTAAATAAAAGTGTCTTTGAAAAACTATAAAACAGGCTGTTATCTGGACATTGATCCACAGAAACAGACAGAGACAGAGGGGGAGGTGAGAGTGAGGACAATATCAGGGGAAACAGTGGTCAAAATTCCAAATGTCCGATGTCCTATTTGTCTGTGCTGATGTTAATGGGGCTGTTATCTGTGTTTGTCTGCTGGAGAGAGAGAAAAGGCACTAAGATCATATGTTTCTGTTTTGTGTGTGTGTATGTGTGTGTGTGCTATTGTACAGCAATTACTAGGAGTGGAAATCTTTGGGAAACTCACAATTCTATTCAATTCCGATTGTTTGGTGTCTGATTCGATTCAGATTTGATTCTTGATTGAATGAATAGAAAAGGGGGCACAATTCAGGGTTTCTGCCAGAAAAATTGTTCGGGGGAGGGATGGGGGGTCGCAGCACCTACTAGCGACATGAGATGTCTGTCCTCCCTCCTGCTCCTCTGCTGTAAACATACATAGCTAATAGTGAGCAGCTGCTCACATGTCTCCTTGGGTCTCAGTGCTTGTTTTTGGCAGAAACTCTCCTACTCTCTGCCCATTCAGCCTGTTCTTGGATGGTAGGCGGTAAGCTACAGCCTCACCATCACAAACATGGTCTCTCTCCCTCTCTCTCTCTAGACTGCACATTTGCTAAGCACTGAGCTATTCCTTAAAATGAGTTACACTACTTTAATGACACATTGTAGTTTAGAAAACAATACTACTGCTACAGAAAGCAGTAGTATTGGCATTATTTGCAGTATAGCACTAATAGTGGCAGTATCTGCACTCGCTTACCAAGCAGCACATTTTAATTGTGTATATGTTACAGGCCTCAGGCATGAGTTACCTGTATGCAAATGACGTGTCCTGTTTTATACGGAGAAGCAGAGACGTTAGTTGTGTTCATTCAGCAGACTGTTCTCTGTTTTTTATTAAACCAATTTCATCTTCTCTCTTTTAGACTTGACTCATAAGTCTCTTGTTCACAATAATCTTCACATAACAAATTTAACAATTCATCCATTAACAACACAACAATGATGAACTGTCACCGGTTCATGCTATAGTAGCAATGTATAACTTCTACACACCAATCTGTTGTTACATTTACCAGTAATAATTAAGTTACCAAATATTGCTGTAAAATCTGTGTACTAAAACTTACACTGTTTTACTGCTGCTGTAACCAGCTTCCTAAAATATACTTAAGCAGTAACTTCACTGTTTTAAGCTTGTTTTGTTTATCCTTCTTCGTCCCACTGCATACATGAACACTTCTACATAATACAAACAATATATACACTATATAAACAACCGTGGTCATTCAAAAATACTAACATATCACATTTAACCATTTTACAACAAAAACATAGTGTACCAACCAGAATGAGCAACCAATAACATTTAAATTACTATACATTAACCACGATGCTCACTCCCTGAAAACCTACAGCATTCACTTCATTAAATTTTACAGTAAACCTTTAGCTAAGCAGCTGTTTTAAGGCAGATGTACAGGAGCTACAGAAGAAACAAATAAATAAAAACACTGATAGTAAGGCCACCACTTTATCACCATTTATTCACGGGAGCCAGCGAAGCTATATTTGACTTCCAAACAGTTTCTAACACACAGTTTTCTACCTTAAACTTAGTCCAAACCACATCAGAAAGGTTTAAAAAGTCCTTGGGGATAAGTTGTGACAGGTTTACACGCATTACTAACCTGTTTTATACAGGGAAGCAGAGACAGGAGACGTTAGTTGAGTTCGTTCAGTAAGCTGTTCTCTGTTTGAGAAACGGAAGCCTTATGCAGCGTACAACTAGCGCTCACTCTGGTGACTACTCCCTCTTGTGGCGGAACAGAAAAGCACACTTCACAAAAAAAGTTTAAACCTAAATAAAACATATTTAAATCTGGCCTTTTTCACAGAAAAAATACATAAAATAGTGATCCAAACCTACCCATTGTGTCCATATATCTAAAATGTTGCAGTAGTATATTAAGTTCAGTTAAAGTTTCCCATAGAGAACAAGTGTATTGATCACTGAAAACATGTCACCATGAAAGCAACTTCATGGATAAAACACCAGCACTACATGTTATTTTAAACCTGAAGGTACTGTACAGAGTGCATGCAGTGTGCATGTTAGTTGTAGCAGGCAGAGATTTTCCCAGACATACCAAACTGTGACAATTTGCTAAAGAGGGCAGGGCTGGAAAACCGCTCCACACAATAGAAACTCAAGCATCTAGATATAATAATTACTTCAGTTTTGTTGATATCTAATACTGTTCAAATCATATAACCCCAAACTGTCCTATGCAGTCTAATGTAAAGCTAGAAATATATGCAAATCCATAATTTACCTTAAATCCAAGAGCTGTATCTGTCCCTCAACAGTACGTACAGTATGGCTGTACTCCAAACACACTGGTCTCACTTGTTATTTGGACAAAAATACACTAAGCTCTGCATGTAGCCACTTGATTTAACTTCACTGTCTGTTTCTCTGGGCTTAATTTCACTTCGGAATCTATTTATGAAATTGTTTTTCTCAAACGTGAGGATTTGTGTGAGCTTTGCGGCTATGTGTCTTTCTATTATATAAAGGCGCCTGGGTTTGTCATTGTATAAATGCTGTATTGTGGGGGTTTATTAAATTAGCATGTGGGGAGATTTGTTGAGTAGGAGTTTTTTGTGTTAAGCCCAGAATAATAAAATGCATGGATTTCACTAAGCAGAGAGGAACTGTTTTAAAGAGGGACAGACAGCAACATAGCAATGTTATTCCACTGAATATCACTTTGGGGAAAGGAAGTAAGCTCTTGGATTACAGGTATCAGGAACTTGAGAGCCATAGTGACCTCTCCCAGCAGCTAATGCTAACTTGGAGCCTCAGTACGAGAGGAGTAGTGGACCAGAAGCACATTCACGTACTGATTGACATCCCTGAGCTCCCACCCCTAACATTGGTCTTCTCTGGTTGGTTAGAAGGGCGAGGCTCTCTAAAAAACTTGAGAAGGGAATATCTCTGCACTACTGCCAAGTTGTTCAATGAGCCTAAGTCATGGACACCTTTGACGAGACCTCTCCACATTAACATGTGCTTTGGTGCATATTTCAACTAAGAAATATAAGAAAAAAATGTTGCTTTAAATTGACATGATATTATTACTGTGATGATGTGATGCTGATTAGACTCCACCTCTGGCAACAACTTCAGCTTCCCCCCCTCTTTAAAATACATGTGGAAACATTTAGATAATGAAAAAAAAGAAACAAGACACAAATAAAGGGACAAGTGAATCTGATATGTGCATGTTAAAGGGTCAGTTCAACCAAAAACACGTTTCCAGTTAACTCCTGGAGACAGTTTTCACATTTGTCAACCATTTATAGAAAATAGTCCCACTGAACACTGTTGGATTACCCAGACTAACCTGCGATGACGATTGGCAAAGGGTTAAATTTGAGAATATTTCAGGGCTGGATGTGGTTTGGGGAAAAGATCAGAATTAGGATAAATTTCAGTCTTCACTTGTGTAAATCTGGTTGTGTGTCTAGACCGATGAGATCTCACCTTAAGGGTAATTACCAGCAGATGTTTCCCACCTGGTTGATGCAGCTCTTGTTTCTCTTGGTTCGGGTGAAAAACAATTATAAAATAATCACAATTAAAGGCATTAATACTGTTTTTTTTCTGTCAGAGCCTTTCTCTGCCTTTCTTGGCTCTGGTTTTCATTTTTCTCCTCCTTGTGTTTCTTTCTCTGTATTTCTTCCTCTGTCTCCTCCATTTCTCTCTCTGGCAGAATCAGCCGAGCTCGGAGCCAGAGAAATGAACCTGGCTTGAATCATTTTGGCTCTGGGAGAAAAATCTCCAAGTGAAACCAGCCTTATGTGATTATGATAAATGTGTGGCACAAAGATGTGTAATTTACCTGTCGGGGTTATCGCAGACAAGGCTTTAATGAGTTTTCCTAAGACCTAAAGAATCTCTGAATGCACCCCAGCTACAAACGCTTAGATTTATGGAAGATTATCTCTCCAAGTATTTTTTTCTTTTCTATAAGCCTGAAGATCTTTAATAAAGAGAGCTGGCAGTGCTTTTTTTCTTTTTGCCAAATAAAACACTGTGCAGGAAGTATTTACAGCTCTTTAGCCTACAGCACACTACATAACCTTATGCTGGTAGAAAATGCGAAAATGTTACAAATTATTGTGCTGACCAAACAATACCTGTTTAAAAACATTAATCTCTAAAAGAATTCCATATTATTTATACATCTACTACAGGATGTTTTTCTTTAAAAAACAAAACTTTAAGTTCAGTCAGCTAACTCACTTTGAATGGATTGTTATGTAACTGTAGAGTATGTACAACATTGGTATTTGTTGTCTCGGCTCTGACCTTGTCACTCCCTATATGGAAGCACCAAGCTCAGCACAGCAGGGAGTGATTACACTAACTTCTCCCTTGCGGGAACGTGGATTCAGAGCCTTCAGGTGGATGTCGGGGTGGATGTGGGGTGTTTGTAATGTTATCTGATCAGCAGCAGTGGTGACAGCATAGCTTTCAGGTGAGTGGTGTGGCAACATGCATGCAGCAAAAAAGTGAGCAGAGCACTGACAGCTTAACCCTAATGTTTAGTATCTGAGTTTCCTTTAACAGCACTGTTGTATCAACTTACTTACAATATAATGTACAGTAGTAGAAGTACTCAGATCCTTTACTTAAGTAAAAGTATACTCTAGTCTAAAAATACTCCATTACATGTTATACTTAAAGATGTACTTAAAGTATCAAAATTAAAAGTACTCATTAAGCAGACATCATATTTTAGTAGTACAATATTGTTTGTATTTTTCACCAACAAATAAATGGTAGAGCATTTTAATGCTGTAGTTTATCAGTGTGTAGCCAAATTTAGATACTTTTGCTAGATTAATAGTAATAGTATTGTATCATATTACATAGTTGTATCATATGTTTTTATAATGACAATAATAATGCACTTTATTTATATAGCACCTTACACACACTAATTCAGGTCAAAGCGCATAACAAATTTTTAAAAAAGAAAAGAGCATGCAATTTAAACAACAGGTGCGAATATTAAAATACATTATTTTTGGAGTCATGTGGGAATGCAAGATGGACTTCTGGACCTCTAACAGCATCGCTCCACTTAAACCCCAGAATTTCTTCATAGTTATGCTTCGATTGACTCTGCAATTTTAATAAAGTGTTGCTAATATATGCATGAATACTAACGTGAGTGAATGCTTGTTAGTTTAGCTGATGTTCAGCATGACAACTATAAGTACTAACTCAAAAACAAGAGCTGCTAAGCAAAGCGCTAGTTATGCAAGCATGGCAAGTGGAGCGTCATCCAGGCCTACTGAAAAAGAGTCGCAATGTAGGCTACAGGAGGTTTGGAGCAAGGTCCATAAAATGTTTGGACTGTTTCAATATAAACAAGGTTACTCATCTTTATGGAAAAAAGTCACAGTTGCTGAAGGAGTGGGGGAAGGAGTGTACTTCTATCAAGGGCTAAAGGATCAATATAATCTAACTGATAAAGGTGAATTGTGGAAATGTCTCCAATTACAGAGCTGTGTAATTATTAGTGGCAAATAAATATATTGGAGTAAAGGGTACAAGATTTCTCTCTGAAATGTAGTGAATTGGAAGTACAAAGCAGTGTATGAGTCTATGGGTTTCAATACAGGACCAGAGGAACGTGTATCGCAAAGGTTTCTAAAGCTTCCCAATGTTGTGAAATCATCCTCTGTATTTTACAAAATAGCAGAAAATGCTCTGTATGGTAAAAGTGAGAGTCTGAAGATGGTATGGCAAAGGGACCTGGACACTGAGCTTGAACAAGAGGTTTGGGAGAATATTGTCCATAACGTGAGCTAGTCAGTAAGGGATAGTCATAGCAAATTCATGCATTATAAAATAATTCATAGATATTGTTGGACTCCAATTTATTCAAAGCAATGTATTCTGGAAATGTAAGAGTTCTATGGGTACCTTTCTACATCATGTGGGACTGCCCGCTGGGTTCCCTATTTTGGACACGAGAGATTGGGGCAATTGAGGAGTGGTAGTTAAAAAAGCTTTATGTGGATGCTGCATTGATAAACAACTACAGGCCCATATCAAACCTGCCTTTCCAAGGAAAGGTCATGGAGAAAGTTATTTTTCAACAACTCAACACTTTCTTAGTACAAAGCGACCTTTTCAGTACTTTTCAGTCTGGATTTCGATCTCATCATAGCACTGAGACTACACTAATGAAAAACCATATTCATCTCAGCAGTGATGCATCAAATATTTTTGTCCATAGCGCAGCATTTGACACGGTTGACCGTAAAATACTTCTTGACAGACTAGAAAAATGGGTAGGAGTCTTGAATCATCACTTCAAGACAATGCAAGAAAATCACTTGCACAGTTCCTCAAGGGTCCATTCTTGGCCCTCTTTTGTTTAATATCTACATGCTCCCTCTTACTCAGATCATGGAACATTACAACATCTCCTACCATACTTACACCGATGACACACAACTTTACATAACAGTGCCACCACATGACTACAGCGCCTACAACAGATAAATAAGTGCATTAAACAAATCAGTGAATGGATGTGCCAGAAGTTCTCACAACTGAACTCAGAAAAAAATGAAATAATTGTTTTTAGTCCCAGGGAGGAGAGACTAAACACAAAGACTCCATTACACTTAAACCCACAAATCAGGCTAGAAATCTTGGTGTAGTTATGGACTCAGACTTAAATTTTAACAGCGAGCTGAAGATAATCATGAATTCAGCCTACTACCAACTCAAAAACATAGCAAGAATCAAAGGATTTAATCTAAACAAGATGCAGAAAAAATAGTTCACATGTTTATTATTAGCACGGTAATGGTGTCTTCACAAGTCTCAACAAAAAGTCAATCAGACAGTTGCAGCTCATCCAGTGCATCCAATGCTGCTGCCAGATCTGTCACTAACACCAGGAAAATGGAGCACATTACACCGGTCCCTAAATCACTGCACTGGCTTCCTGTATGTCAAAGGATAGACTTCAAAATCCTACTATCCCAGATAGCATACAGAAGTGGGCCACTTCAGGCAATGATGCAGCACTGCTGGCCTAGACAAAATGGATGTGAGCCTGAAATGACCCACATGTAAAATGGCAAACATGGCCCAAATATCCCAAATCAAATGTGGGCCTTTCATGGTAAAGATGCAGTGCCCTCGCGGGATGTGGGCCAGTTCTGGTTTATCGGGTTTGTTCTTGTTGATATACAGCATTGCTATGGCTTGCTTGTGTCTTAGATCCGGGAAACAGGAGCTGACCGCCCAAGGGCCATCATTCCACGTGTTATGTGGGCTGGATGAAAGTGCCGAAAGTGTCGGGTGTGGGCCGAATCTGGGCCACGGCAATTTTGCTATCTGGGACTAGTCTATAAAGCACTTAATGGTCTTGGGCCCAAATACATTTCTGATCTGCTTGTACGTTATGAATCACCCAGACCCCTCAGGTCATCTGGGACAGGCTTACTCACTATTCCCAGGATCAGAACTAAGCAAGGTGAAGCAGCCTTTAGTTTCTATGCTCCCCACCTGTTGTTCAAGCTTCCTAAGTACCTGAAATCTGCCAAAACTGTCAGCTTATTTAAATCAGGGCTCAAAACATTGTTAACTGTAGTTTTCCAGTAAATTTAATATGTAGCTTATCTTGTTAGTCCTTAATTACCTATGTGCTTGTTTTTGTTTTATTGTTTTTATTGTTGTTTAAATTCAATCTTAATGTCTTCTATGTCCCCTTGTAAAGCACTCTGAATTGCATTATGTCTGAATGGTGCTATATAAATAAAATTACCTTACCTTACCTTACCTTGCCAAACTCACCACGCCTCTGCCTTCTTGGGGACAAATCTATTCTACCAGCTGGATTACAAAGGCAATGTTTGGCTAGCCCTTGCAGGCCACCTCAAAGCAGCCAGGATTATACTAATGAACTGGAAAAATACAAGCATACCGTTTTATAAAGACTGGATTGAACTCATGACAATTACAGCCTCATACGACTTAATGCTAGCTAAACTGAAAGACTTTGTGTCTAAATTCACTGAAATGTGGGGTAGCTTCCTCAGATTTATTAGTGGTGGGGACCACTCACTAGCAATATGTAATAGAAAGCCTTCATGTGTTTCATGTGTTGTGTGTTGTGGGGAGGGGGAGATGCTCTGGCCTATTATACTGTGCTGTTACATTTGCTTTCATTTTTCATTTTTGTTCTGTCTATGTTTGTGTACTTTGTTACCTCAAGACTACCATGCGGAAAGTATGTTTTGTACTGTAATGTTGCAGGGTGGTTGAGATTTTTTTTTTTTTTAATTTAATGACAAAAAAATAATTTAAAATAAAATCTTAATAAATCCTAATAAAATCTTCATCTGAAAAGTAACTAGTAATTATTAGCGGCAAATAAATATAGTGGAGTAAAAAGTACAAGATATCTCTCTGAAATGTAGTGAAGTGGAAGTACAAAGTAACATAAAATGGAAATACTCAATTAAAGTACAAGTACCTCAAATTTGTACTTAAGTACAGTACTTCAGTAAATGTAATTAGTTACATTCCACCACTAGTAATGTCGTTATGTAGGGTTAGGGTTAGGTGCATACAGTGCATTTCTTTGTGAATGACTATTTGGCAAACAAAATGAAAATATATTTCTTCATGAAAAGCCCTAACACATTTAAAAAATGGCATTTGTCGTTATTTGGTATACTAGTGCAGTGCCCGTTTAAAACGTGCCTGTTCAGAATGGGCCGATCGCTTATTATTTCTCAAGAACTACGTACGTATGTATCGATTGACAAATGTATCAATTAAAATGATAAGGAATTAATAAATTAAATGGTTTAAATCCAGACAGAAACTTCACCTGTGAGACTAAACTGAGGTTGAACTGTAGAAGCAGTTTACCACCTTGCATCGGTTGATTCTGCTGCCAATCAACCATGTCTGTGCTAGTTCAATTCAGTTTTATTTATATAGCGCCAAATCACAACAAAAGTCATCTCAGGGCACTTTTCACATTGGGCAGGTCTAGACCATATTCTTTAATTTACACAGAGAGAGACCCAACAATTCCCCCATGGGCGACAGTGGTAAGGAAAAACTCCTCTAGAACCCAGCTCCAGGTGGACGGCCATCTGCTTGGACCGGTTGTGTTGAGAGAGAGAGAGAAGAGGGTGGGAGGGTGGGGACACAGAGAAGCAGAACAACAGCAGCAACAACAACAACAACAACGATAGATACATGACTAGCAGCAACATCAACACGCCAGCACGGAGTTTCCTGCGGATGAGAAAGCACAAAGAACTCCAGGGAAGAAGTCAAGTTAGTAACATGCATTAATGGTAAATGAATACATGCAGATGGAGAGGAGGAGGAGGAGAGAGGAGCTCAGTGCATCAATGGAAGCTCCCCAGCAGTCTAGGCCTATAGCAGCATAACTAAGGTCTGGTCCAAGGCAAGTCTGGCTGGCCCTAACTATAAGCTTTATCAAAAAGAAAAGTTTGAGCCTACTTTTAAATGTAGAGAGGATGTCTGCCCCCTGGACCAAATCTGGAAGATGGTTTCACAAGAGAGGAGCCTAATAGCTGAAGGCTCTGCCTCCTATTCTACTTTTGGTGACTTTAGGAACCACCAGTAAGCCTGCATTATGGGTGTGCAGTGTTCTAGTGGGGTAATAGGGTACTATGAGCTCTTTACGATATAATGGTGCCTGACCATTAAGGGTTTTGTAGGTGTTGAGAAGGTTTTTAAAGTCAATTCTGGATTTTACTGGAAGCCAATGAAGAGAAGCTAAGATGGGAGAAATATGATCTCTTTTTCTAGTTTTAATCAGTACACATGCAGCTGCATTCTGGGCCAGCTGGAGAGTCTTTAGAGACTTGTTAGGACAGCCTGATAATAATGAGTTGCAATAATCCAGCCTAGAAGTAACACATGTATGGACTATTTTTTCAGCATCTTGTTGAGACAGGATGTGGTCCAAGAACAGAACCTTGTGGAACCCCATGTCTTACTTTTGCCTTCATGGAGGATTCATCATTAACATGTACAAACTGAAATCGATCTGATAAATAGGACTTAAACCAGCTTATTGCAGTACCTTTAATGCCAATTAAATGTTCCAGTCTCTGTAATAGGATTTGATGATCAGTTGTGTCAAATGTGGCACTAAGCTCTAACAAGACAAGTACAGAGGCAAGTCCTTTGTCTGATACACTCAGGAGGTCATTTGTGACCTTCACCAGTGCTGTCTCTGTGCTATGATGCGTTCTAAATCCTGACTGAAAATCTCCAGATAAACTATTGTTATCTAGAAAGTCACACCACTGATTGGTGACTGCTTTCTCAAGGATCTTAGAGAGAAATGGAAGATTAGATATGGGACTGTAGTTGGCTAAGACACCTGAATCAAGAGTAGGCTTCTTAAGAAGAGGTTTGATTACAGCTACTTTAAACGACTGTGGTACACAGCCTGTTACTAAAGACAGATTTATCATATCTAGTAAAGAAGTGTTAATTAAGGGTAAGACTTCCTTAAGCAGCCTAGTTGGGATGGGGTCTAAGAGACAGGTTGAAGGTTTGAATGAAGAAATCATTGAAGTTAATTCAGAAATGTCAATTGAAGAAAAACAGTCCAAATATATGTCAGGTTTCACAGCTGCTTCTAAGGTTCCTGAGTTTGTGGATAAATCGGTGCCTGTTGAGGGCAGAGAGTGTTGAATTTTGTCTCTAATTGTTAGAATTTTATCATTAAAGAAGCTCATGAAGTCATTACTACCGAGAGCCATTGGATCAATAGAGTTATGACTCTTTGTTAGCTTGGCCAAAGTGCTGAAAAGAAACCTAGGGCTATTTTTATTAATGATGAGTAATAGGCTGCTTTTGCATTACAGAGGGCCTTCTTATATGTTTTAAGACTATCTTGCCAGGTTAAGCCAGATTTTTCTAGTTTGGTGGAACGCCAAATCCTTTCCAATTTTTACGATATTTGCTTTAATTTGCAGGTTTTGGAGTTAAGTTAAAGTCACCTACTATAATTACTTATCTGTACTAAGGACTAAGTTTGATAAAAATTCTGAGAATTCAGATTCAGAGTATGGACCAGGAGGACGGTACACTATAAAAAATAGAATTGGCTGTATGGTTTTCCAGGTTGGGTGAGAGATATTAAGAACAAGGCTTTCGAATGAGTTATAATTAAATTTAGGTCTAGGGTTGACAATAAGGCTTGAGTTGAAGATGGCTGAGACTCCACCTCCTCGGCCAGTATCTCGAGGAATGTGAGTGTTAATATGACTGGGGGGAGTGGATTTATTAAGGCTGACATATTCTTCATGACACAGCCAGGTTTCAGTAAGACAGAATAAATCAATATGGTGATCTGAGATTAGATCATTTACTAATACAGCTTTAGATGATAGTGATGTAATGTTTCAGAGTCCGCATTTAATTATCTTATTTTGTTAAACAATTGCAGACGTGGTGTTAATTTGTTTTAGATTTTTATGAATGACTCTTCTTTTATTTATTTTAAGATTTAATTGATTTAAATGGTCAGGGGACAGACACAGTTTCTATGTGGTTTTGAGTGGGTAACTGCTCTAATGGAGGCGCAGAGAAGGGTGTAAGACTGCCACTCTGCCTCCTAGTCTCAGTTCTGGGTTGTCATGGTTTGGTCTACTAATAAACTCAGCCATATTTCTAGATATGAGAGCGGCTCCATCCAAAGTGGGATGTATGCCGTCTCTCCTAATCAGACCAGGTTTTCCCCAGAAAGTCTGCCAATTATCTATGAAGCCCACATTGTTTGCTGGACACCACCTCGACAGCCAGTGGTTGAATTGTGACATGCGGCTATACATGTCATCACTGGTCAGATTCGGCAGGGGCCCAGAGAAAACTACGGAGTCTGACATTGTCTTTGCATATGTACACAACGACTCAACATTAATTTTGGTGACCTCTGACTGGCATAATCGGGAGTCGTTACTGCCGACATGAATAACAATTTATTGTATATTTACGTTTATCCTTAGCCAGCAGTTTTAAAATTGATTCTATGTCACCTGTTCCATTCCATTCCGATTTCCATTCAAGTCCTAAAAGTAGATAAAGAGACATCAGTTAAACAAATGAGACACAAATCTTACACTTGTTCATTTATTTATTTAGGGAAATGATCCAATGTTACATATTTGTGCATGGCAAAAGTATGTGAACCTCTGTGAAAATCAATACATTTGAAGGGGAAATTAGAGTCAGGTGTTTCAATCAATGGGATGACAATCAAGTGTGAGTCTGGGAGGCCCTGCCTTATTTAAAGAAGAGAAATCTGGGCCTTTAATATCAAAGTCTGAGCTTCACAACACAGGTTTGTGGAAGTGTGTCATGGCTCAAACAAAGGAGATTTCTGAGGACCTTAGAAGAACAGTTGTTGATGCTCACCAAGCTGGAAAGGGTTACAAAACTATTTCTAAAGAGTTTGGACTCCTCCAGCCACCTGTCAGGCAGATCATGTATAAATTGAAGACATCCAACAGCACTGCTACCCTCCCCAGGAGTGGTCGAACAACAAAAATCACACCAGTAGGCGTGTAATAGTCCAGGAGGCCACAACTGACCCCAGGGTAATGTCTAGGAAACTTGAAGGTCTCTCATGCAGTGGCTAATGTCAGTGTTAATGAGTTCACCATCAGGAGAACATTGAACATCAGTGGTGTGTATGGCAAAGTTGTAAGGAACAAAAGCCACTTCTCTCCAAAAAGAACATTGCTGCCGTCTACGGTTCTCTCAAGACCACGTGGATAAGCCAGAAGGTGATTGGAACAATGTTCTGTGGCTGGATGAGATCAAAATCAAACTTTTTGGCTTGAATGAGGAGTGTCATGTTTGGTGATGAGCAAACACTGCATTCCAGCATAAGAACCTTCTCCCATCTGTGAAACATGGTGGTGGTAGTATCATGGTTTGGGCTGCTTTGCTGCTTCTGAACCAGGACAGCTTACAATCATTGAAGGAGCTATGAGTTCTGAGTTGTACCAGCAAATTCTACAGGAAAATTAAGTGTAGTGGCTTGAGTTGACTCCTGAACCAGCTGGCAGGCTTCTCTTCATTCCATAGCCTTATTGGCAACATGTGTGCATGCCAACATTTAATACATTGTTTAGAGCAGTATTTTGACAGTGAAGCTGGGGCTAATGGTCAGTAGTTTTTCAGTTATCTTGTCATAGGCAAAGTGTTTGAAAAGTGGACATTTCATTTAATTTGATAAAACACAAAATACTATTTACTATTAACCATTTACATGGCTAGATACTATTAGAGGTATGTGGCTGATCTTTCTTGTGGTTTGAGTGAAACAACATTGTAATGTTTTTCCCCCCACCCTTATGCAGTGGAAAAACACTGTAAGGACAAAGTGAGGGCAGACCATTGGGGGAGCATATCACCTTGAAGATAAAAATGTACTTAAAAACATTATGTAGAGACATCACAGTTCCCAGACAATGACTTTGGAGAGCCCTTGACTGTTCTTCTCGCACCACCATGAGGTTCACATTTGTGGTCTTGATTTGATTTTGCTGAAATGTCTCAACTGGATGGATTGCCAGGAAATTTGGAGCAGACTTTCATGTTTTCCTCAGGATGAACTGTAGTAACTTTGGTAATCCTCTGACTTTTCATCTAGCGCCATCATCATTACTTTGGTACTTTGGTTTATGACCAAATTCTTGCAAAACTAATGACATTCTCATCAACCTCGACTGTATGTTGTGTTAAGTGCTAATTAGCAAATGTTAGCATGCTCACACGCTGAACTAAGATGGTGAATATGATAATGATTATATGTGCTAAACATCAACATTTTAGCATTTTCATTGTTTGCAGCCACACAGAGCTTCTAACATAAGTGCAGTCTCTTTTGTCATTGTAGGTTAGTCCCATGAGGCTCAGCTTTGCTGTCATTTTTGTGGCTTTGTCTTCTCTTTACTCCAAACAAACTAGGAAATGTAAAATGCCTCACTTGCTTTGTGCTGATGATTGTTTTCAGCAAAGACTTACTGTGCACTGACTGTTTAGAGCAGCAGGAGTAAAAGCTTTCACACAGAATCATTTGTGCATTCTATCAGTCCTCTATACTGAGCAGGAAAAGAAATATTTATTTCTATAAAATAACTGCAAGAGATATGTGTCCTTTTGTTGTGTTACAGCTTCCTTCGCCTGTAATTTGAATCACTTCATTCTCCTTCCCGTTGTGACTGTGTGGGCAGCAACAGGGAGTAATTCTGCTGATGCTGTGTTTCTCCTGCTCCCTTGTTATTGCAGTGTGAAGATAGTAACATGCAACGCTGCACCACCCTTCTCCAATCTACCTGCTCTATTTTCACCCAGACAGCTGAAACATTGCTCCTGTCTGCTCTGTCCTCTGTATTTATCTTTATCTCCCTTCTTCCTCACTTTCTCTTTGTCTCAGAGAACAGACATTTTCTTCTTCCCTCTCTCTCCACCGCCTCACCAAGCTTTCTTTTCTCTTCTACCTTTCCCATTAGCACACTCAAGATGATTCTTTTCTCCCTTTGCTTCTCATCTTTCCCCATTCTTTTCTCAATTTACCAGTCTTCCTGATAAGTGATGCTATATTTCTCCTTTTTGCTTTTTTGCTCCTTCGCAAATATGTCATTGTGTTGGCATATGTTGTTGTGATATTTTTCAGCATTTTGATATATTTCTTTTCTTGCCTATGACCCTCATTTTGGCAGATTAGAGCTCTTTGATTTGAATAAAAAAGGACCAGTACTCTAAACCAGTCATTTTGGCATAATTTGTATGCAATATTGAATCATCTATAGGTACAATGTATTAATGATAGGATGCATTAATTTATTTAATATGAAACATTACTGATAATGTGGGTGAATGACCTGTTGGGTGCAGTGCAGCTCATTTCAAGAGAGAGCATTTTAGAGATGAAAAGAGAGACAAGCTTTTATCCTGCAGCTTTCACACTGAAGTACACCACATGTGTACCTCACACAGCAGCTACACTTTTGCTTGTTTAAACACAACACAGGTTTATTTCACCTTATACATTTGTATCTCATTTCCAAGGCTGAGAAGGGAGCACCATGTTGATTGTATGGAAATAATAGCATGCCTGTATATCGGACATATTTAATTTACCCTTTTTAAATTAATCATGGTTAAGACACAGTATTAGAAAATGCATATATAAAAGTGATGTATTATTGCTGAAATGTTCTCTGTGAATTGATTGTCATAGAGGAGTCATGATAATGCTTTTCTAAAACAATCTAATCACAATCTCTGTCTTCCACTCTCTAGTTATCACAGTGTATATTATCTGTTTTTTATGTCTTTTACTGTGCAGCCAATATGTGTTTTTCAAGGCACACAGGGTAGTCTTGGTGCTGATATGTTGTTTCCTGTACTATTTGTATTCCGAAACTGAATGGTAATACTGAGGGTACATTTTCATACCATCCTCCAATATTTTGCGCATCTGAACACCCTAAAACACACATTGCATGAGACCAAACACTTAATTCTCAGTGGTGCTGCTTTTCCTCCATTTTACCTGTTCAAAACCTCTGTATAGTCCTTTAGTAAATGAGGACAAATGCAATTTTACTGATCTTTAGTAAACCCCCCCCCCCCCCCAAGTGTGTTAGAAATTATGTCTTGCTTCCTGTGTATATACCTTTGATTTCACCCTCTGTTTATTCTCTCCTTCTGATAGCCTTAATCTAGGAATTCTATATATGCTGTAAATTATGTTGAGAATATATCAGTTTTGCAGGAAAATGAGCAAAAAGATCTGGATCAGGATTTAAGGAGGGGTTTATTTTGAATAACAGAAATATACAGGGTAAATACACATTTAACTTGTGTCATTCTATCCTCCAGAATCTCTGTGTCTCCAGAGGTTCGATCCTGGGCTAGGCCTCATCACACCCATAAACCCCATGATGGCGGGCATCAGCCTGGTCCCTCCCCCACCCGTAACCCCAGAAATGCCTGTCATCAAGGAGATAATCCACTGCAAGAGCTGCACCCTCTTTCCTCAGAATCCAAGTAAGATCCCACAGCAAATATCTAAAATATTTTGAGCCAAACCTATATTTATTGGTCTTAATGTAGCAGAGGGGAACTTAACTTGAAGCACTGGAGGGAGCGGGAGTAATATAGTGCTGCTCATGATGTGACGCATACAGGAAGGCAATGAAGCTACTTTCAGACAGCGAGTGGTTGCCACCTCTCCGCCAGTATTTCCACTGTAAACATGAGGACAGCCCTGACACCGAGGTTGGTGGCAGTGGCAACGCTCGGACAGCTGGGAACAGAATATAAAAAAAGAGAGAGACAACACAGACATTCGAGAGTGAGACTGTCAGACATGGCAGGTTGAGGAACAATGGTGTAGTCTCTTTTGGATTAATTGGACAATTTATGACTATACACACCGAAGACCCTTGCCAAACTATTAATTAGGTTGATTCACCAAAATATGATGACTATAATTACCCTAACTCTTCACAGCGACAGGACAAGTAACTACTGTACTCCTTACAAACCTACATAGTCTGTTTTAAAGTGTATCATCATGGACTCTTCACTATTGCTGATGTGCAGTACACTGAGTGGGTGTACGAGTACCTTTAAAACAAGAGTACAAAAATATTTTAAGAACCAGGAGAGTGTGCAAAGAGTAAAACCTTACATTCAAAGCTTTGGTATGAAACATTGTGACGGATATCAACCGTAAAGCCACAATTTAAATGGTAAATGTAAATGGACTGTACTTGTATAGCACCTTTCTAGTCTTCCAACCACGCAAAGTGCTTTTTACACTACAAATCATCACATTCATACGCTGAATGGGTACAGGGGCTACCATGCAAGGTCCCAACCTGCCCATCAGAGGAAGCTAACCACTCACACACATTCATACACTGATGGCACAGCCATCAGGAGCAATTTGGGGTCAAGTGTCTTGCCCAAGGACACATCGGCATGTGGACTGGAGGAGCCGGGAATTAAACCGCCGATCTCCCGATTAGTTGACGACCCGCTCTACCTCCTGAGCCACAGCTGCCCCAATTTAAAGGCTAACACAACTGAATATGAATATAACAACAGTTCTTAGATGTTAACATACATTACAACAGGTTTCAAAGAAGACACTGAAGCGTCTGAAGCAATAATCATAGTCCGCCTCCATTACAACAGGTTTCTCACAAGACTAGGCCTTAGACATTTCACTGTGTTGCTGTCAACAGCCAACAGAGACTTTTTTTTTAGTGTCCATTGCTTGACATATTGTGCAAGAGACACATTTTACATATCTACCTTCAGAAAATTTCCTAATATTCCTCCAAAAACAACATGAGCCAGCACTTCGAAGAACAAGATGTTTCTCTGTTTTCCTCTCTCTCTCTGCTTCCCAGTATCACTTTCACTCACAGGAGTACTCCAAAAGGGAAAGTGTCATCTTGTCCCACCTTATGATTCGTTTTAAAGATTGGTTTTAAAGAAGAGGGGGAAGATCTCATAGTGAGCAGCAAACTTTCCCACAGTTTGGATTTTAACTGGGAGCATGGAATGAAGAGCAATGATTGGTTAGCAGATCTGAGGTGAGATAAGGCTGACTGACTGATTCCTACGCAGAGAGAATGGCAGTAATCGAGTCAAGAAGAAATTAAAGTGTGTGTTGTCTCCTTAAATGACAGGAAGGGACCATCTGGGCCAAATTTAAGAAAAATTAAAGATTTTTCATTTAATTGATCATGCTTGAAATAAAATTACAATATTTCAGCTATTTTACATTAGAATGTATTTTTATACTAATACTGATAATAATCATAGCACATATAGTCCAGTTTTAATACTTAAACAAAACTGAAGCCACACATATTTTGTTCAGATGTGCTTTGTTCTGTGAAAAGTCCCATATCAAAAAAGATGTGGATGATTTAACTGTTTAATCATGATGAAAACAACCATGTCGGTGACAATGATGTGCATTGTGCTTCAGACCTGCCCCCTCCATCGACACGAGAGCGCCCCCCTGGCTGTAAGACCGTGTTTGTTGGAGGCTTGCCAGAGAACGCCACAGAGGAAATCATCAGGGAAGTGTTCGACCAGTGCGGGGAGATCACCGCCATCCGCAAGAGCAAGAAGAACTTCTGCCACATCCGCTTCAGTGAGGAGTTCATGGTGGACAAGGCTATTTATCTATCAGGTGGGCGGTCACACACACAAACATGATAGTTCAGTCATTGTGTACTCCATAAGCTTGAGACTTACTGTGTGCATTTCACAGAATTAATTTATGGTGGTATACAGTATTATGTGGGTCAAGATGAGTTCATAAAGGATATGACTTGAAGCATCTGTAATCCATATAAAGTTTTGCAACTGAAATGTTTTGGACACATCAACAGCATTCTGATCAATTGAACTTCATTATGTGAAATCATCAAAATGTTTGCATTATGCATCCTGTCATTTTTTAAAATTTTGTATGTGCCCTCTCTCCCCAGCATCTGAAATATGTTTTTGTGCGTTCTCCCCCTTTTCACTGTGAATGGCAGCAGGAGTAGCTGAACACAGTGATGAACACTTACCCAGCACTTTTTTAGGAACACCTGTGAAATGCAATCCAATGCAACAGTTCTGCCATGAATTCTACTTTTACGAAGTCTACCCCATTAACATACATGAGGGGGAAAATATTAGGAATGTGACATGTGAATCTGCTAAAGAATGCACCACAATCATTTCTTAGTTTTTTTTGATGGAAAGAATAGCTCACTACTGGAAATGTTACAGGATTTTGAAAATACCAATGCAACCTGAATGTTATGCATTAATATAATTAAACTAATAGTGTATTCACCAGGACTGTGCAAACCATCTACAGTTTGCATGTAAAGATTCCTAACAAGGCAGCAAAACACACATCAGAAGTTCTGAATTAGTATATTGCCTGTATATTGGAACACAATCCCTTGCAGTGCATAGTTAAACACAAGTCCAGCTGTATTAATTTCAGTGTTGCATTGCAGTGTTGCAAGCTGTTGCATTCTTCATTTTGGAGGTTCAAGATTTCAGGCAGAGAACAGTGGACACAAAAGAAGAACCCACGACAGCAGCTACAAGTTAAGTTAGTGGCCTATAACTATAATGTTTTATCTCCTCCTAGGGTATCGAATGCGTATTGGATCCAGCACCGATAAAAAGGACTCAGGGAGGATCCATGTTGACTTTGCCCAGGCCAGAGATGACTTGTATGAATGGGAGTGCAAACAGCGCTTACTGGCCAGAGAAGAAAGACATCGCCGCAAGATCCATGAAGATCGCCTGCGCCCACTGTCTCCTCCTCCTGTTGTGCACTACTCTGAACATGAAGCGGTTATGTTAGCAGAGAGACTGAAAGGTGAGCAGGGTGAGGAGAACAACTGATGAGATTAATTTAGGATTGTAGATAGAGACATACATATCTCTGCCTAAACAAAACAATCAGTACAATTATAAATGCCATTACAATTTTAATTAATAGAGTGAATAGTCCCAATATATGACATCTGCTGATAGAAAATATTATTTTCATTGCTGTCAAGGCCACACACTCCATGTGATTATGGAAAATAACACATCCACAGAGGCAAATGACTGATTTGCTTCAGTAAACTGTTGCTGAGAAATGTGCAGGCGTAGTGATAGATATGATTATAGAAAACATAGACAATCATTTTTATCAAGTATACAAATCTATAATCATGTATAGCTTTTCAAAGCTGGTTTAGAGGTCATTGTTAACAATACTTCAAATTTGATTGTCAACACATCTGTTGTTATGGTTACAGTCAGCAGTGTGTGTGGTGTGTGTACTGTATAATCTACTGTGCAGCACTGGAACCTACCTGCTGAGACACCTAATAACAATTGCAGATAAATCATTCAAGAACCTGCACAATTATTGATATTCTTCATCTTCATTTGTAGCCGATATGAACAGACTGATACCAACAGCTCTGTTTGTCTACAACCGTGTGAAGCAGGCAAACACTGTGACAACAGAGGTGAGCTGGAGGATAATACAGTGAAGATCATTTAACAGACCGTGTTTGCAGGTGTCTGTATATGTTAGTACTGTTCTACAGTTGCTCTAGTTATCACACTGTGATCCTTAGAGAGGTTCAGAGAGGCTCAACAAATGCAATTTGTTGCAACAAATTATTTGAGAGCAGGGAAGTCTTGACACTGTAGCCCCCAAAACCTGCTTTTCATTTCAGCACCCATGTTTTAACAGACTAGAGTATCTGACACACGGCTGCGTCATACCAGCAACATCGACATCATACCAGCAACATTACACCTTTCTCTATAGTTTCAATGTCTGTATCTGTCACCACTGCAGGTCAGCCTGCGTGGTGCATGTCGGGGGAGGGGGCCTCTCTGGTGGGGAACTCCAGCACGGAGAGTCGGTGACACATGCATCATATTAATTTGTTATTATCAGTGTGTTTCCGACCTGTTGTAGACGTGAGTATGAACGTGGCTCGGCAAAAAAATGCAGCAATCGTCCGGCAAAAAAGTTGAACCAGACTTGACTTTCACCGCAACGTAACCCAACATCATCCGGAAAGGTGCTGCGTTGGACACATATATGCAAGCATACATTCCTGGTGGATTACTTTGTAACGTAAACACTGTATTCAACTGTTTACCTCGCCATCATCACGATGAAAGATACAACAGTTACCACCGTGAAAACTTTGCAGAGTTGTAAAATCCTGTCTGAGTATTACAAACCTCTGTGCAGTGTTTTTGCTTCTGATAAGCCTTTAACTGCATTAATTTGTAGCTCCAACTCGACTTCCTGGATTGTATTTTGTTGTCTCACTGGTACCTTATATAACACGCCCCCACCACTGCAGCCCCTGTAGTGTTTTAACATGGGGCAGTTTTCAGTCTGAATGCAGCCTAAGATCTGTATGTCAAGCAAATTCTTTTAAAACCCAGTTTCATACTGTGTAATTGGTTCGATGTTAACGTTGGAGACCTTTTCTTTCCTTCCAGTCGGGCTCCAAACTTGATTACCTTTCACTCGCATATGGAGGAGCTGATACAAAGAGACACAACGTGGGTGTGGACAGGCAGGGATGTGCACAAGAAAGAAGCGAGTGATGAGGGCTGTTTTTGTGGAGGAGTGTGAAGGTCACTCCTCCTCCTCCTCCTCCTCCTCCTCCTCCTCCTCCTCCTCCTCCTCCTCCTCCTCCTCAATGTTTGCTCTGCTCTGCTGCAGCTGATTCTTCTCTCCCATGGCTGAAAACACACTAGTTTTACTGTATCTGGCAGGTTAAAGAAGGCTTCCCTGTGTTTTTGAAGACAAAGGAGGACTGGCTTCACCATTGCAATTTAGAGCAATAATCAAATCCAGCACACTACTCATTACTGCTGTGATCAGGGCCATTGAACAACATTACCATCCTGTCATGACGGTGAGTGGAGCAGGTGGACCCAATCGCAAGAGACGGCAGGCAGGCAGGATTTAATGAAATGATTCAAAAAAGTCACAGGAGACACTGAGACACAGGAACAAACACAGACGACTCGACAGAGACTGAACTGAAAACTGGACTATAAATACGCAGGGTGTGATTGAAAACTGAACACAGGTGAGTAAAAAAAGACACAGGTGAAACACATGAGGTAATCAACAAAGGCGGGAAAACAGGAAGTAAAGCTCACAAGACATAAGGAGAAAACATTTCAAAATAAAACAGGAACTAAAGTAATCAGACAACAGGTGACACAACACACAGGCAGACTGGGAGCTGATAAACTGACAGGACGGGACAGGACAGACAGCAGGGCTGGGCTAACAAGAATGATGCAGGGCAGGTGAGAGGAGGTGTACATGAACACAGGAAGAGTAAAGGAACACACAAGGGAAACACAGAGAAAACCAAAACCAGGCAACATAAGTGCAACACGGAAAACTCAAGAGAACAAAATACACAGAGTCCAAAAATAACAGATAAAGTCCAGGCAGGACGTGACACATCCATTGTTCTTTCATCTTGCTGGATTAAATCAAGTTACAGTAATGTTATCTTACAACCTAAAACATTTTGACCATGGTAATATTGTATAAGGTCATCCACACATAAATAAAATGAAATGAAAAAACAAAGAAGTCAACATATAACCTGTATATCATTAAAACAGCAATACCTCCATTCATAAAGAAATACCTTCATATACCATTTACTACTGTAGTAATCCTGTAGTAATCCTGCCCTCATTGTATGTCAGATTTACTCCCACTACTCGTTTATCACTTTGCACCTTCAACAATTCTACAAAAAAAAAAAAAAATTCTGGTCCAGAGAGGACTGCAAAAGTATGTCTCTGGTATTTCAGACTGGTAATGCAACAAATTACCACCAACATCACAATTCAACTTACAAAAATATTTTCCATGGCAATTGTCAAAGGTGAAAAGTCTGGTTGCACCTGTTTCAAACAGTAATACAGAAAGTTTGAACAACTCACTGTGATTGATTTTCATTCCCCCAAAACTTGTTCACTAACAAAGACCATGCCATTTGTACGTTATAAAAAGTAGTTTTATTTGGATTGTCAAGAGGGTTCAGGATTGGATGAGAATAGTGTATGGTAGGCTGATTGGGGGTCGAGGAGAGGGATGAAGGGGGTCAATTGCCAGGGGATGAATGGGAGCTGAAGGTTGGTCCTGGTCGTTTATGGTGGGATGATGGGGTTGAGGAGAAGGATGAAGGGGATCGATGGCATGGGGATGATCGGGGACCAAATGGAGTCACAATGAGGCTGGAGCATCTAGGAACTGAGGGGTCGAGACTCAGGGTGGGGGCATGTCTCAATGAGCTTTCTGCCCCATCATCCCCCTGTGGCTCCTAAAATAGGACAAGAAGAATTACTTAAGCGGAAGTATTAACCCTAACGCGCATGTCTTTGATGGTGGGAGGAAACCAGAGCACCTGGCAGAAACGTACGCAAACACTGGGAGAACATGCAAACTCCACACAGAAAGGACCTGGGATGGCCAGTGTTGGAACCCAGGACCTTCTTGCTGTGAGGCAAAAGTGCTAACCACTGAGCCACCTTGACGACCATTGAGAGGGGAGAGAGTAGAAAAACGGGATTTGGGGGGGAGGGTTGTGAAAACTGCGACGAACGGGAGAGAAAGGGGTTAGACAAGCCTATATAGGTATGCACAGGTTAGACACGCCTATATAGGTATGCACAGGTGATTGAATTAGCAAGGCATAGGTGATTGAATTTAGTGAGAGAGAGGGGTGTGGTCTTGCTCCTTAACCTTAGTTATAATAACTAATTTAAAACTGGTAATAAGTGCCCCTGGATTATCTCCTCATCATCAAATCCAGTGCAGCAGTCAGACAAACCCCCATTTAAATAAACATTTGATTTCCTCAGAGCAGCTTCTTGGTTCACCTTTGACCAACTGCACTTACCATAGTTGTGTGTACAGTGTTTCTATGCAAGGAGTGATAACTAACAATTAGTATCACTTCCACCTGGCTACAGTGGAGGTTTGTTCCTGACTGGATGGCCTCTGCTGTAGTGATGTTGCCATGTCTCAAGATCTCAGCATTATCCTGGGCCTCGACTGATCTCACAAGTTAAGACTGTTTTCTAAGAGTGTTTCTATGAACACTCTGTAGGACAACGATGATGACACAAAGTGGCACATTGTTGAATTAATTTTTGTGTGTGCCGGTTTTATTTTGTAATTTAAACAACATCACTCATTTTGTATGAAATGTCACCCAACAAAGAACATCAGTGTTCATGATAAAAATATAGACTGACAAATGAACAAAAGCAATAAGAACTTTAATAAAACATGTAGGTTTTGTTTCTTAAGGTGCTCTTAGCCTCCTTTGAGTCAGTCAGAGTCACTTGTTAATTTAAAATAATTTCTAACAGCTTCTGTTACCAGAGACACCTCTTACGTTTAATAAGGTTCATAAAATGGATTTTACAGTCATCTTAGCCTTAAGATGCTTTTGGGAAACAAAAAGCAGTTCTCAAGGTGAATGTTCACTTTCATTTATTCTCATAAAAACTGACTACTGGAAGCTCCATGTTATTTCACCAGAGTCATTGTACCAAATATACAGACTAGCTAGCAACATACACACCAACCATGTCTTTGGAGAGTACTTGTGAGTGTGTGTTTGTATGACAGCTCTAAGTGCAAATCTTTATTTAAGATGAAGCACTTTTAAGCCACACAGGCATGTCTTTTCCTCAATTAATGCTGTTCATGTGTACCTGACATATTTACAATTTACACAATTGTGCTGCCCCTAAAATTTGCTTCATGTTCATTATGAACAGTTAGACCAGAAAGGTGAGCTTTGAAATTCATGTACGTGTCCTTATGTAAAATATGTCGTGATGTTAGCGGGGGGATGTGATGAATACTTGTGGCCCATGCAGCTCCTACTGCTGGTTTTGGCTAGTTTTTGGAAAATGGATGCAAAGAAGCTTCTCTTTCTACAGAGCAGGGCATATAAAATTGGATGATGTGGTATTTTTAGAATGTGACTGCTGTTAAGACCCATGTCTACAATCAGAATACGACATGAAATGACACTCAACACACTGAGAATGACATTTCTTAAGTGCAGTATTTTTTAAACAAAAAAATTTAGGGAGAAAACACATTCATTCTCCTTAATATGGCACACCAACACCAAATGAGGAGGTGAAACGAAAAAGTGCTGTGTGACTTTGCTGCATTTTCAAAACATCAGAGCTTTAGAATTTGCTTTGAGTTGTTTGTATTTGCTTTTGCATCTCCAATTTAACTACAAAATCCAAACTTCAGTCTCTGTGAAGTTTTCCCATCAACCCACCACCTAACATAAACAAGCATGTATTTTTTTCTGAATAACCTTTTTGAATTCATTCTTTACCTCAAACAGCAGGGGAAATAAATTTCCATTATTCCTTCAGTCGTCCCTGTTCAGCTGAGCTTCATTGTGCTCACTGTAATGTGACTGTAATCTGCTGCTGTGTATGAATGGGGCTTTATCGGTGCAGGGGAAAGTGTCTTCTTACAGGTTGTGTTGCAGTGGGTATTGAGCTCATTTAATGCTCTCTAATTCACTCTGTTCTGCTGTCGTTCGCGGCTCTGTGGCATCGCTCAATTATTATTCAAATGGGGGAGAACACACTTGACAGAGGCCCGTGGAGACTCAGTACTTTTTACGACTGAGACCAAAGGCTGTATTGGTTGAAAAGTTGAATATCAAAATTGCCTTTTGTGTTCAGTGGCTGTGACATGGTTCACAGATCCATGAACAGTGAACGCCCCTAGAGAAGTATTTTAATCCCCACTATAGTTGCTCTGTTGTTTGTTTAGCCTGACTGAATGTTAAAGGTCCCATGAAACAGCTTTCAGATCATACTCTTATGTCGCCATTTTGTGTAATGTTGCATGAAACAGTATGCTGGGGAGGGACTTGACATCAGGAGGGACGTGACTTGGGAGTTAAAGTTTGTGGACAAAGGAATAAGTGACACTGGAATCATGGGGGTGAGTCATCTGTTTTAATGTATAGTTTTAGTTGTTTGCAGAGGATTGGTGTGTTTTAATGTTCCCTAACGCCTCCTACTTCATTTCTGCTGACAATTTGTCTCTCTCGAAAAATAGATTTTGATTTCTTAACCATCCTTGTTAAATAAGGGTCAAATTACATAATATAAAGGTAACCAGAAAGGATCACTCACCTCCTTTCCCATCACTCCCACATACAGCGAAGATGAATGAGGACAAAGAGGAAGGGCCAGCTTGTTACTGCTGCTAGTACAACAGTTTGGTGAAAAAAATATCTCTTTTTGGTTTTTGTTGGAATTTTGTAAACACACCTGAGTTTCCTGTTTCATTGTCCTCTCCTTTTAAAAGTCTGACCACAACCAGCATCACTGAGGGTGTATTGTGCCTGTAACCACACCCAACAGTGATGTCACAGTGTACCGACATACCCCAGAGTACACATCTAAATCACTGCAGCAATGTGAGAAGTTAATCACTGGAGGTCAGCGGAAACAAGATTTTCAGTTGCTCTTAAGTTGCTCTTAAATGACACTTCACAGGAAATAAAAAGGTGAGATTATGATATTTTCAAAAATGTGGAAATTAATTTTATAATTTACAGTATAGTGTTGTGTAAGGGTAAATAGTGCAATAGACACAGAAACACAAGATAACAACATGAAAAATGATTTTGTTTTTCTCTGTGACTTCTTGAAACTACAGAATTGATTATTGTTGTCAGTGTTTCTGCCCTTGAAATGGATGAGGATTATGTAAAAGGAGATTAAAAAGAAGAAAAGTATTTCCTTTTATGGTTCCTGTACTCTGGATTATTATTTGTGTCTGCCTTTCTACACACTTTGTGTATATACATGTATTATATTTGGTTTTGAAAGTACTTATGTCCATATGAGCACATTTTTGCATTTGTATATTTCACATATTGCTTTTCATTGTGATCTTCTTATTTTAATTTGTCATTGTCTGGTACAGTCACATATCTATTCTGATTTACTCTATATATTTATACTGTATGTGCTTTATATTTGAAAAGGCCTTGTACATTATAGTGACTTTTTATAGAATCTTGCATATTGCAAACTTTGTGGTCTACCAGTATTCTTATAATGCACATGCTCTGCCAATTATTACTGCCATTTTTCACAATCTCTTAATGCTTAATCACATCTCCTGATATTGAAATTGTTGGACGCTTTTGCTCTACACCCAAGATACACTCACTGAAAGAGACGCTCACTCATTTATCACACTCAGTTGCACAAAAAAATCTTTCCAGGTCAGTCATGATGTAAAATTCAACCATGAGCATCTTTTTAAAATGAGATTTTTAAAATATTAAAATTGATCTTTAAGGAAATTTGGGGCTCATATAGTATAGTTTGAAGTTGTGGTTATAGTTGGGATTCACCTTTAATATTTTGTCATGTAACAGATGACAATGACTGGTCATTGTTGTGGATATTTTGAGCGATGCACTTTACCCATGACCGTTTAAGTCATGTTGCATGTAATTTCAGCAATTTTGGTTTTAGCATCTGACTGTGTCATCCACCTATCTGCGTTGTTTAGGGAAGCCTCCTCTGACCTTGGTAACCATGGAAATGCTGATATACCCTATATCAGAGAGGTTTCTGCCTTCCCCAAAACATCACAGACAGCTGAAGTCTCAAGGAGAAGATATCTTAATCTCTGATCAAGAATTACAGTGTGACCTCAAAGCCAAGCTTGACCCAAAGTAACCCAATTTGTAACCGCTAAAGATGGAAAATTCCATAACAGTCATAAACTTACAAAAATAAGGACATGAAGCACACATCACAACAGAAGCTGGCTCCAATAGAAACCTTTACAGAGTATGTAATATATCACTATGCTAAAAATAGAGATATTGTTTAGTTTTGGAAGCTGGGAATGGAGAGTGTTTTTTGAAAGAATTATCAGAATCATTGAATTATTGAGACATGCATGTTGTGGTATATTGTGGTAAGGTTTGATGTTATTTTTCTTGTCTGTGTAAGTATCTCACACTTTGTTACCTTTTCCCACAGACGACCACAAGTTCAGTGAGGCCACGGCAGTGCTGTTCACCTGGATCGACCGGGGCGAAGTCAACCGCCGGACCGCCAATCACTTCTACTCTATGATCCAGTCAGCCAACAGCCACGTTCGCCGGCTGATGAGTGAGAAAGCTCAGCATGAGGAGGAGATGGAGCGGGCTAAAGAGATCTTCAAGAACGCCCTGCTGGCCATATTAACACAATGTAAGGAGACTTATTTATTTCCAACACATTGTCACACTGTTAGAACATTGCAGGCAGATGGAGTGCACATGGGAAAAGTCATTAAGGTAATTTCTACTTGTGACTTGTATTCAGACTACAAATAGCTTCTTCCGTCTTTCATAATGCTTCATCATGTAAAGGCATAATCTTACATCAGCTGGCCAGCAAGCAAAATTGGGTAGAATAAACAATAAGAACAAATGACAAAAAATGACGGTCAACCTTGTAGATGAATTCAGTTAATCATAACAGCAATAATGACAGGGAAACATGCAAGTTAGAGCTGATAAGCTGTGACAGCCAACTAGCTTGTTGACAAGAAACAGTTCAAATTAAAAATCATTGTCTGCTCTGTAAATAGATACACCAGAGGGGTGTTCCATCAACGCAGCTAAAGAAAGCTGCACTTTCTTGAAAAAGCCTGGCCAGAATTAATGACAACTTTCACTTGAGGCTCAAGCCATTCAACTAATGTAGCTTAGCTGCATCTAGTCAACGCTAAGTCTAGCCAGACTGGTGTGAGCGTGCACGGAGTACATAAGCAGCCCAGAACAGTTGATTGTCAAAAAGACTATACTATATCGCAAAAAGAAGAGAAAACTAGAGTGGTGTTCTTCTCAGAGGAGAAGAACAAAGAACAAAGCTGCTGATTGAACTATATGAAGAATATAAAGGAGTTTTCACCTAAAAGGGCAAAACTACTGCAATTAACAAGGTGAAGGAGATGACTTGGCACAAAATTGATGACAGATTAAATGTATAGCTGTAGGTGGGTAGTGATAGCCTAAAGGTTAGAGGTGGTAACTTATTTCTAGAAGATTGACGGTTCAATCCCTGCATCCGGCTTGATGAGTCTGCATCATGAAATGAAGAGCAGTGCTTGTTCCTGTTCATGGTTTTATCTTTATTTGTTAATAAATGAGCATTGAGATCAGTGACTGTGGTTATATTGTCACTAGGCTAGATAATATCAGATGTATATTTAAAACTATGGTGTAGGCAACTCAAGAGAACTGACTTACCATTACTAACATTATCATACTCTTTGACACATTTCTCTTTCACAGGATGGCAAGCATCACTGAAACTTAAAATTAACTGGAAACTGCAGGATATAAGTACAGTGGAAACCGCTTATAGTGATCATGTCTGTCTGGGTCAAATATCACTGTAAGCAGATGATTATTATAACCTTTTCTCTTTTTTCTTTATTTAAAATATAAAGTTACTGAATTTTAATAACTGTCTCATAATACAGTATAGCTGCTTCAAACGCAGTGTGTACATTTTTGAAGCAGCAGGTTCTGACTTTTGCCAAATTCCTTATTATAGGAGAAGATAACAGTGAAATTTACTTAAATTTCTTCCCCCCCTTTTATTGCCATAAGTTCTGAGAGGGAGAGGGAAGGAGGGAGACTACATTTGTCATTGATAGAAAATGACTTTCTGTCTCTGTCATGATTTCAGTGTGCACGAAGCAGCAGCCACTTATCATGGAAGTAAAGTATGAAAATAGATTTATGTGATTTAAAATGTTTTTTCATACGTTGTCATGTATGAAGAGACCCAAAATGAACACTGTGGGTGGACTACTTGAGTTCTAGAGGTGATTTATTTAAACAGCATAAATGCTGTATAGGAATGATTTTGTCCCAAACTTTTTGATCCATATAAGCAGCTGATCACTGTAACTGTGATCACTGTAAGCAGTTGCCACTGTACACACTTAAACACAGCAGAAGGTCATGGTTTGGACTTTATTTAATTTTGTTTTTGTCTTCACAGCTTGAACAAAATGAGTGAATGAATAAATAAATAGCTTCAAAATAACGCTGGCACACTTTTATTTCTTAAATTACGAATACTAAGCTTTTAATTAAAAGGGTTGCGAGTGCAAAAAGACACTTGATGGAACCATCTTTTGAGAGTCTGTTCCTGTCCATCAGACATTCTTTGACACACAGCTAAATTAAGCTTTACCATTAGCCTGCCACGGTGCAGGCTAGTTCTGCTGACTATGTTACCATGGTTACTGAGATGGGACTCATATAAGCCGTAGTGATGGAACTGATCTCTAATTTAAATTAGCGAGGCTTATTGAAATAAGCCAGGCTATCCCATTAGCCAGCTTGATGGAACACCCTTCAGCTGTAGTATTAAACTTGCTGTTCCCACGGTAACTACAGGTGTCGTCAAATCAACAAGGACTGAAATTGTAAGGATTATAACTTTAAGCTTCATGGAAAGTTACCCTGGTAGCCAATGGGTTCAATTCCAGCCAGGGACCTTTATTGCATTTCAACTCTCTCTGATATAATTGGCAAGAGCAGTGTAATCTTTTCAAACACTGACAACAAAGTGTTGACCATAATCTATTTTTGATTATTTTGTGTTCCGTTATTGTAAATATAATGTGGAAATAGCTTAATATCTGACAATATTCAGGCCAGTTCCTTTGAGATTTTAAATAATAGCTAATTACCCCCATCACTACAGCATCAGCATACAGTGTGACTGCATTCATTATTACAGTTCCTCACACTACTACAGGGTGTGGTGCACACAGGTTACAGAGGTGCAGACCATGAAGCCATTTTTACCCCATCCATTTTAAAGCCTGCCTCAATGCAAGTCATTTACTCTACAAGGATCTCAGCCCAGTCTCCATGACAACACTCCCCCATCTGTCTCACCATCAGATCCATTATCTTCAGCTCACTGTGATTAGGTCAGTCGCACAAGGTTTTAGAGTCAGTAATGTGACAATGCTCTGACCTTTTCACAGGCTCAGAAAATGCCAACACACAATGACTAATAACCACAGCTGGTATTTTGAATGCATGTGGTTCTACTTTGAAATAGCTGTGGTTAACCATTACTCATTCACTGTCACTTCTCGAAATATTTCCATTTAAGCTGCATTAAGTAATTTTTGACCATTAGGGGGCAGAGAAAGTCAGCAGCAGATGCAGCTACATAATTATTCAGTTAAAGTTGTGTTGTCTGTCAATGTATTAATTAAGCTTCTCAGAGCAGGAAATCACTCCTAACACTGTGTCTACACAGAAAACAGAAAGCAGAGCAGCAGCAGTGAGTGCTCCATCTGTGTGTCTACACAGGAGGTGTTCAGGTATCGTGAGGAATGTAGGTCAACTGCGTTGACTGTAGTTCAGGCCGTGGTTACACACGTGACATGTGAGCCGATATGTGGGCTGTGTAGACAGCTATATTGATTATCATATAAGTGTACTGTTCCATCAGACACACGTGACACGGATGACTGAAAAAGGTGACTGAGACACTGTCAGTGTAGACACAGTGTAAATTGGCTAAAAAATTCTCAGAGTGATGTATTTTTGGTCCTCCTATTAGGACTAGGAGTAAAACCATTTTATTAAGTTAACTTATCACTCCTATATCTGCCAATATTTAGGAGAGCGCCTGGTGTCCTAACTTGTTAGGAGCTGCAGGAGACAACATTCAGGTAGAGATATTCTGTGAGAGGAGAGATGTTTTATGATAGCTTGATAAGAATAAGCTTCATAAAAGATTGTATAAAAATAAAAAGTAAGAATAAAATCGTATAAAAATAAGGAGAACACACGTTGTCCCCACAAAAGACCGCATCCTGACGGCGTTACACTTTGTTGTAACAGGGAACATGCAGCTTTGCAACAATGATGAATCAGTCATTGATTCATCAGTTCACTGTGCATGTCAACATGTAAACAAGTCTTGTAAGTCTGCTGGAAGTTTGTGTGAGGGAGTTCAGAGGCCAGGACAGAGGACTGTAGAAGGGTAAGTATAGTGCTGTCTGTCTGTCTGTCTGTGTTTGTTTATCTGTCTGTGTCTGTCTGTCTGTCTGTCTGTCTGTCTGTCTGTGTCTGTCTGTTGATCTTGTGGCTCCATCAGAGAAAGTCTTAAGCACAGGAACTACAAAGATGTTTCTGAAATGAGTGGATGATGCTTTATGTTCATTCAGGTTTGACAAGTAAGAATGACATCACTTGTGAAAATGTTTGAGTTTGAGTGACAGCAAATAAAATTTCAGAGCTGTACTTTGAAGGGCAACATTACAGTTTTTTGTTCTAACTGCATGCTCAAAAGTTATATATATTATAACTTTTGAGTTATATTCTCATTCAGTCTTATATTGGAGCATACAAATTCACTACATTACAATTTCCATTTAGCTTAAACATATAATATGACATGTGACAACACCCATATTGTGTATTGAGTCCAACCAATAAACATCCATTCTGGATAAATGTTGCCTTGTCAGTCTTGAAGGAACTGAAGCTGCAGGTGATGAGATGTAAGTACAGAGCACTGACCAGGAGGGAGACCTGGTCATCACATGACACACTCTAGCTGACACCTATCACCAGCCTTAATGTGCTACCAACACAACATAATTTATTGTTTTGTTTTTTAAGAAAGGACAAATTATATTTTCAGTGTGTATCTATCTTCAAGCATAATAAATAAACTGTTGATCAGGAGTTCCTGTCCATTTTCCTCCTTAACCCACTCCTTGTGAATTTGCACCTAATTCGCATGACATGTAATCACATAAAATTATATTTCTACTGAATGTTTATCAAATTAATATTTTGAATTACAGTAAAGACAGATCAATGATTTACAATAACATTTGCTTTTTGTATTCTACAGATAAAAGTTTTGTCATTCCGTCATTATTTGCTCAGAAAGTCGGGTCTCATGAGTTCATAAGACACTCTAGTCTCATGGAGCCAGTTGTATACTCAGTAGAGTAGTACTGCCTATAGTTTATGTCTAAAGACAAGCGCACTTTCCAAAAGTGTCAAATGGAAATTTGCATCAATGCTCTAATCATCAAAGGTCATGTGACTTCCATTCATGCTAAAATTAACTAGCTTTATGAAGAGCACATTATGTGTATTTATATTGTTTTTTGATGTTACCTTAGTAAATGTTTCAATTATATGTTACTGTTGGTTCAGCCACACAAGTAAAATAATCAAATCTGGTGCTGTAATAACCATCATCTCATCATGATGTTTTAACTTCATGATCAGTACACAAATGGTTATACAGTTGTAATACACAGTGCAGGTTCTGCAGGCTGCAGTCCGAGCAGCATGTAACAGAGAGTATAGTCTGTCCTCTCAGATGTTGACAGAGCAGAACCCAGTGAATATGTAAAGAAACCCAAAGACACAGGCCAGTCAAGTTCTTCCACAAACCATTCGCATCATGTTAAACATTAAACAGGAATGGGCTTTCACCAAACTGTTCACACATAGTTGGAAGCACACATTTGTTTAAAATTTCTACTACTACTAATTAAACTATAAATAAACCTCTGAAAGGTGCACATGGTTTAGTCAACTCATGGACAATTTACAATTTATCACCTAAAACTGATTCTGCAAATTGCCCATGATTCCAGTGAAGTCTTATTCTACTGTGTTTTATCATGAAATACAGCCAGACAGTAATTCTTTCTCAGTGTACGAAACAGAGTTAGATGGCTTTCCACCTTTGTCTTATGCTCAAGATATAATAAAGACCTAAAAAATCATGATAGAAATAATCTTCTCTAATTTTTGTGCAATGCATCTGGGAGAAATAATATGGTAACTTACTGTTTGGCTGCAAGATGTATGACCTTTCATAGTTTGACCTGAGCAAATGATGACACTGTTTTAATTCTGGAGTGAACTGTTCCTTTAATATGAAAGAAACGTCAACATCAAGATGCCTGCATTCACTCAGCCTATGGTCAGTGTATGTCCACGGTCTCTCCTCTGTCTGCTGTATGAGCCTCAGTCAGTGCTTCAATGCTACATAAACGGCTTGTTTTGTCTTGACCCTCCCTCCTCCTCCTCCTCTTCCTGTTCACCCCAAAGTCGAGCAGATCAACACCGTTTTCACCGCCGCCACCAGGCAAAAGGCATGGGACCATTTCTCAAAAGCACAACGCAAGAACATAGACATTTGGCGCAAGCAGTGTGAGGTTGGTATACATTTTACTGTTTTCTCCTCCCACCTCAGCCCACTTTCTTCTCTGCTGTCATTTCTGAGTCCCCATGAGAAAGCTGACAGACAGCCCTGTAGGATTTCTTGTATTCAGTGTCCTTGTTGTTGTTTTTCTGAATGCTGTGCCCTCACAGACAGACAGACAGACATCAGCTTCTGATTGTCGTTCTTTTTTCCCTCCAGCCCCGATGTAAAGCAAAGATCTGAAGCCACCTCGAAAGTGTGAGGTGCTGCTATGGCAACAGTGATTTCCAGGGTTAAGTCTCTGATCAATTATTCATCCAGAGTCAAATCCAGATAACAAGTATGACTGCTGTGTATAAAGGAGTGGGGATTTGTCCGTTTTTAGCTTAGTCAGCCCTTAGGGGCATGCAGCAACAATCCAAACCATGGATGCTGATTCATGGATGGAGCAGCCTGTTGCTCTGCTGGGAGTCTAGTTTTTTCGATCTGCAGGGGCCTAAGTGAATCCTATATGATAAAAAATTACCTAACTCTCACCAAAGCTTCATCCAAGCCACCACAATATCACCATATATAATATTTTTGCTTTAAAAAGAGACTGAGACAGAGATTGATGCATAGTACACCTGATGAGACATAATCATCTCTAGCATGCTACAGTACCATTGTAAAAGCTCCCCCTGTAAAGGCTGGTATTTGTGGTAAGTGTAACCATATCTCTGTGGCAACAGCATTGATTTTGCTAACTGTATGGAAACACACTGCATATTTTTCCTCTGTAGAAATGGACATTATTCTGTCAGAAATGTGCTGTGAAATCACACTCAACAAATGAGGAGATAATGAATATGGCAACCATAGAGAGATCTGATTATCCCAGGGGGCTTCTGCGGCAGTGATGAGAGAATGTAATAGGCAGACAGGGGCTTTCTGCTTTTAGCTTGATTTTTTAATGCTTATGTCTCTTCACACGTATATGTACTCCACTTTATGAATGCCTTAAGATCATGACTGCAGTGGCAATGATGGAAAATGCAGTTGTGAAGTGGGCAACAGATGCATTTGAATACATGGATGTTCTTAATCTTGATTTTATTAAACTCACACTAAAAAAATGATTTACAGAGTGGAAAGCTGTCAGTAAAGAAAGAAAAAGATCTTCTGTTCAGGAATTTACATATGCTACAAAAGTGATGTATCAAACAACATAGTCTTTGTTTTATTTCTTGGGCTTTCCAGAATTTCAGAGTCCACTGCACTGTATGTCAGGACAAAATTACAATTAATGCAATGAGCATTCAATGGCAGTGCTCATAAAGACACTCTTATAATATCTTTTTTACTTTCAGTCCTCTTAGCCCATCCCAGGGCACAGTCATCAACTTTACAAAAAGATGCTTGTTGATTGTGACCTGCTTTGCACAATGTTGTGACGTTGCGCACAATAGCCTGCCACAGTTTTGGACATTATAATGAACTCATATGTACACAGAGTTGGCTTAGCAGCAAGTTAGATGGTTTGCAAGCTTAAGACTCACACTCAGACTCAGCCCCCACAGTAAAAGGGAGGATGTAGATTTACCTCAAATACTTTGCTCACCACTGTAAAATAATCTCAATCTTCTCAATGTCTTTAAGCAAATTGCAACTCCAAACTCTCTCTTTCAGCTTTTACTGTGACCATGGATGACCATCTCACTGATAAAATAAACCTGACATGTAGTGTCCTTCAGGGCTCTATCTTAGGTCCAATTCTCTTCCACCTCTACATGCTACTACATGGCAGCATTATTAGAAATTACAACATCAATTTTAACAGCTAGGTAGACAACATCCAGCGGTATATCTCTTTATGTCCGAATAACTTAAGTCTTATCAACAACTTGACTGCATGCATCTTTGTCATGCAGTAAGTCTTTGGATGACCCAAATTTCTTACAGCTGAATCAAGATACAACTAATATTCTAGTTATTGGAGCAAAAGCTGAGAGAGAGAAACTGTCTGACCGCCTAAGGTCAATCACACTAAACATCAAGGATAAGGTCAAACACCTTAGTGAATGGCTTTGTGCCATCTAATCTGTCTGATAAGGCAGCTTTTGCTTATCATGACCCTAATACTGTGGTAGAGTGTGTTTAAGAGACTGACTCTGTAATCACTTCAAAACAAAATCTTAAGACATAACATTGATTTCTCCTTAAGTGTTTTTTACCTACTGATATCTTACCTCGCTTTTTTTAAGTTTAAGTTGTCCTATTTTCTTTTTGTCCCTGTTTATTGTTCTATTCTCTAACTAAAACCACGCCATTTGTGTAGAGTTTTAAAGAATAGTTTATTGAGATCAGCAAGAAGATTCAGGAAAGAATAGGATGAGGGTCGATTGCAGTGGGATGTTTGGGGTTGAGGGGGGGGGGGGAGGGTGAGTCACTGGGGAAGGTCAAAGGGAGCGGGAGGTTAGTTGAGGTCGTGTATGAAGGGATCAAAGGGAGGGTTGAAAGTGGGTTGACTGGTTGGGGGAGTGAATGGCGGCCGGTTGAAGTTGAGTCGAGGCTGGGGCATCTAGAAACCCAGGGCTGGAGACTCAGGGTGGGGGCACGTCTCAATGAGCAAATCTGCTTCATCGTCCCCCAAGGTACTTCACTGGACTAGGTGTGAATGGGCCCTTTGGATATCATGGAGGTGGCAATGGATATAACTGTGGTAGGCTTGAAAAGACCAGCGGCCAAGGATTTTAATTGTGCAGTCTGGGATTCCTTGACTAGATGCAGTTGAAGCAGCTCCTACATGGAAGGAGTGACCATAGTTCAGGTGAAATTCCTGATTTGGACAGAACTTGACAGACGTGGTGGTGGAACCAGAAGCGTGTTGCGACTCTGCTGGATTCGGTGGTGAAGAGTGAGTCTTGGGGAGAAGCATGGTGGGCTAATCTAAGTTTGGATGGGTTCAAAAGGGCTCAGGTATGAGTTTAAATGGAAGAGAAAAATGGGGTGAGAGAGACCCAGCTGGTTTTGCTCCATTTGACGTTGAATCTGAGGATGTTTGGTGAGTGGATAGAAATTACAGAGAGGCTAGTGTGCTGTGATGGGTCGTAATTAGACGAGGTGGTGGTGAATTCAGAGCATCGTAAAAAACTGAAGAATGCAAGGAGGAACATGGCTTCCAGGGTTGAGTCGATGGATAAGTAACCTGCGCGATGGGTTTGGATGCATCGGGTGAGGAGGTCTGCAGCATGGGGTAGATGTTATGGTGCTAGTTGAGGTTCTGCCTTTCTTAAGCCTTTAATTAACATGTTGATGTCGGGGTGAGAAATGGAAGGGGCTGGAGCTCCAGAGAGAAGTTTAATGAAGAAGTTTATACCGCTCAGGTATGCTTGGATAGTGGATGTTCTGATTTTGAGAACCAAATGGGTGTGAGTGATGAAGCTGGTTAATGTTATGATGTTGATGGATGGAAATGATAGACTGTGTGCTGTATGGAAGGTTTTGGAGCAGCTCCATCCTGAGTAGTATGACGAAAGAGTGTTGGGGGCAAGACTATTTAGGATTGCTTGTTGCGATGTGGTGACTAGGCAGAGTGGCCGACGGTTTAGGGGAAGATTGTGGCTGAAATTGGAGGGACCGGTGTTGGATGAGGATCTGAATCCGCTGCCAAGGCTTTGAATTTCTGAAAGGAAAAACGGGAGAGGGAGTCAACAGTGGTATTTTTGTAGCCTGGAAAGTGGGCAGCATGGATGATGAATTGGTGTTGGGTGGAGATTAGGGTCAGTCTGTGTATGAACTTCATGATGTCTAATGATTGGGAGTGACTTTTATGCATGATGTCAATGGCGGTGTGGTTGTCTGAGTGGATATGATGAACTTTGTGGACCACTCCTGCCCCCAGTGAAGTGCAGCGATGACGATTGGGCACAGCCCATAGAGGGCTGAGGAGGGAGAGAGTGAGGACAGTTCCGGCGGCCAATCGGAGGCGAACCATCTACTGCCGTAGTAACTGCCGAAACCGACGGAGGGAGCAGCATCGGTGTGCAGCTGAATGTCTTCGGGCTGGGTCACGTGGTCATCGTAGAAAAAGGAAATGCTATTCCAGGAGGAAAGGAAGTCCCGCCACATTCAGAGCTCCATTGGGAAAGGTGGGCTGGTAAATGGACCTATCATAAAACCATTGGTGACTTCTTTGGCGAGGAGCTTGTCCACTGTAGTGGGCTCGGCAAGGGCAGACTGGAGGTTACGGCAAGTGAAGGATGATTCGGAGAGGACCTCTATGCCTGGGTGGAATCCGAAGGTGAAACCGTGAATGAGAAAATGGCTGAACTGAGAACTAGCTCGCAGTCCATGGTGGGTGAGCAATTGTAACTTACTTACATACTCTGTCAAAGCGCAAATGAATGGTTGAGAGAACTGAGACGAATGGGAGAGGAAATGGTTAGACACGCCTATATAGGTGCGTGCAGGTAAATGGCTTAGAGACGCACAGGTGATTTTGATTAACGAGGCACAGGTGTTTGAATTAGTGAGAGGGAGCAGGGTGTGGTCTTGTTCCTGAACTTAGTTATATAACTTCATTTATCAATGTTTATGAATATTTACTTTTATATAAAGCTCTTTGTGTTGCATTTTCTGCATGAATTGTGCCTCAGAAATACAGCTCATTGTTATTATTATAAATAATATTATTCTTAGTAGTAGTAATTCAAAATGCATGTCTTTATAAGCCTATATCATAGGGAATGTGATGTCGCCTTGTACTTCAGCAGCATGAAATACCTTCAGCCGAATCGTAATTAACACTGTAGGCTGGGACCACAATCAAGTGACTTTACATATGATATACTCACTCCCAAAAAAGTAGTGTTGGTGTTAAGTTCAGGAACCATTGGTAAAGGCACCACCATTCTTCCAGCATTGACAAGATTGTACAAAGACTTGTAGGCTCTGAGGATTCCAAACAAGCCAGAACATTGACATTGACATTGAACTGTCTTTATGAACATCTGAGGGCAAAAATGACCCCATCAGTATCACATTCAGTATTCGATGTAATACGTTTCATGTCAGGAACACAAGTTAAGTTTGTACATATGTCCATGTAACAAATGTAAGTTTCCCCAAAACAATGTGGGATTGAAGTGATGGTAAACCTGCTACCTGTCACCTGCTGGAGAGTGAAAAAAGACTTACATACAAACATATTGAAAATGATAAAACAAGTCTGCTGGAGCAGCTGATCTGCAGGAGAGTTCCACACATGGAACTGGGGAAAGGTCATGTCAAATATTGGTGTGAAGCTACGGCAAAAAGACTTGGACTACATGTAACAGAAGTATTGTCTTTGTATTGTCTTACAATGTAGTTATTTGGCTTTAGAACGCTTGTTCAGTTTGGAGTCATTTTCTGCTCTTTTTTGGGCTCTAAAGAAGATTCACTTCAGGTTTTTGAACTATAACTTTCTGTTATCTGGACACACAAACTTCACTCGTGTTTTACCTGGCCTACAGGTGAGTAAAGCAAAGCAAAGAAAAGGAAGGAGGAAGCCTGCATTCAGACTGACAATAGAAGTGTCAAAGACTGTGAGACCACTGTGCCAGAGGGGGTGACAACACAGAGGCTCCAGCCCAACAAAAAGCAGGGTATCCCAGCAAATGAACAACAAGCAATGTAACTCATAACACACCGCATTGTTGAATCAAATACATGCCATTTCACATTGCAGGTAGATAACAAAAAGGTGCCTGATTCCTATATGTAGAGGTGTATTGATTTAGCTAGAGTCAAAATGTTGTTTTTCAGCAGTTAAATGTAACTAATTACAGTTACCTATATTGTAACTTCTACCATTTAAGAAAAGTTGATGTAAAGAAACCAATAATAATAATAAAAAAAAAAGCACAACAATTGGAAACATGAGGAAAAGTCTATTACCATGGAAGAATACACCACCTGGAGATGATAAAGTTTATATAAATAACTTTTTTTGAACATTTTGCACTTTTAGTCACCCCTCACACACTTTTCACCCCCATACTTATTACTTGATGCACAATGGTAAATATGACGCCATTGGTACCATACTATTTAATCCCCAAACACCTGGGGCCAGATGCATAAACGATGCACACACATAAAAACACAAATGTATACACCATTTCCACATAAACTGGGATTTATAAACAGAATATGCAGTTCTCACTGAGTTTTATGCATCTGGCCCCTGGTGATCATGATAGTTATTCATGATTTAGTACGTCATGATCTCTGTATGCATCGTGGTGATGAGGGCTGGTTGCTCTGTGTCTGGTGTTTGTGATGTTTCAGGAGCTGAGAAACGCCCATAGCGAAGAGATCATGGGCATCCGACGAGAAGAGGAAATGGAGATGTCAGATGACGATTTGGGTGAAAATCCCTGTAAGAAGATGCGTACTGAGGAAAACGGTATGATAGACCCTGCACAAATAGTATCAATATTGTATTACCAAATCAAAAATTTAACAAACAAGCTGCATTTGTAAGGTGTAAACTTCACATTATGGAATTTAGGCCTTGGCTTGGGAAGTTTCTTTCTTCTCTTTGTCTTTTTTTCCTATTTTCTCTCCTTCAACAAAATAATTACTTTCCATTTGAAGTTGACAACATGATGTTTGTTTTCTGTGCATTCCCTGTTGGCTGCTGTATGCTCATTTGCAGCCAGACTGCTTGAGTGTGTGAAGCACAAAGTGTCTTTGTCTCAGTGACACTAAGTCATGAACATCAGATGTGGAAGTGTGTTTTCAACATCCATTCAGAGTCTGTTTCTATTTACAAATGACACAGCTTTGCTTAGACAGCAAACTGGAGTCAGAGATCTCAGGCTGTAGAGAGGAAGACAGAAACACTTCAGTCAGTGAAATAAACTAACATGCAGCAACACACATAAAAAAAAGGTTCTCATGGTTTGTCAGTGTATAAAGTTATCTTAAATAAATGAGGATGTGCTAACTTTTTCATTCCTCTCCTCTCCTCTCCTCTCCTCCAGGAGTGTGTGATCAGACTCAGGTGTCTCTGAAAGAGGAGAATGACTCCCTGCGTTGGCAGCTGGACGCCTACAGGAACGAGGTGGAGCTTCTGAGGAAGGAGCAGAGCAAAGCCAGCCGCCCAGAGGATGATCAGACACACATACTGACAAACTCACACACACATTCACACAGTCCAGAGGCTCAGATACAGCTGCTACAGCAGACCATGCACAACATGCAGCAGGTAGGAAAACTCCCATTGCTCCTCTTTTTGTCACATTGTAGAGCCCTCCAGAGACTATATCTGTCCTGATTAGCCTCATTTTCTTTTGTCATTTCTCATTGAGACTTACAAACAGTGACCTGATAATGAAACTCAGCCCCCTAAATTGTTTGAGAAATCATAGCTGAGGTGTTACACCTGTAAATTATAGCTGACAACATGTGATGAACTGCACTAAAGTTTTTGATGAATATGTAAGTGTACTGTAAGTGAATTTAAAGATTCATCTGTTATCAGTTATATTGTTACAATATCACATTTCATTTCTGTTGGCTTTAATGTCTTTGTGAGGATTTACACAATGATCATGATGTTGAAAATGTTAGTTGCTTAAGGAAGCAGTGTAATCAATTTTGCTTGCCAACTTAATGCATCACTGGATCATCTGAAGACTTGATTTCTGTGTAGAGGCCACCGAAAATGAATATTGGTGTGAGAAAGTTAACTGTATATTTGAGAACACACACACAGACACACACAGTGTTTTGAGAATCATGATTTCCAGTTGATGACTGTAGCAAAGCAACTAAGACACTTACAACTGTTAGTTTATCATTTAAACCCTATTTATTATTCTCACTACAAGCAGTGTTTCCCCTAGGTTGAGTGGTTTGGCCTGGCAGGGCCAAACCAGCTATTTCTCTGTTTAGCATCATCAGGTTAAGATAAGCTAGGTCTTGACAAGCTGCAGCATTTATTAACTGACACACTGTAGTCTGTACTGTACATTTACTGCCAGATTGAGAACTTACTGCTAACCTTTTCCTCTGCTCCGCTCGCATTTGCTGTCACTTTTCTGACACTCGCTATCTTGCTTAACCACTCACTCACTTAGCACTGCCCTATTCCTTAAAAGGAGCTACGCTACCTGGAGTTCCCTAGGCAAAAAGTGTGTGTGGTATTTTGATGACCAGCGCTGAGCACACTGTTCACAGGTGTGAGGAAAGGCGCAAACATGTGGGAGGTTCATTCAAATGAAGCAGCACAAAGACAGTTGTTGTATTTTGGTTGAAATGACATTTTCTCATGTAATTTGTCACTTAGTGTTGTATTTATACCTTGAGACTTTATCTTTATTTTTACTATGATATACATAGTAACTTACTTTCTGTTGTACATGTAGCTACCAAACAGTGAGTCGATGTTATCTTTGGTACTAGTATAATTTTACAGTGACTTGTATTGTATTAGCTTCTGGCTTTTATTTCAGTTTATTTTACCAAGTCAGTTTCCAGAGTTTCCAGAGTATGTCTGCCAATTAGCTGTAACAGGTGATCACTCAAACGAGTCGAAATTGCATACTGTCAGCAAAATATTCATTACGTATATGCATCAGACTGTCTGAGTGAAAACATACAATAGTGCATTAAAGGCCAGGCTCTCTCCTTCCTAAGTCATCAATGTAACAGTGCCCTCAAGCAAGGCACTTGAACCCCTAACTGCTTCAGTGGACCTGCTGCAGCTCCCACTGTGTGAGTGAAAGTTCAGAAGGGTTTTTATCAGAAAAGAGCAGGAAGCTGAGTTTACTTTACTCTCCCCAAGGAAACAAAAAAACCCTGTGATTTTCACTGATGACTCAGAGCACTCCCATAATCCCTTGCTCCACTGATTTCATAAACCAGCAAAGAAAACTTTGTTAGAGTAGAGCTCGTTTGCCATGAGTTAGCCTAATTTGACTCAACTTCCTGTCTTTCTCTATCTAAAATGACTGCACTGATAGAACAAGACACATTAGAGACAACTACCAACACACGTACACACATGTATACACACACCCTGTCCTGCTGGCTTGTTGTAAATGTACTTCACTTTTAACAGTGTAAGAGAACATCATGCTATGATCGCTTTTTGTTTGTCTCCTGCTGTTGTTTTTGTTTCCAATACAGACAAGCTGGTGTGACAAACAAAATAAATGCTTAACTGACACAAATCGCTCTTGAAATATACTTTTTAAAAACTATTTAATCAAATTCTGTCATCAAAATCATGTAAATGCATACACAATAAATACATGTTGCAGGAGTATTAATGCTTTATTTATGAATTACCTTGTTATTGAGAGCACCACCTCCTTTTTGGTTAGGATTTGTTAGTGCCAGGAGGAAGCACTAACCCTCGTTCAATTTAATCAATGAATCAGTCTCATAATCGGAAGTTCTTGTCCCAAGCAGTGACCTCTGTTTACTGCAGCTCAAAGAAACAACCAAACATGTTTAGGATAAATGAAGACATTTAATAATAGCTAAACGTCTTGAAAATAATAAATAAAAAGAAAGTAAAATAAATAAATAAATAAGGTCTATGAATGATAATAAAAATAATAAAGAAAATTATTCAGCAAGAGTAGCTCGCAGTGCGTGACTCAAGGCTTAACATATTGGATCAGGGAATGCTATGGGGAAAACTTATTCAACTTCTCTCAAATTCAAATTCTTTTAATTTTAACGTTATTCGACATCAACCCTTAATCACAAAGCCATGTTATGCATTACTGTTGAGGTGTCTCGTCATGGTAGAGGCATCACCTTAGCAGGTCCAGTGTTGTTTGATGCAGCATCACCTGTGGTGTTGCAGTGAAAGAGCCCAGAGCAGCTGTGAGCTGTGGCACATCTTCATAGATGCAGGGGCATTGAATGAAGAATCAAGCCTTTCCAGGCTGCTCTGAAGGAGCCTTTAGGCCGGCTTCACTTCTCAAAGAGGAATCTCTTTGAGGCTGTTTTTATAAGTTAGGATAAAACAGGAGGAGTTAATAATACAAATATGATAATATCGTGGAAATAATCCAGCGCCTCTTAAAACCCTTTAACATTCCAACAGCCCATTCACGGGCCATCACACTGTTTAGTACACAACTCTAGTCTTTAATCGGGTACTCATGCGACACATCTTTGGAAGGCTAAGATACTTGTGATTTGATTGATGCAAACCATTTCAAGATACAATCACAACAGCAGGTACAATCAATTCTTCTGTCAGACCACCAACAAACAAATAAAACAAACAATTGCAAAATTCATGCTACTCTCCTATGAAGCCTCATATTACTCCACTTACTGATACAACCCTGACAAAAACGGTCTTGTAACATTGGCAAAGGTCCAGTCGATCCAATCCAGTAAAATATTTAGTCCAAAATACATTATTGCATCAGTAAAATATCCATGAATGGCTGTTACGTCATTTCAAATTAGCTGGCAGTTGTCCTAATTTTCCAACGTATTCTCCATCATAATTCATGTAAGCATGTAAACATTAGGTACAAAATGGCTGCTGCAGTCTGACCTTTCAATTGACACCTCACTGGACCCAGTAGGAGCTTCCATGTCCTGTCCACCGTCTACAATAGCCAACGAGAGTTGCATTGAAAGGAGGTGCCTGCACCTCTTGTTTTGTGTAAAGACCGAGCCACCAATGACCATATGCTGCTTTATTGCTATTTATAAAACCACAACATGGAAATTATGTAAATATAAATAATTTGCTGTGATTTACCTTTTATATAAACTGATTTTCCATCATAGCACTTGTTTTGACTCTTTTATATGCACAAAGTTTAGTTTCAACAGGGGAACAAAGGACTATAATGTGTTTATGCTTCAATTACTCTGAAGCAGGGGTAATTTGGTGTCTCTAAATGGCCTTTTTTTGGAATAAGTCTAGACATACACTTAGAAAAACATGTAAAATATTCATTTTCTGTGGTGTTATATTATATTGTTATTAAATTTGAAGTTGGACAAGGTAAGGCTCCATGCTGTGGTCCCATTGTGTTTTCCAGCTAAGTCACAGCCATAGGTCATTTGCGGGTGTATGTTTGCAAAAAAATATTAAATAAAAAACTTAAACATCAGTGTGTTCAAACTTCTTTCAAACTATGTACAGTTATGGTTACCGACTCTCTCTCCACCTCCCTACACTCATATTTTGAGTGTAATTCATTTGCCAGAAAAGAGGCAAAATCCACTATAAACAAAGTTAAAGATGATTTGACTGATAGAATTTTTTTTTAAATTTTCTATAGATATTGCGATAATATCGTTATTGTGAATTCTATGGAGCTATTTCCCTATCTTTATTCAAGAGCGTGGTATATCAATTTGAGAGCATAATTTATTGATTTCATGTTCAAATTTTGTAATTTCTCCCTCAAAACCCTGCCCTCACACTCAAATAGCCTCTGCTTGTGCCTGTCAAAATCCCATAAACCAATAGAAGGCCAGGTTTAGTGTTGACCAATGAAATGATCCCTGCCTCCTTGTGAGCTTGTCCGCTTTACTTCTTGGAGTGTACCATATGGGCAGGTACTCTTTAACTGGGTTCATCCACTCCCGCCATCCAGGGCTTTATAAAATGTCCTTCCCTTGCTTCATTTATGACTTTTGGAATAACAGGACAGTTCATTTATACACCAGCATCCGTGATTTTTACTATAGTAGCTGCATACAGTATTATAGTAGCCACATGGCACAGTGCCCGCCTGTTGATGTGCTGGAGGAGAAAACAATGTCACCTCCGTCGTAAACGTTTCTATGGTTACGCCCGTGCGAGTAGGCGAGATGGTCACTTGAACTTCATTTTTTATATGAAGAATTGAAGTGATTAGCGTTAAAAGGACCCACAGTTGTTGTTTTACTTCCTTTTGGGACCCAGTCATAGTTTTCCCAGTTAAAGAGTACCTGCCTGTACGGGATGCTCAAAGAAATAAAGCGAACAAGCTTGCAAGGAGGAAGGGATCATTTCATTGGTCAACACTAAACCTGGCCTTCTATTGGTTGGGGGATTTTGACAGGGTTGTTGCACAAAAAATCCAAGAGTAGAGGAGAAATCCGAGAGTAGAAGTTCCATGAGCGCACAGAGGCAGCCTGAGTGTGAGGAGAAGAGCTGAAGCTTGAGCACAGGAAATCTGTGCAAGCAACATTATATTTGAGTGCAAGCACACAATTTGAGCAGAAACAGAGCAAATCTAAGCACAAGCAGAGGCTATTTGAGTGCAAGGGCAGGGTTTTGAGGGAGAAATTACAAACTTTGAACGTGAAATCAATAAATTATGCTCTCAAATTGATATACCACGCTCTAGAATAAAGATAGGGAAATAGCTCCATAGAATTCTTTTGGCCACAATAACCATGCTGTGAAAATCTGATCATGACAGCCCTAATTCATACGAAATATAGCAAATGTTCATATAGATTCTTATTTTTGTTGTTTTTGTTTTCCTTTGTTTTTACATCATCAGTTCATGACACCTACAGAATGATTGAGGCATTTATATTGAATACATCTTTACTATATGTTTTTAATATGATTAATTTTGATTAATCCACTGACCAGAATGTGGTGTAACCTAAGGAGGTGAATTCTTCTTCAATAATATTACAAGACAGGAAGAAGTGTTAGTATGTCTTATAAACATTAGCCACATCTAAGAAGAGGGATAGGCACCTCCTTTCAACACAGACTCTCGTTGAAAAATCATTCCCCAACCAGAGAGCCTGGATGAATGGAGAGTTGAGGGCTCTATCCAGAGCCAAAAAAGCTGCCTTTCGATCAGGTGATAAGGAAACATACAACACCGCCAGAGCAAGACTGAAAGCTGGCATCAAGGAGGCAAAGCAGAGACATCAGCAGAGACTGGAGAGAGACCTCTACACCAATAACACCAAAGATATGTGGCAGGTGATCCAGATCATCACAAGCTACAAAAGCAGGAACGCCCCCCATAATGGCCCACGTTGCCAGATGAGCTTAACTCATTCTATGCTCTCTTTGATATACTCAACAAAGAGTCAGCTGTAAAGTCCACTCTGCCTCCACAGGACCTGCCACTGTCAGTATCCACAGCAGATGTGAGAAGAATCCTGCTGACAGTAAATATGAATAAAGCTACTGGGCCTGATAACATCCCTGGCCGTGTACTAAAAACATGTGCCAACCAGCTAGTTGATGTTATTACTGACATTTTTAATATATCACTGTCACTGGGGAGTGTTCCCACCTGCTTCAAGACAGCCACCATCATCCCTGTACCTAAAAAGTCTGCATCTGTGTCTAGTCTAAATGACTACCGCCCTGTGGCACTCACTCTCATTCTGATGAAGTGCTTTGAAAAACTGGTTCTCAAGCACAAAGCAACATCCCAGACAGCCTGGACCCTCACCAGTTTGCATACAGAACCAACAGATCCACAGAGGATGCCATCTCCACTGTCCTCCACTCAGTTTTGAAAATAACAACACCTACATCAGAATGCTGTTTGTTGATTTCAGCTCAGCATTTAATACAATCTCCCCCATGAAACTGATTGGAAAACTTAGTACTCTGGGCTTGTGTACCACACTCTGCAACTGGATATTGGACTTCCTTACAAACAGACCCCAGACAGTTTGGATTGGTGGTCACACCTCCTCCACTCTAGTGCTCAACACCGGCGCCCCCCAGGGTTGTGTGCCCAGCCCCCTCTTATTCACACTGTACACCCATGACTGCAACCCCCAACATGGAGCTGTGAAGTTTGTGGATGACACCACCATCATCAGCTGGATTACAAACAACGATGAGAGTTCACATCGGGAGAAAATCAACAATCTTGCAGAATAGTGCACAGAGAACAACAAAATGTCAACATAATCAAAGAGTTGATTGTTGATTTTAGAAAAAAGGAGGCAAAGACACACAGTCTTGTCTACACCACTGGAGCTGAGGTGGAGCAGGTGAACAATTTTAAGTTCCTGGGTATCAGCATCACAGAGAACCTGTCATGGACATCACACATCTCCACCCTAGTAAAAAAAAAAATAGCTCAGAAATGACTGTGCTTCTTTAGGAAACTTAAGAAGGCAAAATTCTCATCTCAAGTTCTTGTTAACTTTTACAGTGGAGCAATAGATAGCATCCTGACTGGAAACATCACAAATTGGCAATTGGCAATGCTCTGCCCAGAAGGCTCTGCCCAGAACATCATCTGTGCCCATCTACCAAGCATCACTGATGTTGGTGAGGTGAGGAGCCTGCAAAGAACCCAAAGGATACTAAAAGACAATATCCACCCCAACCACAACCTGCTCACCCTGCTGTCATCTGGCAAGAGATACAGAAGTACCCGCTGTCGTACCACCAGTCTACAGAGCAGCTTCTTTCCTCAGGCAGTGAGACTCCTCAATTCATCTTCTGCACTTAACTTATTTATTAATCCATTTATATAATTTCTGGTTTGTGAGTAGCATTAAGGGACTACAAACTACATTTTGTTATACAATCTTGTGTTGTAAAATGATAATAGATGAATCTTGAATCTTGAAATGAGTCTCTTATCTTTCTGTAGATGTTATGTTTGTCTCTGTGCACCAAGGGCAGGGCAGGGCAGCAGGAATTTAAATTATCTGGGCAATTTCCTGGAGCCCTGGAAACCATGCACTTAACCTTTGCCATCAAAATGACGTGACTGACTGTGCTGGAGCACACCCAGATTTGCTGCAGCCTCCTCCGTTACTGTGTGTGGTATTTTACACAGTAATGTCACAGATTTCTGTGTGCAGAGCGAAGCGGGTACACTGAAAGTTCAGATTTGTTGAACTGAGCAATAAAGAATGTAACTACTAAATAATAAATAATGAACATATTCAGACCAAACTGAAAACATTTGCTGGGTGAAATATCAGCCTTCAGATTATTATCAGATCATTATTATTATTAATATTATTCACATTATAAGGTTTGAGTCTGTATATTGATCTAACTCCTCCTCCTTATGCTTGATTTCTGTCTTAATTATAAATGTGTGTCTGTGTTTGTCTTCCAGCAACTCCTGAGCCTGCAGGAGCAGCTGACAAGTAAGGAGGCTGAGTTGGAGCAGGCAAGAGAGGAGCATCGCAACCTGCAGGGGGAGGTGCTCACCCTTCGAGATAAGGTGTGTAATCCCAGTCATGTTCAAATGGTCCTCCAGATAGTCCAGAAGATTGTGTCTAATAGGAAATAGTTATCAGAGACTCCTGATGAATAGCCAGACTTTTAGATAGTTGAAAGCGGTTTTATATCTTGTTTTGGGGAGTAAACTAGCTTTCATAACTAGGTTTCTGTTCATCAGACTATCCCCTTACCTTGTTTTATTAATGCAAGTGAATTACCTATCTAGTTGTGCTGAATCAGGACCAGGTTAAGAGGAGAAAACTTTATCTTCCCATCCAGGGTTTCTGAGATGTGTTTGTTGGTTGCCTGTCATAGGCGGTAATGTACTACAATCCGATTTACAACGCCATCAGCCGTGATGGTTGATGATCCGCTATCATATCCATAAGGACACACCAAGTCCAGAGTCTACCTTCAGAGATCTTTAGTTGTTGCAGTGTGTATTGCAATGTCTGCATTGTTGGCTCTACTTGGCCTGGCTCAGATTCTTTAAGATTTCCCTGAAAGAACACATCCTTCCCTGCCAAATCAAACAATCAATTCCTTGATGAGTGTCTCTGACTGAATTGCAGTTTGTCTTTACTTTTTGCCTCTTTCACAAGCAAAACACCACAAGCTTACTGCTTAATCAGATTTATGGTGTCAAGAAAATAGTTGCCCGGTTTTCTTTTACTGTCTGAAATGTTTTTTGGAGTACAAAATGATTTGGGGGGGGAGTCCCCCATCAGTCTAGGCCTATAGCAGCATAACTAAGGGCTGATCCAAGGTGAGCCTGGTCGGCCCTAACTATAAGCTTTATCAAAAAGGAAAGTTTTAAGCCTACTCTTAAACATGGAGAGGGTGTCTGCACCCCGGACCGAATCTGGAAGATGGTTCCATAGGAGAGGAGTCTGATAGCTGAAGGCTCTGCCTCCCATTCTACTTTTAAAGACTGTAGGAACCACCAGTAAGCCTGCATTCTGGGAGTGCAGTGTTCTAGTGGGATAATACGGTATTATCTCATATCTCTTCAAGATATGATGGTGCCTGACCATTAAGGGCTTTGTAAGTTAGGAGAAGGATTTTAAATTCTATTCTAGATTTTACAGGAAGCCAATGTAGCAAAGCTAAAATGGGAGAAATGTGATCTCTTTTTCTAGTTTTAGTCAGTACACGTGCAGCTGCATTCTGGACCAGCTGGAGAGTCTTTAGAGACTTGTTAGGGCAGCCTGATAATAAGGAATTGCAATAATCCAGCCTAGAAGTAACAAATGCGTGAACTAGTTTTTCTGCATCTTTTTGAGACAAGATGTGCCTGATTTTTGCAATATTATGTAAATGAAAAAAGGCAGTCCTTGAGATTTGTTTTATGTGGGAGGACATATCCTGATCAAAGATAACTCCCAGATTCCTTACGGTGGTGTTGGAGGCCAGGGTAATGCCATCCAGAGTAGCTATATAATTAGATAATGTGTTTCTAAGGTGTTTAGGGCCAAGCACAATAACTTCAGTTTTATCTGAATTTAGTAGTAGAAAATTGCAGGTCATCCAGGTCTTTATGTCCTTAAGGCATGCTTGGAGTTTGTTTAACTGATTGGTTTCATCTGGTTTCATTGATAAATATAATTGGGTATCATCTGCATAACAATGAAAATTTATGGAGTGTTTCCTAATAATATTACCTAAAGGAAGCATATACAAGGTGAATAGAATTGGTCCAAGTACTGAACCTTGTGGAACTCCGTGTCTAACCCTTGCCTTCATGGAGGATTCATCATTAACATGTACAGACGGTCTGATAAATAGGACTTAAACCAGCTTAATGCAGTTCCTTTAATGCCAATTAAAGTACTTAGGGTCAGGTCCAAGTCCTTCTACACAAGTCCAAGTTATTTTTCATGTTTCTTTAGGGCAAGTTTAAATTACATTGATTTAAGATTTCAAGATTTAGTTTATTGTCATTTTTTTGTGTACTTGCATCCACAAAAAATCCCCGAAATGCTGTTCCTCTCAGCCCACAGCAATTCAACAATAAAGAAAAGATAAAGATATATATCTAAAAATCCCTTAAAAACGGATAAAACATGTAAATCCCAAAGAGAAAAATAAAAAAACAAAAGCACAGGCATTAAAGTGCATTTGGAGAGAAAGTGCTTGTCTCAGTTTAGTGTTGACAGCTGATGTTCAAGGGGGGGAACAGTCCGTTGATGATCTTGACTGCTTGAGGGTAAAAGCTATTTAGCATTCTTCTGGATTTGGCACAGATGCTCCTGTACCTCTTACAAGACTGCAGGAGGGAAAACAGACTATGAGAAGGGTGGTGGGGATCCTTTATGATGCTGGAGGCTCTGCGAACACAACGTTGATGGTAAATCTCCAGCAGGAAGGGGAGTGGGGCACCAGCAATCTTGCTAGTTGTCTTAACTGTCCTGTTCAGATGATGTTGTTTGGATGCTTTACAGTTACCAAACCAGGAAGTGAGGCCATAGGTTAGAGTGCTTTCAATGGTGCCTCTGTAGAAAGTGATAAGGGCTGGAATGGGGAGACTTGCCTTTTTAATTCTCTGGAGGGGATGGAGCTGTTGTGCTTTTTTAATGGCCAAGGTGTTACTGGTTGAGGCACTAGGTGCACCCTAAGAACTTGATGTTACTGACCATATCCATAGCCGCGCGATCAATGGTCTATGATGTTGCCTGCTATCCCTCCTGAAGTCAATCACCATCTCCCTTGTTTTGTTGATGTTGAGGGAGAGACTCATCAGGCCGTTAGCTGTTCTACCTCCATCCTGTATGCAGATTCATCATTATTGCTGACAAAACCCACTACTGTTGTATCATCAGCAAACTTGATGATGTGATTGGTATTGAATCTGGCAGTACAGTCATGTGTTAGAAGGGTGAACAGCAGGCGCTCAGGACGTAGCCCTGGGGTGAACCTGTGCTCACTGAGATGGATTTTGTCCAAGTCTCAGGTCATTCAAGACAAGTCCAAGTCAAGATGTAAATCATTCATGACAAGTCCAAGTCATGTCTCATGTAATTAAGGCCAAGTCCAAGTCATGTCTCAAGTTCTACACAGGTGTAAGCCAAATTTTAAGTCACTTTAGTCTTAAGTCATTCCATGTCAAGCCTTAAGTAATTTGAAACAAATCCAAGTCATTTCAGCTACTTTAGGCAAAGTTCATTTAATGAGTCCAATCAAATCTCTTCTCAAGTAATTAGTCTAATGTAAGTAGTCTAATGTTGTTTCTGACAAGTGTAAGTACACATCAAATGTCAAGTCATCCAAAAGAGGCCCAAGTCAAGTACCAAGTCAATCAAGACAAATCTCAAGTCCTTCTGGGCAACTTTGGTCAAGTCATGTGGTCATAAGCAAATTGGAAGTCAAGATGCAAGTCTTTCAGGTATATGCTGACCAAGATTGTGGTGTTTCTCTTAATGCAGTGGCCTGATAATTTTCAAAATGTGCAGCTTTGCAGGGCCTACCTGATGCTGTGATATTTTTATCTTATTGTTCTAGGATTTACCAGGTAACTATTTGACACAAGACAACTAGTCTCAAAGCAGTCAAGTCCGAGTCAAATCTCTCCAAAAGTCTTCCTTTTAGGGAGTTTTCAGACCTGTGCTTTTTAGTCTGGTTGAATCAGACTCTAGTTCGTATTTTCGATTCTAGTTCGATTGGTGCGATTTGTTTGGGCAGGTCTGAGTAATCGTATTCGATTGCAGACCAAAACAACCGTACAGAATCCTTTCAGAGGAAATAGTCTTGGTCCTGTCACAAACGAACTCTGGAGTGGTTTACTTGTGGTGGGAACATGATCCGACCTCGATCCGACCCAACTACTAGACGTACTCTGCAAGAGTAAAAAGGACTCGTGCATGGGTGAATGCATCAGCGTGTAGTCTGTCTGCCAGAAACACTGTCATTAATTTGATTTTTTATCCAGTTTGAAGCCACATTTTTACAACACATTTTTTAGATCTTGGTTGTTTTAACTGTTGTATTAACTGGATGAAGGATTTTAATCATTGGATTGCTGGATTTTAAGATATCAGTGAAGCAATCTACGCAAACATGAGTGGCAGCTCTAATTCCTACCACTCACCAAACAGCATCATAGAAACACTGTCTTTTAAAGTGTAACTGTTTTATTCAGCATTTTGAATAGTTTTAATCACTGTGTTCTTTTGCCCTGGAGTGGAGGAGACTTCGACAGAAAATTTGGCTACTGGGATAAACCTCCTCAACCAATGAACACCAAAGAAACAATAACAATAACTATTGCTGACAGGCATCTGAAGCATCACCATGGCGGTGTGTAGACTTTGCCAGCCAGCATAATTACAGCTAAAAGAGGACATCAGACAGTTGAAACAGGACCTGAAGAATTAATCCTGGGCTTTTCGTCCATTACTGCTGCACAGGCCAAATGGTGTGTTTACCGAGTGTTCAGCTGCTGTTGCACACAGCCCCAGTCTGGTCCTCTAGTTGGTCAGGCATGCACATTCAGGCGACAGTTATCGGCTCCTCTGCTGCTGTCTGCTGTTGACTGGACCCAGCCCCCCACGTGGTCAGGCATGAACACACGGTGCGGCGCCCACCGTCAGTGCTTGTTGTTGGCACTTCTTTAGACATGGTGGTGCGGGGGGCCTGGACTTTCTGCTATCCAGGTGCCTGTGTAAAGGACATTACACCAACTGCTCAGCAGCTCATTAAACAGCATAACTCTGCAACTGCAGTCATTATCCAGGCCGGAACCAATGATATAAAAAACCAACAGTCCAAGACTCTCAAAGAGGACTTCATGCTCCTCATGGACAGTTTGCTGGACACCGGGAAGTAGGTAATCATTTCTGGCCTTTTTAAACAGACCTCAGCTTTTTAAATCAGGTGGCTTCCATCCTTCACAGGAAGGCTCACGCTTTTTATCCACAAACATTGAACTGACTCTGCACTCCTGCAAGGCTTCTCATACCCACTGACTATCAGATAACACTCCCTCTAAACCTTCTCCTTTCCTCTCCAATCATGTGATATCAAAAATTCCTGTCCTAATTAGAGATAGAGGTAACGAGGTGCATCCAACTCGGTTTGTACAATTATCAAACCTAATTCCTATTCCTGGCCAACAGACAATCATTTCTCTTGCCTCTGCTGGAGCCACTCCTGATGGGTCAACTGTCAGGATGGCTATGCTCAATGCTCGCTCCATTGCCAACAAGACATTTCTCCTCAAAGACTTATTCATTAGGGAAAATATGGAATTTCCATTCCTCACTGAAACTTGGCAGAAAAATAAGGAATATTTGTTCATCAATGAACTTTGTTCCGCAGACTGTAGGCCCATCAGCACCTCAAGGCTATCAGGCCAAATGCAGGTCTTGCAGTGACTTAGTATGACTAAAGTTGGTCAGTTGAAGCCCATCTATTGTATTTTAATTTACAGACCTCCTGGCCCATCTGGCTTTTTCCTGTCTGATTTTACTGAGTTCTTATCTTCAGTTAATAAGTTAGACAAAATTTAAATTATTAATGATTTTAACTCTTATGTTGATGATGCTACGTCTAAGGTTGCATCTGAATTTCTTTACTACTGATTCTTTTAACTTAATACAATATATTTCTTGGCCCACACATAAAGCGGGGCAAACTTCAAAAATGTGCGCTTAGAGGATTTCCTTGTCAGCGATCATAGGTGTATACTTTTTGATGTTTATTGTAATTTGGATCCGCTGCCCCATAAACATATGTCTTGTAGGCGCATCATTAACCAGAGCACAGCTGAAAACTTCACAGCTTTGTTTGATCCTGATGTGCTGTAAAGCTGTAATGATGTGGAGACCTTGGTCCAGTTATTTAATGAACACTGCTCTTCTGTATTGGATATAGTGGCTCCTTTTAAATCTAGACAATTCTTTTCTGTAAAATTCTCACCTTGGATTAATGAGTCTATCTGCAATTTTTGGCAGAAATGTAGGAAGACAGAGTGCTTATGGAAAGCCACCAAACTAGAGGTCCATTGGCTGCATCTTAATGAGCTTTTAATCTGTTTGAATGAAATTATGAGGGAAGCTAGGACTGCCTATTCTGCCATCTTTTTTAAATGTTTTGTGGACAAAGTCAGTGATATCAGTGCAAATATTCCTCCATCATCAAATCAACATACCATTGGTGTTTCCTGCTCCACAATCCTGAATTCCTTTTCTCCTGTTTCCTTAGAGGACATCACTAAATTGTAGGGCTGTAGTCTCCCAGTCGACTAGTCGATTAGTTGGTCGATATGCTTTCATCCGACCAAATTCTCATTGGCCCAATAATCTCAGTGTTCCTCTCATAAAAAGAAAAGTGCTACATCAGTAGCCTTCCAGGATTAATCCATTATTTCCTGCAGCGGGAGGAACAGACTCATAGATTACCTGTGAAAATGGGGGTGTATTCAAAACACCCCTGTTGTTTTCACAACTTTGAACTCGCCCAACATAATGGAAACTGCTAATTCTAACTGTACTCAATGTTTACTGAGCGTTTACTGAATCAGTGTTTCTCCTATAATTATAACAACGAGAACCCCTGCCAGGCCCGAAAAATATTTTTTAATGCCAAAAATAACGCCAAATATCCATTCATTCTGAAATCAATAGCATTTGGGAGTCCCTGTGCAGTGCTGTTCCGGTACATGATTCTACCTCTGTGTCGTTGCCTGGGAAACTATTGGTAGCGTAACTCCATTAAGGAATACGTCATTGTGTAGTATGTTTGCGTAGTGAATGGGAAACAGCGAGTGGCAGGAAAGTGACGGTGGATGCGAGCAGAGCAGAGGAAAAGGTTAGCGGTAAGTTGTCAGTCTGGCAGTAAATGTACAGTACAGACTACAGTGTAACAGTTTATAAATGCTAAAAAGTCACACCTGTTGTTTCCCCAAGTGCTGGAAAAGTGAAGGGGGTTAGCTCCAAAGTTAGCAACAATGGGTTAGCCTAACCTGAAGACGCTAAACAGAGAAATACAGAACGGAGAAATGTGCACTATGTCCCATTACATCCAACCTCCCCGCGACTAATCGATTCGTTGAAGATTATGTACAATTTCAGTCGACCAAGATTTTCTTTGGTTGACTACAGCCCTACTATTTATACATTCTTCCCTCATCTTTGTTTGTAAATGTTTTTAATTCAATTGGCTCCATTGTTGTAGCCATGATCAATCTCTCCCTTTCAACTTGCTTTGTTCCTAGCCAATTTAAACATGCTATAGTTCAGCTTTTGCTGAAAAAAATAAATTTAGACCCCACCCTCCCAATGAATTATAGGCCTATAGCTAAGCTGCCTCTAATGTCCAAACAGCTGGAAAAAGTTGTCACCAAGCAGCTTATAACTGTTTTAGAAACACATAACCTGTATGATTCATTTCTATCAGGTTTTCGAAAACTGCATTCAACAGAAACAGCTCTGCTTAAAGTTAGTAGTGATATTATGATGGCTGCAGATGATGGGAAATGCTCATTATTGGTGTTACTTGACCTCAGCTCTGCTTTTGATACTGTCGATCATGGTATTCTTTTAAAGAGGCTAAACCAGTTAGTGGGTATTTCCAGGATTGGTTCTCATCCTATCTTGCTGATGGGAGTTTTTCAGTCTCTGTGGGTCAGTTCATGTCAGACACAGTGTCTCTGACATGCAGTGTCCCACAGGGTTCCGTCCTGAGTCCTATGTTGTTCTCTTTATATATGTTGCCCCTGGGACAGATTATTAGCAGTTATAGTGGCATCTCTTATCATTTTTATGCCAATAATATTCACTTGTATTGCTCTTTTAAACCTGATGAGAGTCACCAATTGTCCATTTTAAATGATTGTTTGGATGCTGTCAAGATTTGGATGGCTCACAACTGTCTTCAGTTAAAAGCAAATGAGACAGAAGCTCATGAAAATTTTATTCCAAACATCAAGCAGTATATGGGGTAGTTAAGTGTTTGTGTTCAGCATAACCATAACCAGCATCATCTTTGACCAATCCCTGTCCTTAGATAATCATGTCAGCCAGCTTATGCGCTCATGTTTTTTCCAATTGAGGAACATTGCTCCGTTGAGATCTGTGGTAACCAAGGTTGAGATGGAGATGATTATTGATGCTTTTATTTCTTCTCATTTAGATTATTGTAACGCTCTTTTTACCTGTTTAAATCAAACTTCTCTGAACTGTTTCCAAACTGTCCATAATGCAGCTGATTGGCTTCTAACTAGAAATAACAAGAGATCACATATCACACCAATTTTATCCTCTCTGCACTGGCTCCCAATTAAATTTCAAATCTATTTTAAAATACTGGTGCTAACCTATAGAGCCTTGCATGTTCAAACACCCCAGTATATAGCTGACCTCCTCCGCCCTCATATACCCAATTGGGCTCTTAGGTCTGCTGAACAAAAATTACTGGCTGTCCCTCAAACCTGCTATAAAACCCAAGGTGACCGTCCTTCAAGTTGTTGCACCCAAGTTATGGAATGCTCTCCCCTTATTGCTGCGATCCCTAGACTCCTGTGACATCTTCATGAAGCAGCTAAAAATATTTTTATTCAGACAGGCTTTTGGTTAGCCTGTCTGAATGTAATATTCAGACAGGCTAACCTCAGGCTACTTCATGCACATTGAATGCACACATCTGCATTTTTTGCAAACCACTTCTCATAATACACCAATGCTAACTTATTCCTTACAGAGGGGGCAAGATTTCCAATGTCCACTGAGGACAAATGTGTTAAGAATTAATTGAAGAAAGGCACTCCACTTGAGCGGTATCAAAAGTAATCCAAGTGACTGTTGTATGCACAATGTGAACAGGAACTGCTCATAGCCAAAGTAGAATCACTTTCTACGGTGGTGATTTGCCACATTGTAAACAAATAAGCTATTAGCTGAAAACAAAGAGGTGAAGATAGTTTTAAGTTCAATATTCAGACATTCCACGATGATCTTCCTCAAAAACTTTGCAGCAGTTTTCACTAGACTTGAGTGCAAGATAAAACCTGAGTGATGTTTTACAGCTGTTATTGAAGCCTGCATTTTTCATGACTTCACAGTAGATGGGAAATTGTTGGAGTTTTGGAAGTTTGGAGTTTGTTGAAGTTTTTCAGACCATCTCAAGAGTGCTTTTCAAATTTTTGTAAATAGCTAATTTTTTTCAAGAGACCAATCATTTGGATTTGGTATTACACAACCTCATTAAAATAAAAAAAAACTTATGGCAGGATGAGCTATTATTTTGTCTGTCAATAGCTTTCTCATATTTTATCACACTTCAGTCAAACTTAACATTCATCTGTGCCTTCTGCCATTATACCCACAACCAGTTTTCAGTTTTTCAGTTTTCTTGTTTTTGTTTTGTATTGTTTTTTATTAAATAAGTAATATGGCATTGCAGTTCTGACACTTTATAGGGTTAATAGTCCCACCCGGACCATTAACAATTACACAGCATTTATCTAGACTCAGTTTAGAGTCACTCTTCTTTTCTTTTCTTTTTTGATGGTAGGTTCAAATATGAAAATTATAGGTGCAATAGATGACAGCAAACAACTATTTGCTATGTAAAGATATAGTGGAGTAATGGCGGCCTGAGCAGTGAATGAAGTCACACTCCCTCTGTTTGTGTTGTTATCTGAGCTTTTCTGTTCTTTGTTTTGGTAGCTGGTCCAGCAACATGTTAGTGCCTGTGACCATGCATGTTAGTGCATATGAGTCCCTCTGCGTCCTCCACGTACATTTCCAAGATGTCGGCCACATCACAAACTTTCTCAAATTACAGCTAAACAGTACACTAAAATATGTTTCTAAAAGCATTTGAGGTGACAGAATCTTGATCCATATTTGGTCAGCACTGCCAACTTTGACAGTTCAATCAGAGTTTCATGAGCTGTCAGTTCAAGGACAGCTTTGTTTTTTTCCCAACATTATTGAGTAAACAACACGCATATTTGTTTTGGTCTCAGATGTTGGTGCTCATAGTCCATGTGCATGAGACAAAGGCATGCAGTCTTAAAGCCTGATAACAAGGCATGGCGCCAGTGAAACAAAGGGAGTCCAAAATGGACTCTGTCTCCCAACATGCACTGCTCTGTTTGTACCTTGGTGTTAAATCCAGAAACTCTCGTCTCATTGGCAGAGACGCTCCAACACCAGAGTATGTCATGGTGACTCAGCCGTGATGTCACTGCCTTTTAAGTACTGGGTGCACCTAAAAATCTCCGCCTGTCCATTGTAACTGAACTAGGGGGAAGCTCTGTCTCTCTGTGAGCCAGTTTGCTAAAGGACGTAACCCCATGCATGTGTACTTTCCCCCACCAACTGAAAGATTCTCCCCTCACTGGACGAGACAAGACTTCTCCCGTGTTCACCCAAACACAATCACCGGATCCGAGAGAGACCACCACCGCTGCTGCAAGCCAGCGCTCTCACTGCCTGCAGAAGGAAGAAACGGATTTCTTCACAAAGAAGCGGATAACTTCTCTGCCTCGCTCTTCTTCAACCAAGTTGACTCCGCTGTTTCTCCGCAATGCCCGCCAAGGATCAGCTGCCGCAAAACCCGCCGACGGAGTGCGAGGACAGCCCCATCAGCATCCGAGCCGAGGAACCGAGCCAGGCCAAAGACGGACTGAAACACACACCCTGCTTGCTTTCTGAAGCAACCAAGTAAGAGGTTTAAGTCTGGGCAGAGTTAGGTTATATTGTGTGGTATTTTCAGCTTCAGTGCTGCTGTTGTTTTTAGCTTTAAGCTTGTTTGTTTTGTTGTGTGAATTGACAGACCCCCGAGTCTATGGAGCTATTTCCCTATCTTTATTCAAGAGTGTGGTATATCATTTTGAGAGCATAATTTATTGATTTCACGTTCAAAGTTTGTAATTTCTCCCTCAAAACCCTGCCCTCGCACTCAAATAGCCTCTGCTTGTGCTTAGATTTGCTCTGTTTCTGCTCAAATTGTGTGCTTGCACTCAAATATAATGTTGCTTGCACAGATTTCCTGCGCTCAAGCTTCAGCCCTTCTCCTCGCACTCAGGCTGCTTCTGCGTGCTCGTGAAACTTCTGCGCTCGGATTTCTCCTCTGCTCTTGGATTTTTTGTGCAACAACTCTGTCAAAGTCCCCCAACCAATAGAAGGCCAGGTTTAGTGTCGACCAATGAAATGATCCCTTCCTCCTTGCGAGCTTGTTCGCTTTACTTCTTAGAGCGTCCCGTACGGGCAGGTACTCTTTAACTGGGTTCATCCACTCCCACCCTCCAGGGCTTTATAAAATGTACTTCCCTTGCTTTATTTATGACTTTTGGAATAAAAGGACGATTCATTTATGCACCAGCACCCGTGATTTTTACTATAGTAGCTGCATACAGTATTATTGTAGCCGCATGGCACAGTGCCTGCCTGTTGGTGTGCTGGAGGAGAAAACAATGTCACCTTCATCACAGTCCGGATGGAGGAGCTGCTAACCAGCCTGAGAAAACTACAACTGTGGGTCCTTGTAACACTTATCACTTCAATTTTTCATATAAAAAATGAAGTTCAAGCGACCATCTCGCCTTCTCACACGGGCGTAACAATTGAAACGTTTATGATGAAGGTGACATTGTGAGAAGGTAAGTTGCTTTGTCGATCGGAAATCAGACAACATGCGTTACAAACTGCCGTCTGTATGCCCACTCTCTGTGGACAAAGCAACTGCTTTGCTCTCCCCCCCACGGTCGCTCTCTCTTCCCTCTCGTTACTAACCCACACACATACACACACGCGCATCTTCTTACACATCTGACGGTCAGATAATGTAGGACATAGCACCACTCTGCCCCTCTTTATCTGCCATCAGACACATGTGTTTTACATGGAATTGGGTGAGTGCAGAGACACCGACCTCGAGGCAGCACCACCTTGCTATTGTTCTAGCCAAGACACCGTGGTCACTTCCACCATTTGGTTCTCGCGTGACGTGACCTCCTCCTATAGTGTCGCCATCTTGCATGCACACACACACACATACACGCTCCCGCTTGTATGTTTTCACTGTACATAGCTGTATGTTTGCTTAGGTAGACTTAGATTTTAGATAGTGATTCATTGCTCAAAGCATTGGCTAACTTTGTTAATTTTGCTATTGTTTAATAAAGACTGTTACATCTTTAATGAGAAGTCTTTTGTCATTATTGTGTTTTATATATTGTGAAAAGTGGCTGATTGAGAGAGTCAGAGCTCAAATTTATATCTTCTTTGTTCACCTGTGAATGTTGATATCCCCCAGATGTTAGCATTCTAGGTGAACTCTTTTATGAGACTTACATTATGTAGACCTTATTTTTTGGTTATTGGTCCCGGTTTCCGGGTGGTACCCTGTAATGATTAAGTCATATTCAGAATTTTATTCATTTTTATAATTAATCATTATCTATGATAATGATTAACTCTGATAATGATTAATTATTGCTAATAACCAGCCATGGTCCTCACAAATTTGATAGTTGGTGTCCCCATGTGAGGCTCTCTAATGGTGTCCTGTATTATTAATTCATATTAATAATTTCTAGCTTTTATGAATTATTACTAATAACCAAACGCACTCCTACCAGATCCAAAATGAGTTTTTACCCTATTTTGATTGGAATCAGTTCAACTCCGTCAATTGTGTCATTTCCGGTTGCAGACTGTTTACTGATAGCGTTTTTACTGCTCTCAACTCAGTTACTTTTGCTATATTCTTCATTACTGTGGATAATTCCCACCAGTTTAAATGCACCCACTGTGCATTTAAACTTTCACTAGTTCTGCTCAAGCACTCTTAGCTCTCTCCTTCCTTTAGAGACTTTTCTTGCTAATCCCACAGTTGTTGGTTATTTTAGCTCAGCAGTTAGCTTAGCAGCTAACTTAGCTAAGCAGTTAGCAATGGCTTCTCTCTCTCCCTCTCTTCCTCTCTGCTCTCTCTTGCTCAGTCTGTCATATGTTTAGCTATTCCTCTGCCTCCTTTAGTGATAATGGTATGTGTAATAAATGTAGTTTATTTGCAGTGTTGGAGGCAAGGCTCAGTGAATTGGAAGCACGGCTTCACACCATGGAAAACCAGTCATTATCTACTGTAGTTAGGCATCCCCCAGTAGCTGATGCAGGCCGACCTAGCATAGCTCCTACTCCCCCGAGCAGCTGGGAAGCCAGGGTGGCGTGGTGACTGTCTGAAGGAAGCATAGCCCTAAGCAGAAGCCCATGGTTCACCATGGTAAATGGACTGTACTTGTATAGCACATTCCTAGTCTTCCGACCACTCGAGTTCTTTTACACTACGTGTCACATTCACCCATTCACACACACATTCATACACTGAATGGGTACATGGGCTATGCAAGGTCCCAACCTGCCCATCAGAGGGAACTAACCATTCACACACATTCATACACTGATGGTACAGCCATCAGGAACAATTTGGGGTTTAGTATCTTGCCCAAGGACACTTTGACATGCAGACTGGAGGAGCCGGGAATCGAACCGCTGATTAGTGGACAACTCACTCTACCTCCTGAGCCATAGCCGCCTTACCAACCAGTTCACGTTTTTAACAGGTTCTCCCCACTCAGTGACACATCCACTGAGAAACCAACTCTGATTATTGGCAGCTCCATGGTGAGAAATGTGAAGTTAGCGACACCACTACTGCAATAACAAAATAGGAGAATTAAATGTGGACTCTTAAACATTAGATCTCTGTCATCTAAAGCCATATTAATAAACAATCTAATCTCAGATTATCATACTGATTTATTTTGTCTTACTGAAACCTGACTGTGTCATGAAGAATATATTAGCCTAAATTAATCCACTTCTCCCAGCCATATTAATACTCACATTCTTCGAGACACTGGCCAAGGAGCTGGAGTTGCAGCCATTTTCAACTCAAGCCTAATTATCAACCCTAGACCTAATTTAATTATAACTCATTCGAAAGCCTTGTTTTTAGTCTTTCACACCCAACCTGGGAAACTTTACAGCCAATTCTATTTGTTATAATGTACCAGCCTCCTGGCCCATACTCTGAATTTTTATCTGTATTTTATCAAACTTAGTCCTTAGTAGTGATAAAGTAATTATAATAGGTGACCTTAATATTCATGTGGACATGATAATGACCCTTAGCACTGCATTTATCTCATTATTAGACTCAACTGGCTCCTCTCAGAGTGTAAATAAACCCACTTACTGTCTTAACCACACCCTCAACCTTGTTCTGACTTATGACATTGAAATTGAACATTTAATAGTTTTCCCACAAAATTCTATTTCATCAGACCATTACTTAATAACTTTTGAATTCCTATTACTGGACTACACGCCATTAGACAAATTTAAGGGAGCAATTCCATCAGTGAATTCAGTGCCGTGTCTCAATACAACAGAGGACTCTTATGCTAACTTTAGTCCCTCCCAAATGATCATCTTGTTGATAGTGCTGCAGGCTCATTGCGAATGACACTGAACTCCAAGCCCCTTTAAAAAAGAAGATAATAAAACAATAAAGGTTAGCTCCATGGTATAACTCCCAAACCCGCAAATTAAAGCAAAAATAACGAAAATTTGAAATGATATGGCATTCCACCAAACTGGAAGAATCTCACTTAGTCTGGCAAGATAGTCGTAAAACATATAGGAAGGCCCTCTGTAATGCCAGAGCCATCTATTGCTCATCATTAATAGAGGAGAATAAAAACAGCCCTAGGTTCGTTTTCAGCACTTTGGCCAGGCTGAGAAAGAGTCATAACTCTATTGATCCATGTAGTCCTATAGCACTCAGTAGTAAAGATATCATGAGCTTCTTTAATGATACAATTCTAACAATTAGAGACAAAATTCAACACTCTCTGCCCTTAACAGGCCCCAATTTATCCACAAACACAGACACCTTAGAAACAGCTGTGAAACCTGACATATATTTAGACTGTTTTCTACGATCGACCTTCCTGAACTAACTAACAATTTCTTCATCTAAACCGTTAACCTGTCTCTTACACCACATCCCAACTAGGCTGCTTAAGGAAGTCTTATGCTTAGTTAGCACTTCTTTACTAGATATGATCAATCTGTTTTTAGTAACAGGCTATGTGCCACAGTCCTTTAAAATAGCTGTAATTAAACCTCTTCTTAGAAAGCCTACTCTTGATTCAGGCGTTTTAGCCAACTGTAGACCTATATCTAACCTTCCCTTTCTCTCTGAGATCCTTGAGAAAGCAGTCACCAATCAGTTGTGTGACTTTCTACATAACAATAGTTTCTTTGAGGATTTTCAGTCAGGATTTACAGCGCATTATAGCACAGAGACAGCACAAGTGAAAGTTACAAATTATCTCCTAACTGAATTGGAAAAAGAACTTCTCTCTGTACTTGTCTTGTTAGATCATAGTGCTGCATTTTACACCATTGACCATCACATCCTATTACAGAGACTGGAACATTTTTTGGCATTAAAGGAACTGCATTAAGCTGGTTTAAATCCCATTTATCAGATTGATTTTAGTTTGTACACGTTAATGATGAATCCTCCATGCAATCAAAAGTTAAACATGGTGTTCCAGAAGGTTCTGTACTTGGACCTACAATATCCAACTTATACATGCTTCCTTCAGGTAATATATAATTTATATATAATAATATATAAATAAATTCAGAAACACTTTATACATTTTCATTGTTATGCAGATGATACCCAATTATATTTTTCAATGAAGCCAGATAAAACCAATAAGCTAACTAAACTCCAAGTATGCCTTAAGGACATAATAACCTACAAATTTCTGCTACTAAACTCAGACAAAACCGAAGTTATTGTGCTTGGCCCTAAACACTTTAGAAACATATTATCTAATGATATAGCTACTTTGAATGGCATTACCCTGGCCTCCAGCTCCATCATAAGGAATCTGGTAGTTATCTTTGATCAGGATATGTCCTTTAACTCCCACATAAAACAAATTTCAAGGACTGCCTTTTTTAACTAACGTAATATTGCAAAAATCAGACACATCCTGTCCCAAAAGATGCAGAAAAACTAGTCCACGCATTTGTTACTGGCTGGATTATTGCAAGTCCTTATCATCAGGCTGTCCTAACAAGTCTCTAAAGGCTCTCCAGCTGGTCCAGAATGCTGCTGCACATGTACTGACAAAAACTAGAAAAAGAGATCATATTTCTCCCATTTTAGCTTTGCTGCATTGGCTTCCTGTAAAATCCAGAACAGAATTTAAAATCTTTATCCTCACCTACAAAGCCCTTAATGGTCAGGCACCATCATATCTTAAAGAGCTCATAGTACCCTATTATCCCACTAGAACACTGCAGTCCCAGAATGCAGGCTTACTTGTGGTTCCTATAGTCTCCAAAAGTAGAATGGGAGGCAGAGCCTTCAGCTATCAGGCTCCTCTCCTGTGGAACCATCTTCCAGATTTGGCCCAGGGGCAGACACCCTCTCTACATTTAAGAGTAGGACTTCCCATGATGCACTGAGCTCCTCTCTTCCTCCTCTCTTCTCCTCCACGTTGTGGATGTCGAGGGGCATGGCTGCGGGTATGAGGGGCATGGCTCCGGGGAATGGTGCGGGGATGGTTGCGTGGTCCTGTGGGTGTCCTGCCTCGACACCTTCTCTGGCTATTATTGCTATTATTATTACTAGTCATATCTTTATTATTATTATCATTGTTGTTGTTATTATTGTTGTTATTATGCTTCTCTGTGTCTCTCTCCCCCCTTTCTCCCTCCTTCCTTCTTTCTCTCTCAACCCAACCGGTCAAGGCAGATGGCCGCCTGCTTAAAGCCCAGTTCTGCTTGAGGTTTCTTCATGTTAAAGGAGGGGGGGTTTCCTTACTGCTGTCGCCAAGTTCTTGCTCATGGGGGAATTATTGGGTCTCTGTAAATTAAAGAGTAGAGGTCTAGACCTGCTCTACGTGAAAAGTGTCCTGAGATCACTTTTGTTATGATGTGGCACTACATAAATAAAATTGAATTGAATTGAATCGAGTTGGGATGAAGCCTCCAAATGTACTGTTGAGCTAACCCCAGTACATTTAGATCGATGTTGTTAAAATATCAGTGTTGATTAATGTACACTGTCTACAAACCAAATAAATAAGGGAATAGTAGTAGAAAACAGTTGAACACAGAAAATTAAGCTGTAGCTGTAGAAGTTTCTAACAAGTTCCAGTAAAAGCACTACTCATGTACAGTATCAATAAGATATATTTGTGAAATAAACAGATACAGATACAAATACAGCTTTGTATTACAACCGTAGTACATGGACAGTGTCAGACTCCTTGTTGACTCGACTCCTGATCAGCTCAAAGGTCTGGCTTTTAATTATGTGATCCACTTTGCCATAAATCCTCATTCAAATTCGATAAGGGAGGCAGATTGATGGCTTAAGGCTGAAGATGAAGAAGTGTATTTGGCCATATTTGACGCTTTTTGGGACACATCCTGAAATACATTACCCACCTTGTCACCACTGGAATCAGTTGTAGCTGACATGAATTCAAGTTGATGACACTACCACCTTTAAAGGAATAGATGACATTTTGGGAAATAAACATATTCACTTTCTTGCTGAAAGTTAGATGAGAAGTTCATTCTCATGAAGTTCATTCTCAGGTAAAAATGAAGCTACAGCTAGCAGCCAGTTAGTTTTAGCTTAGAAGACTGGAAACAGCAAACAAAATATGCAGAATCTATAAAGCTCCCTAATAAACATGTAATATCTTGTTCGTTTGATCTATGAGAAATCTGAAGTGAAAAAACAATTCATAGTTTCACAGGAGGTTTTGTGCCAAAATATTTCTTGGCAAGGATCAGTTGCAAGGAACTAGCGGAGACATGTGAGGACTCAATGCTCACCCAATGCTCTCATCTCACTCAAAAAAAGCCAATAAGCCCATTTCCCAAAATGTTTAAGTTCTGTTCACACATTCTGCCTTTTGATCCTAAGAATAAATTAGGTTTTCTTAAAAAAAAGAATTCAAAATTTCAATTACACAGGGAGCATCCTCCATATCAGTGCGAATACAATAAAAAGAAAAAATGAAGAAAAATATAATAAAATATATAAGACAGAGAAATGAGTAAAGTTAAGTGTGTCACTTTTTCAATCATACATGTTTTGGACATAAACTTCAATCTGTTAGTTTGTGTTTGTCTGTTGTACACTCACACTCATACAGAGCCATATATAAAACAACAGCTAAGACAACACACACTCAATTGTCGCGGATAAATTTTTGTTCTCACTCTGGGATTCACTATGACTGATCAAATGTCCTGTTCTCTCTCTCTGTCTCTTTAGGTGCTGAAAAATAATGGGGAGGCTGTGGAGAGGACCAATGGAGAGCTACATGAAAGGGTAAAAACTGTGCTGTAGGCAAGACATAAGCACACACCAGAGCAGGCTTTAAGTGTTTGAGGTCAGTTTTAAGTCCGGCTGAGACTGTGCATTTCAACGCAACTTAATTTTTTTCAAAGTGAAAACATTTGTGCTACAAATTAGTATCTCTTTTTTGCACTTCATTCTTGAAAAGTCAAAAAAACAATGTTGTACCATTATCTCTCATACAGATGACTAGAAAACAAGAAATGTTTCTGAGCTGGCCAATAACATAAGACATGGCTAATACTAGAGCGCAATTATAAATTCAGACTGCAAAATCTTTACAACTACCTTCAACATTACCATTATTATTAACAATTACCTTCTCTCTGGAATGAGAGAGAGTGGCTCACCATACATGGGCTACTGAATACATCTCAAACTTGGACCTAAAAAGTGGGAAATTTTGCAAAATAACCTTCAAATAATCTTCAGAAAGGACGAGGTAAAGAAGAGGTAACAGCATTAATCAGCAAGAACAGAAGAGGAAATAGCATCTTTAATCAGAACAACCGCTAACTGCTACTTGCCACTGTTACCAACTTTGCTTTGGAAGCAAAGGACAAACTGCACTGAGGAAGCTAACAGAAGAGTTATTTTGTGAAGATAAGAAGAGAAATTAAGGGGTCGTTGCTGGTGGAATTCTTTCTCTCTCTCCATGAAGTGGTGTGATGGCGGCGTGACGACATTTGCAGCAGCCTCTCCTTGTTCGGACCATGCAATGTCTTTGTCCGTCTCTACGTCTACATCTGTGTCATCGTGTGAAGTGCAAGGTATGTGTCTATGATCATCAGTTTGTTCTAGACATTTGTAACAAAGACTTTTGCTACAAGAAATACTGTCTGGGAGCTAAATCGGCTGAGCGTGCTTGGTGTGCTACGCTCAGTGGACCCAAAGGAGACCATAGACTTGCCTGGAGCTGCACTGGAAAGAAAACATTGAAAGAAGTGTGACAGGAAGCGGAAGCCTCGGCAAGCACGATGAAGTACAAGCTAGGCTAACTGTTAACCCTTACAAACCAGCACTTCCAACAATCATGCTGCCTAATGTTCTCTGGACAGCAAAATGGACATCAGTGCTGGTCACTCGATGACATGCAAGAGCTGTCTACATTGAACTGAGACATTAACAGTCTTTATCCTATCTATTGTTGTTACACTGCTGTGGGCTGGGAGGAACAGCATTTTGTTTTTTTTTGTGTATACAAATACACAAGAAAATTATAGTAAACTAAATCTTGAATCTTGAATCTTGAACACATACTCTGAAGAGTGACATGAGCAGTAAAGCAAAATAAAACTGTAAACTCACTTTTTTACTTCACTTAAAGATCCCCTCCAGACATGTTTTAATACATGTACAAAAAACTATAAACAAAAATGTGACAAATAAATCATTTCCCACAGCAGACTAGTCCAACTCAAGTCTCAAATCCTCATTTTCCAAACCTAAATCCAATTCAATTCCAAGTCTGAAGTGTAGAGCTCTGAAACCCTGGCTCTTAGAAAAGATGCTTACAGGCTACTTATTTGTTTTGCCAAATAAATTTTGTGAAAAATGTAATTGCTGTCTGGTTTATGTTCTATGGCAACATTTTTTCCCAGTGAAAGTGCAAAGTGCAGGAGTTTGATACTGGAAACCAGCGTTCATGTCCTATGTTGAGTTATGTTTAAGCAACAAAAGGACTTTGGTTAGAGTGGAGAAGATTGTGGTTTTGCTTAAGTGCTAATAAAGTAAAGTTTTTAACCAAGACCACATCTTTCCCAAACCATAATCAAATACTGTATACCATAACATAACTGTAAAAACCATTAATCATGCAAGCCCATATTGTTAAGGAAGAAAATATTGTAGGAAAGCAAATAAAATACTTTGTCAGTGTTTGCAGATACCTTAAGTGTGAACATTTTGCAAAACACTCTATGAAAGCCCTGGGAGGCAAGTGAGAAAAAATATTCTATGTCTGATCTAAATTGTTTCCTCTCCTGTGTTTATGATTTAAGGACAGGTGAAAAAAGGTTTTGCCTGGATAATCTTTCTAAGTTACTTTTTCTTTTCGTTTTTGAAAACAGGTGAAAAAAAGTTTGACAGGTGAAAAGAAAGTTGTTTTTTTGTCAGGATCATGTTTCTTAGTGTTTGTTGTAATACTTGTTTTGGCCACAAGAGGCTGAGGTGCACCACTACCCCATGTTCTAAATAGGACTAAAAGCATTCATGTTTTCTTCCTTGATGTAACATTGCCCAAAATTTTAGAACTGTTGTTGTTATGAAAATGATGAAAGCCCTATGATCTTTATCTCTCTAGATACCAGTAGAATCAAACCATTTCAGATATCCAATCTGCTTCCATGAAGAGACTGCATAATCTACTTGAGTTACCCTGACTGGCCCATCAGTTAGTTGTCAGTAGTTGTAAAGGATATCAGCTGGTTAGTCCACAAACAAATCAATATGCTGCACATTGTACAATCGTTATTGTGTTTCACATAAAAATATTCATGAGGTAAGACTAACACAAATAAAGTAAAATAAAATAAAATGAAGTTTGGCTCAATGCTCCAATATGTGTGGATAGCTTGGGTCATACTTTGTAACACATCAGCTACGCACAGCTGATCAGGTTTGAATTTCTCCCAGACAGAGTGTAGGTTTCATTCTGTCCTCTGTGAAACAAGACAGCATCATTCAGAATCATAGTTGGATTGGATAAGGTCTTATGTATCTGGTCATTCACAATGTGTTCGTATCAATAATGAATCGTCATCAATAAAATTTTGCAAAATGGGAGTGCCACAAGGTTCTATTCTTGGGCCACTGTTGTTCAGTTTATACATCAATGATCTCCCATCTGTTTGTGAGGATGTGGATATTCAGATGTATGCTGATGACACAGTCATTTACACTCATGGGAGAGATGCTGAACAAGTGGCCCCTAAGCTTTCATTAATGCTTCATAAAGTTGCCAAATGGCTGAGTGACTCATGTCTTCCCTTGAATGCAAAAAAAAAGCAGTGACGATTTATTTTGCTAATAAACAAAAACAAACCATGTATCCACAGCTTAGTATTAATGGACAAATAATCAAAAACATTAACAAGGTTAAATATTTAGGTATGACTTTGGATTCCAACTTGACCTCTGAAAGCCATACAACATACAAACAAGCTTTAAAATTGTTCGATGGGAAATCATTAAATCATCATCATTGTAACGTATTGTCCAAATACAGTTTCTCGAGTTTTGAAAATCTCATTCTGCTTTCAGAGGTTCGATTGGTATTCAAGATAATTCACAATGCTGTTCCTCCACAACTGCAGAGCTTTTTTCAGCTCAGCTCTGAGCAAATGAGCAGAACCTCTCAATCTGCTCTAAACTCAGACTTACACATCCCTCTGCGGCAGACTACTTTTGCATAATCTTCTTTTTCATTTACAGCCATCAAACATTGGAATATGCTTCCAGCTGAGCTTAAAACTTGCACAGACTTTCATTTTTTTCCCATGGTGCAAAAAAATGGATAATGAGCAATCAGTCATATCAACATTAATTTTACAGTGATTCAGATTTTAAATTGTAATGAATTGTAATTCTATAGTTGTACTGGATGAATGTGCTGGTATTTATATATTGATGTGTGTTTTTAGGTCTGTTTGTAGAATTGTTTGTGTGATAGAGACTATATATTTGTCTTGCATGTAAATTAATGTTTTTATTATCTGGTAATTGTTCTGTGTACCTGCCCAGGGACTGCAGATGGAAATTAGCTAATAGATAAATCTGGCATAAACATCTCTTCTCATTTTGAGATGAATGTTTTTATGCGTGGTTCTTGTTTAATAAAGACTAATAATAATAATAATAATAATAATAACAATAATAACAACAATAATAATAATAATAATAATAATAATAATAATAATAATAATAATAATAATAGTTTTATTCATTAAATAAATAAAAGCTTATTAAGCTTACATGGCCTCCTCCTTCACTGTCGTGGCTTACACCTCCAGGATGAAATTATTGGACCCACAAGTCAAATGTTAGACTTCCCTCAAGAATATAAAACAAGTAAAAATGAGCTGACTGCCCTCAAGGGTGATTTACATTGGTCTAAGTCATTGGTTCTCAAAGTGGAGTCCGGGGACCAGGGGGTCCCCATAAAAATGGGGAGTAGTTCAATTTTGTTAGTTAGCACAATGCATAAGAATGACTATTCTGATCAGAGGTTTCACTCTCTCCATGGTTATCTCCCCACCTACATTTTGGACAGTTGTGGAATTCTCTACTAAATCATATCTTACAACTATCTGCTCTGATAGGGCTCCTTGGGACAAAAATCAAAAATTGATATCACATATCAATTTTGGGGTCCTTGACATGAAAAGTTTTCCGAACCAATTGTCTAAGTGCCAATGGTTCAACTGTCAACTGAAGGACTGATTAAGAATAAGCAGCACATTATAATTGCAATATTAAATAAACAGCATCGATTTCTATATCATAAATGTGAATAATAACCATATTAATTATTAATCATAAGGGGTGAAGTGTCCCCATTACCATGACTAATGTAACAGTAAACAAATGTTAGCTATGCAGTCGACTAAACCTTGGTCGTCGCCGTTCGTTAGCCATGAACATTATAGTTTCCACTCACTAGCTATCAGTCTAATGGCTAACGTCAGTATAGTTAACACTAAAAGCAGATTAGCGCTGATTAAAAGCCAAAAGAAAGACATGACAGTAATGTTACATAACTTGCTAACACACAATATACAGTATGCACCTTATGTTTAGAGTGTGTTGTATCTATATACCTCCTGGCTGTGGCTCACTAATCGGAAGATTGGTGGTTCAATCCCCGACTCCTCCAGTCCGCATGTCAAAGTGTCTTTGGGCACATTAATGTGTGAGTGTTTGTGTGTATATATGATTAGAACTCCTCCTGATGAGCAGGTTGGGACCTTGCATGGCAGCCTCTGCCATCAGAATGTGTGTATGAATGGATGAATGTGGAATGTAGTGTAAAGCGCTTTCAGTGGTCGGAAGACTAGAAAGGCGCTATATAAATGCAGTCCATATATTGATTGCTAATGATAGCCAATGGGATAGAGATCATAGGGCTTTTATAATTTTCATAACAACAGTTGTAAAATTTTGAGTTATTTTACATCAACATGTCTTCTGTAAAAAATGCAATGAGATTGAAAAACACAATTTTCATTGTAGTGAATCTTTAAACTCTTGCTTCCAGAATGTGAAGTAGCACCGATTAAAATTCTTTCTAGCCAAAAGAAAGACATGACAGTAATGTTACATAACTTGCAAACACACATGGAGAAGTTGAAACTCACCTGGAAGAAAACATGAATGCTTTGCATGAATCTAGTCCCATTTAGAACATGGAGTAGTGGTGCACTTCAGTTTCTTGTGGCCAAAAAAATACAACAAACACTTGAAAATGATCCTGACAACCTGCCAAAACTTTTTTTTCCAACTTTTTTCACAGATGAAAAAAAAGGAATTAGAAATATTTTCCTGGCAAAACCTTTTTTTCACCTGTTCTTTCAACTCAATTCAATTTTTATTTATACAGCACAAAATCATAACAGAAGTTATCTCAGGGCACTTTTCACATAGAGCAGGTCTAGACCATACTCTTTAATTTTCAGAGACCCAACATTCTCACATGAGCAAGCACTTGGCGACAGCGACAAGGAAAAACTCCCCTTTAACGGCAAGAAACCTCAAGCAGAACCGGACTCTAGGTGGGCGGCCATCTGCCTTGACCGGTTGGGTTGGAGAGAAAGAAGGAGGGAGGGGGAGAGGGGGGAGAGAGACACAGAGAAGCATAGTAACAAGCGAAGCTGAAATGGGAGAAATATAATCTCTTTTTCTAATTTAGTTTTATGTGGGAGTTAAATGACTTATCCTGATCAAAGATAACTCTCAGATTCCTTATGGTGGAGCTGGAGGCCAGGGCAATGCCATCTAGAGTATATCATTAATTTATGTGTTTCTAAGGTGTTTAGGGCCAAGCACTATAACTTCAGTTTTGTCTGAGTTTAGTAGCAGAAAATTGCAGGTTATCCATACAGATGCATACAGATGGATACAGATCCTTAAGGCATGCTTGGAGTTTGGTCAACTGATTGTCAACTGATTGGGTTCATCTGACTTCATTGATAAATATAATTGGGTATTATCTGCATAACAATGAAAATTTAGTGTTTCCGAATAATATTATCTAAAGGAAGCATATACAAGGTGAATAGTATTGTTCCAAGCACAGAACCTTGTGGAACTCCATGTCTAAATTTTGCATACATGGAGGATTCATCATTAACCTGTACAAACTGAAATCAATCTGATAAATAGGATTTAAACCAGCTTAATGCAGTTCCTTTAATGCCAATTAAATGTTCCAGTCTCTGTAATAGAATGTGATGGTCAATGGTGTCAAATGCAGCACTACGATCTAACAAGACAAGTACAAAGAGAGATCCTTTGTCTGATGCAGTTAGGAGGGCATTTGTAACTTTCACCAGTGCTGTCTCTGTGCTATGATGAGCTCTAAATCCTGACTGAAAATCCTCAAATATACTATTGTTATGTACTTCCTAAGTCATAAACACAGGAGAAAAAACAATTCAGATCAGACTCAGAAAATGGATCAGCAGATTTTTTTTCTCTCTCTCTTGCCTCTCAGGGCCTACATAACATGTTACATAACATGCCATCATTAATAAAAAAACATCACCTGGATGGCATTTCATTTCTCTCAAATGTATTTACTGTTTGCAAATTAGCAATTTATAAAGGTTACTCCAGAGGCCTGAGGCCAGTGCGTAGGATCCAAACCAAAAGTTAACATGCATCAAAAAAGACATAAATGGTGCATGCCAAAAATGAATCAAAAATCAAACAGTGCACTTATGTCTGGATACATTTTCCCTTTATAAATCACAATCAACTTGAAAATGCATGCACACGGACAAAACCTTGTATCCCACCCCCTACACTCCCATAATTAACTATAAATGGTCAATGCAAAAGCCCTCATTAATGTTGTTATGCATATTGTTTCTGAGGAGAACAGCAGTATTATTAAAAACAGAAGAAGGTTTAAGAGGCTGATAGCTGGTAATGCTTGACTGATGAGACCACACACTGAATTTTTAAAACACAATAAACACTGTATTTAATTCAAATCCTAATCCTAACTTAAATCCTCTCTAATTTACACAGTCAATATGACTGCAGGTGGTGATGAGATGTTGGATGAGGTGACTAGAAGACAGAGTGTGTTGCAGCTACTAAGGCGTCTTTATAAATATTTTTTTTTAGTGAGAAGTGGCATATGCATCTTTCCAGCTCCATTTTGTGCAATAGTTATAAATGAGGCCTTTGATACTCACACAGTAGAAATAAAGTATAACCAGGTCTCAGAGGTCAGAGTTCATGAGAGTGTTGCAATGACACATTAGTGTAAACATTAGTGGTAGAAAGAGAGTGTAGAGAGTTCAGGCATGTTATTTTGGTCAGAGTGAACAGAGTGGCTTGTGGTGGTTTAAGTCTCCTTTGCAGTCTCTCACAGCACTTTACTGACTTTCAAAGAACCTGGGGAAGTCAGTATGTACATATACACACATATGTAATGGGAGATGACATTTTAGCCCCAAACCTGCTGAACTGTAAACTGATATAAGTCAGAAAGACATTGATAGATAAAACATGCTACATGGCCTGTTTTCACTGTCATGTTATCTTAAAAACCCTGGAATCTAGTCTGAGTGGTAAGCTATGATGCTCTTTATTAAATGATGATGTTTTGCTTGCATGAAAATGTGTGTGTATGTACAGTTTGTATATTTAAGTGCCTGTTCCTCCATCACAATATTCTTGTGTGTACAGTATGTGCTGTTAGTTTCTTTGTGTGTATGGTACATAGACTCTGCACTGTTCTTGAATATACATTTGCTCTTATGTTTTATCCGTGTGTGCAATATGTGTGTGTGTTTTCACAGGTGGTCAATGGGTGTATTCCTTCGCTGTACCACAGCAGAGAGAGGAGGAGTGAGGTCATAATGAGAGGAGGGGTCGCGTCAGAAAAAGAGGCGCTACTTCTGGGTAAATATGAACCAAAAAAAGAAAAAGAAAAAAGCTTCCAGCTGGTCAAACACTTCCTCTGATTGTGTTTTTAAAGTCCAAAGAGAAGTTTCATCGATTGCTCTCAAATCTTGAATAAATGGGGAAAAAATCCTGAACAATTTAATAGAAATTGTAGAATAGAAATAAATGTTGCCCTTGCTGTCTGTTTCCTACTTGTTTTAATTTTTGACGCAAAGTCAGAAAAAATCCAATATGCAACTGGATCTTATAGCCACAAGGGGGCACCAATTTGTTAATTAACATTACACTCGAGATGATTTTGGAACAAATAAAATGTTACTACACAATCACCAAAAAAAATATAGTTCTGCTCTCTGATCAGCCATCAGAACATTACCAGATAGCTAACTCTCATTGGTAAACCCAAGTTACCAATGGGATAAACAGATGATTGACTCACTTTAAAATACAGATGACGACTTGAGCAATGTTCTCTTTTTCACAACATGAGACATCAACTGGCAACACGCTAGCAGACTGCGCTGGCCAATCAAACATGATGAGGAACCACACATTCCTGGTAGATTCAAGGATTCAATGTTTTATTTGTTAAGTACACAAGAAATGTGTAGTGAAATGCACTTGGCTGCAGTTGTTTCTCCTGTTCATGCTGACCACAAAGAGATCTCCTCTTAAAGCAATTTAAAGTCATCAGTCTGCATTTTAAAGTTCAGCAAAAGGTAATATGAGGCTTCAGTAGTCATAGTTAGTATAAATGTCTGTCTTTGTTTTACTGTCCCCCTGCTGTGGCTCAGGAATCAATCATCTATTTGAAAAGCAAAGAGGGGATTTCCTATTTTGATCATTCCAGCTGTGTGTGTTTCTTTCAAAACCCGAGTGACCTACGCTCACACTGTACCTGAACGCCTCTTGTGTAGACACACAAGACGGAGCACCCACTGCTGCTGCTGCTGCTCTGCTAAACGTGCTGCTCACATTAAGCTTTCTGTGTTGGACTGGAGTTGGAATAAGAAGCTGGAATAGTCTATTTCTGGGTGGTGGAGATCCTTCATAATCCTGCAAGCTGTGGTTCTGCATCTTATGGTGTACAAGTCTGCAAAGTGTGGGGTGTATATTACTGAATTACTTTGTAGCATGAATGCTGTATCCTACAGTTAAACTCACAGTCATCAAAACAAAGGACAGAATGCTTGTAGCTGTGTTAACTCTCTAAAGAAAGTAGTAAAATCCTGTTCCGTAACATCATAAACTGCTGTGCAGTGTTTTGCCATTTGATAAGCCCTTAAACTTCCAGGATCATATTTCCTACCTGAAACAACATGCCCACACAGCCCCTCTGCATGATCTTTAATTTGGTGCTCGTTTCAGTCTGAATGCTTGTGATATGTGATAATGCACTTCAAGTTGTCCTGAAAGAGTAGGAGGCAAAGGACACCATCACACCAAGCATCTCCTCTTCTAATCCAGACAAGTTTGGAGGAAATACTTTGCATTGTTTGTGTTCTTTGCCTCCTCCTTGTCTGTTACTTATGTATATCTTAACACCTCTTCATGTATTATTGCTTGCATAATAGTTCATGACTGGAATGAAGAGTAGTTAGCAAAAGTTTCTGTTTAAGAACGTCTTGAGCTTGCTCACCTCTCCATTATTTTATCCAAAGAAAATGTTGGTATATAACATTTTGTCCACTGAGTAGTTTGCCTCTGTTCCTATTGGCTCTGCAGTGTTCTGGTGTTTCCAGTCCAAGAACGGAGGTGAATATGTGAGTGATGTGTGTACAGTGATTCTTGCGTGGCTTGATTTTGTTTCCATCTTGTGCGTCGTCCTTCTCCAGATGTATTATGCACATACTGGGATTATAAAATCTTTGACTGGAATTTACTAACAACTATTGGACCAAATTTAGTTTCCAAAGAAACTGTGCAGGCCGTTCTATTCATCCTTCATGTAGGAACATCCCTGTTGACTGAGTTAAGTGCACAGCAGAGCTCTGTGTGTGTTTGTTAGCATAACATTTAAGATGACTGAACACTCACACCCCCACGCATAAATGAAGTGCAGAAAAGCACTTGAAAATTCACTTCAGCTCATACCACTGTCATCATGTTCACACATGCACTAACACACACTTTCTGGTGTCTGGGGTTTCGGGGGGCTTTCAACCACAACCACTGAAGCAGATTAAACCTCCTACGACAGAGGGGAGTGAAACACAAACTGACTAAACCCTGCTGTCTCTCTTTGCCTTTGTCTGTCTCTTTCTCTCTCAGATGCATGTCTCTTTCTATAGTCTTTCATGCATCTCCTCTGTGTAAGACCCACACAGCAGCTGGACTGAATTCTTCTTAGCTGCTTTTCTTTCTCTGTCGTCTATATCCCCATGTTATACAGTACATGTTGCAGTACTGAGAAAGGCATAGTGAGTGATCTGTAGGTCTGCTGCGTTTTTGCAATAAAGCTACTGCTTTGTCCAGAAATGAGGTAAGCAGGAGAAACAGCAGCACATTTATCTCTCTTAGTGGTGCCAAGAAAATCCAAATATGAAGGAGAGAGAGGAGGCATGGCTCTCTATCTTCCTCCCTGGCTGCCTGTAATCTGCAGTCTCCACAACTGCTGCTACTGTGAGATTTTCATTGGACAGCAAAATGTAAAAAGGCACAAGTGGCCCGTTTTCACACACAGCTAAAAGGGGCTGATAAACACATGGTTTTCAGCCTCAGCCTAGCCCCTACCAGAGGATCTCAAGCTGCACTGAGGCTTGTCAGCAATCCGGACATATAGTCTGGGGCCAAAACCGTACCTGCCGTAAAAGTAATGATTAAAATCTTAAAGTCTGTTCTAAAACATACAGGTAACCAGTGTAGGGATGCTAGAATAGGGGTTCTTTTGTTGGATCTTGTGACAAGTCTTGCTAGGACATTCTGGACCAGTTGGAGTTTGGAAAGGTTGCATTGACTCAGACAGCATTAAAGCAAGTTGCAGTAATGTAACCAGGACATAATAAAAGGATGGATGATAGTTTTCAGGTTCTTTTCAGATAGGCAAAAGGCTCAATGTTTTGAAGTCGCAGGAAGTGTGGATGACATTGACAGACTTCACATGACGATCAAAGCTAAGTTTATTGTCAATTTCTACAATGGGTGTTAATGCATGAGGACAGAGAGCTTAAGAAGGGCTGACTAACGTGATTAAAGGAAGAGTCAGGACCAATGATTTATCTGAGTTTAACTGAAGAAATGTTTGTGATAGCTGATTTAATATTATATTTAATATAATACTATAGCTGTTGAAATCAAAAGAGAAATAGATCTGGGAGTCATCTGCACAGGAGTGGAAACTGATCTGGTGCTTTCAAAAGATTTGCCCCAGAGGTAACATATAAATGGAGTATAACAACGTTGTTCTTGGTTGTTGTAGTGTTCCGGAGGAGTGGCTGCACTGGGAATGATGACATCTCAAACTTGGACCCAAAAAAGTGGAACATTTTGCAAAATAACCCTCAAAAATCTTCAGAAAGGACTCTGTAGAAGAAATAATAGAATTGATCAATATTGTTACCAATATTCCAAAGGAGAGAATATTCCTGTTTCAGAAGAGATACACCTGATGGAAGAGGAGGAAGGGTGCTTTTTTATGTGAGAGACAACATCAAATGTGAATGTGTGGTTTACAATGTGGGTAACACATTAGAATATGTTAGGATAAAAATAATGTCATCCCAACAAATGTCTTTTAACATCATAGGTGTCTATAGGCCCTCTTCTGCGGATGACACTTTCTATGATCAACTCACAGAAGTCTTGAAAGAGTGCAATCTCAACAAAGAATTACAGGACAGAATAACAACAATCATAACAATAATAACAACAGCAGCAATAGCTGGGGAAGGACACCAACAGGACTGCAAAGGCTCGGCCCAGAACCCAGGGTTTCCTGAGATGAGAAAGCACAAAAAAACTCCAGGGAGGAAGCCAAGCTAGTAACATGCATTGATGGTACATGGATGCATACAGATGGAGAGGAGGAGGAGGAAAGAGGAGCTCAGTGCATCGTGGGAAGTCCCCCAGCAGTCTAGGCCTATAGCAGCATAACTAAGGGCTGATCCAAGGCGAGCCTGGCCAGCCCTAACCATAAGCTTTATCAAAAAGGAAAAGTTTAAGCCTACTCTTAAATGAAGAGAGGGTGTCTGCCCCCTGGACCAAATCTGGAAGATGGTTCCACAGGGGAGGAGCATGATAGCTGAAGTCTCTGCCTCCCATTCTACTTTTGAAGACTGTAAGAACCACAAGTAAGCCTGTATTCTGAGAGCGCAGTGTTCTAGTGGGGTAATACAGTACTATGAGCTCTTTAACATATGATGGTGCCTGACCATTAAGGGCCTTGTAAGTTAGGAGAAGGATTTTAAATTCTATTCTAGGTTTCACAGGAAGCCAATGCAGCGAAGCTAAAATGGGAGAAATATGATATCTTTTTCTAGTTTTTGTCAGTACATGTGCAGCAGCATTCTGGCCCAGCTGGAGAGCCTTTAGCGACTTGTTAGGACAGCTTGATGATAAGGACTTGTGATAATCCAGCCTAGAAGTAACAAATGTGTGGACTAGTTTTTCTGCATCTTTTTGAGACAGGATGTGCCTGATTTTTACAATGTTACGAAAAAAGGCAGTCCTTGAAATTTGTTTTATGTGGGAGTTAAAGGACATATCCTGATCAAAGATAACTCCCAGATTCCTTATGGTGGAGCTGGATGCCAGGGTAATGCCATCCAGAGAAGCTATATCATTAGATAATGTGTTTCTAAGGTGTTTAGGGCCAAGCACAATAACTTCAGTTTTGTCTGAGTTTAGTCACAGAAAATTGCAGGTCATCCAGGTCTTTATGTCCTTAAGGCATACTTGGAGTTTGTTTAACTGATTGGTTTCATCAGGCTTCATTGATAAATATAATTGGGTATCATCTGCATAACAATGAAAACCTATGGAATGTTTCCTAATAATATTACCAAAAGGAAGCATATATAAGGTGAATAGTATTGGTCCAAGCACAGAGCCTTGGAGGATTCATCATTAACATGTACAAACTGAAATCGATCTGATAAATAGAATTAAAAACAGCTTAATGCAGTTCCTTTAACAACAATTAAATGTTCCAGTCTCTGTAATAGGATGTGATGGTCATTTGTGTCGAATGCAGCACTAAGATCTAACAAGACAAGTATGGAGAGAAGTCCTTTGTCCAATGCAGTTAGGAGGTTGTTTGTGACTTTCTCCAGCGTTGTCTCTGTGCTATGATGCGATCTAAATCCTGACTGAAAATCCTCAAATAAACTATTATGTAGGAAGTCACATAACTGATAAGAGACTGCTTTCTCAAGGATCGTAGAGAGAAACTGAAGATTAGATATAGGTCTATAGTTGGTTAAAATGCCTGAATCAAGAGAAGGCTTCTTAAGAAGAGGTTTAATTACAGCTACTTTAAAGAACTGTGGTTACTAAAGACAGATTTATCATATCTAGTAAGGAGGTGCTAACTGAGGTAAGACCTCCTTAAGCAGCCTAGTTGGGATGGGGTCTAAGAGACATGTTTATGGTTTAGATGAACAAATCATTGAAGTTAGTTCAGGAAAGTCGACTGGAGAAAAACAGTCTAAATATATGTCAGGTTTTACAGCTGTTTCTAAGGTTCTAAGGTGCCTGGGGATAAATTGGTGCCTGTTGAGGGCAGGAATTGGTGAATTTTGTCTCTAATAGTTAGAATTTTATCATTAAAGAAGCTCATAAAGTCGTCACTACTGAGAGCTATAGGAATACATGGATCAATAGAGTTATGACTCTTTGTCAGCCTGGCCAAGGTGCTGAAAAGGAACCTGGGACAAGAGCTCATAAAAATATAAAAACAAAAAACTGTCCAGTCAATTCAAGAGGAATTGAATCGTCTTATTGCTGTGGGGACGAAGGATCTCCTGAATCGCTCCGTTCTGCAGCACAATGAGAGGAGCCGACTGCTGCAGCTACTCCTCTGTCGCTCCAAGAGGCTGTGGAGAGGGTGTCTGTTATTGTCCATTATAGCTTTCAGTTTGTTCAGTGTGCCTCTCTCCACCACAGATCTCCTGCCCAGCACTGAGCCCACTTTTTTGACCAGCTTGTCTAATCGCTTGGTGTTTTTGTCTGTAAGGCTGCCTCCCCAGCACACTGCAGCAAAAAAGAGTGCACTGGCCACCATTTCATCATTTCCACACACACATGAAAAGATCTCAGTATCCGCATATATATGTGTGTGTGTGTGTGTGTGTGTGTGTGTGTATATGTATGTATGTATGTATGTATATATATATATATTTTATTTTATTTATTTATTTATTTATTTTTTGTTGAGTCTGTATATGAGTTAAGGAAAAAAATTTACGAAAAGGAGACTGGACATTGTTCCTATAGATGCCACAGGCCAGGTTTTCGAGCTGATAGAGACTAATGAGTTACAAGTAAACAAAATCATAAGCTCCTTAAAAAGCTCCAAAAGTAGAGATGCTTTCCAATTTGACACCATGTTTGTCAAATCACACAAAGATATTTGAACTCCCCCTATTGCTCATTTAATTAACTTGTTTTTAAACACAGCTCCTTTCCTGATGACTGGAAATGTGCCATTGTCACGTCTATTTTTAAATCTGGAGACCACCTTGAAGCCAGTAACTACAGATCAATAAGTATACTGCCAGTACTCTCAAAGGTTGCTGAGAAAGTTGTCATTAAACAACTGACAACATTTCTTAATACAAGCAATTTTGGTGTACATTGTATGCAATTTGGCTTTAGAGCAAATCATTCCACCGAAACTGCTACCTTGCACTTAATAGAACAAATTAAATCAAGACTTGACAAAGGAGGAGTAGTTTGTGCTGTATTTTTACATCTGCGTAAAGCATTCGACACAGTCAATCAGGATGTTTTAATATCAAAACTCTCTAAATTTAACTTCTCATCTAGAGCACTGGCATGGCATATTTATCTAATAGGATACAATGTGTTAAAGTTGGTGACACACTGTCCAGTAACATGAAGTGCACTGAAGTGTTAGGTCCCCTATTATTTAGCCTATATATTAATGATCTCCCTCACCAGTGTCATGATGTAGAACTACAAATGTATGCAGATGACACCATTGTGTACACACATGCAAAAACAGCTGAGTTAGCTGTTGCTAAGCGAACAATTGCATTGGAAAGGATCACACATTGGCTTGATCAATCATGTCTGAGTCTAAATGTGAACAAAACAGGTATGTTTTTCTCTAAAACCATGGTACAACCTCCTAACACTGATATTTTCATCAAAGGTGAAAAGATTGACATAGTTACTGATTTTAAATATCTTGGTGTGACACTGGATCCAAATTTGAACTTAAAGAAACATGTTTTAAAAAATGATTAAAACCACCTAAGTACAACTTAGCAAATTTTAGACATATTAGAAACTGTCTCTCTTTGGACGCAGCCAAGATATTTATGGATACTATGATTCTTTCCCATATGTCTTATTGCATCTTGAGTCCTTGAGTCCAAACAAACTCTAAACTCTCACATAGAGCAGGTCAAGACCATACTCTTTAATTTACAGAGACCCAACAATTCCCCATGAGCAAGCACTTGATGACAGCAGCAAGGAAAAACTCACCTTAATGGGAAGAAACCTCAAGAAGAACCAGGCTCTAGGTAGGCAGCCATCTGCCTTGACCGGTTGTGTTGAAGTGGTCAATTGTATCAAAAGCCACAGTAAGATCTAAAAGCAACAAAACAGATGTTTGGCTGTTGTCAGTTGCTAAAAGGATATCATTAGGAACTCAAAGAAGTGCTGTTAAACAGGGCCCATATTTATCAAGCATCTTTGAGCAAGAACTCAGTCCTGACCAGCCAGAAATTCTCAGAGTGATGTATTTTTGGTCCTAGGACTAGAAGGAATAAAAGCATTTCATCAACTTGCAATTAAGGAAATCACTCCTGTCTCTTGCCAAGCTGCTAAACCTGAGTCGCTAGGAGATGGTGGTCTGAGATGTTTTGGGAATCCTTATGACAATGATATTATAGATTGTTTTGTGGCTGACTTGCTTGTGCGTGACGCAGAGGAAAACATGCTGTCTCCACAGAAACCTTAAAGATCCCCTCCAGACGTACATTAATACATATAATAACATTCTGTTGGGAACAACAATTTGTGTCTGATATGGTTTCCACAAAAAAAGTGTAATTACCATGTTAAAATCCTTAAAATGACATCCACTCTTTCTCCCTCAGTAAAAATCCATGATCTATAAATATGCAAATATATTTCTTTTCAGAGGTTTTCCTGCTGGACACACAGACATGGCCGAAAATATTGGTACCCTTCTACCTTTTTAAAAAAAAAAAAAAAAAAAGTAATTTTCTCTGTATTAAGTAGAAACTGACAGAAGTATATGGTATCCATCATTCTTTATTTCACACTGAATATAACTGAAACTTTGCTTTTGATTTACAACTTAACATATTATGTTATGCAATAAAACAAATTAAAATGGCACCGCCAAAAATATTGTTACCCTAAACTTAATATTTTGTAGCACAGCTTTGGGAGGCAATAACTGCAGCGAAGCGCTTTCTGTAACTCTGAATAAGTTTTCTATACTTCTCCACTTGTAGTTTGGCCCATTCTTACTGAGCAAATTGCTCCAGTTCTCTCAGGTTTGATGAGTGCCATCTCCCAACTGTAAGTTTCAGCTCTTTCCACCAGTGCTCAATAGGATTCAGATCAGGACTCATAGCAGGCCACTTCAGAATGGTCTAAAATTTTCTTCTCATCCACTTGCTTTTTGGTGTATGTTTGGGGTAATTATCCTGCTGTAAGCCCCATGACCAGCAACCAAGACACAGCTTTCTGACACTGGGCTGCATGTTTCACTCCAAAATGCCTTGATAGTCTTCTGATTTCATTGTGCCCTGCACAGATTCAAGGCACCCAGTGCCTCAAGCAGTAAAGCAACCCCGAAACATCACTGAGCCTCCTCAATATCTCACGATAGGCATGGTGTCCTTTGCTTTGAAGGCTTCATTTTCTTCTTCTGTAAATATAGGGTTGGTGTGATTTACCAAGAAGCTCTAATTTTGTGTCTCCCCCTTAGAAGTGGGGTCTTCATGGGTCTTCTACCACGGAGCCCATTTTCATGGAGATAGTGATGGATGGTGCGACTTGAAACTATTGTTCCTTGAACTTGAAGATCAGCTTGGATCCATATTGAAGTTTTCCTTGGTTCTTTTTTCGACCATTTGAGCTCTGTTCAATCTCGGGCCAATTTTCCTCTTGCAACCACGTCCAGAGATGTTGACTACAGTTCCATTGGCCTTAAACTTCTTAATAATATTGGCAACAGTGGTCACAGGAACATCAGGCTCTTTGGAGATGGTCTTGTAACCTTTACGTTGACCTTTATGTTGACGTTAAGCTATTACCTTTTTTCTAATGTCTTCAGACCACTCTCTAGTTTTCCTTCTGTTTTCCATGTTCAATGTGATGCACACAGTGGCAGCAGAGTGAGTAATTTTTCCTATGATACTAATTAAAACAGAATAGTCCGCTTAAAGTACCACTACAAATCAATTATTTTTTACAACTTCTAAAGGGTACCAATAATTTTGTCCAAGGCATTTTAGAATGTCTTTGTAGAACAAGCATGAATTAATTATTTTCACAACTTTTTCGTTCTGTTCCACTGCAAACCAAACATAGACATGCATTGATAATGAAATATCTTTTAATTTCAACACTGTTCAGGGTGCATGGTGCATTATTTTAATAAAATGAAAGGGTACCAATAATTTCAGCCATGTCTGTGAGATGTCTCTTACTTCACTGTAAAGTTCATTCTCAGAGAAACAAGAAGAAAAACATATTTTTGAGTGCATCTTTGCAACATCAATGAGTCTGTCACAACCTGCGATTTTGGCAGTCATAAATCAAATTTTGTTCACTCTTACAGCCCTCTCAGAAAGATAATACACATGACGAGGGCCCTGAGCTGGAGAGGAATAAAACTCTTAGTTGTTTCACCACAATCATTTTGCGCTGGCTTGATGTCGGCTGCATTATGAAGGATATCTCAACTTGATTACAGCAGGTAAAACCTAACATACTTCATCAGCCACCACAGTGGACTCTAGTGTATCATCCCACACTGCCACCTATTGGCCAGCTTTTGTAAGTGCAACACAAATTTCTCAAAACCAAGATGGTCGCTGGTCGGCCGGAAACGCTCAGCAGCTTAGGAATATCTTGCCAAGATATTGCTGCAAGGGTAGTAGACCCTTGCAGGTAAATAAAATTTTGTAATATCAAGTAACAACTAAGGAGTAATACAGTTGTTCAAATTACCAAGTATTGATTTTATGTTGTGAGAAAATGACGATTAATCATCTGTCCACTAATTTGGACATCATGCATCGCTGACTATATTTCAACTACAATTATACTATTACTGTGACTTTATTGTTCTTGAAAATACTTCATCTGCAGTAACTTTTTTGGCTGTAAATCAATTGATTTATATTATTAGAATGTAACTTGCAGTTTTAGGGGGCTAAGGATACTGAGGGAGCTGAGGATGCTGAGGATGCTGAGGGGGCTGAGGGGGTTAAAGATCCATGTGAAAAACTCCTTGAAAAATGCATGTTTAAAAAAAATGTTCAAAAAAGTTGAGATATTTTTTTTCATGCCGAAAGGGGAATAAAAATCCTGACTGAGGTTATCATAATTCATGCATGAAAGGGTTAAAACAGTTGAAGTTTTCTTGGTGGACATTAAACTTCCATTTTAAGAGTGTGCGCACACAAATTAGCCCCCCACCTCCCTACCCCTTTTCACCCCACAGTTCTCTGGTGGCAGTGTTCCATGTTAGCAGGCCTGGGGGCAGGGAACTGAATTAGGCCTGTCTGTAATTGCCAGCGTTTCGCCACATAAATCAAGGAAATAAATATTGGCTGTTTGGGTTCCTCCAGGGGACGTCACTCTATTTCCTTACCCCATCACACCCCCATTCCTCCTCCCCATCCCCCTCCCTCTGCATGACTGCCTACCTTAGCAGGACCTCTCAGAAGTAATCGACTCAAGTGTTTTTTTATGTGGCTGCCCCGCCATTTGTTTATTGTGCAGCACTTCATGAGGATGCAGATCGGCTGCTCTACCAGAGCCTGAACCTTTATATCTAATATCCATTCTAGTGGATTTTACTCTCTGTCATCTCTCACTCTCTCTCTCTCTCTCTCTCTGCTTTATTGGCGTGAAAAGCCAGTGCTCTTAAAGCACTCATGAGTAGCACAAAATGGTGATTAACTTGGGCATATTAAATAGTAAATATTAACAATATGCAAACAATCTGACAGTTTAGAATTCCTCTTTGCTGTCATTAATCCGGGAATTGTGGCATAAATACACACAAGTATTAGCATTCCTTTTCTAATGAGATTTCATTTATTCTCTGCTAAATCTTCAATTCCTAAACATGTCTGACAGTGAGACATTCTGTTTGTGCTGTTTAAACTGAACCATCTCTTCAGTATCTGTCTTGCCATGAGTTTGTCTGAAGACCTTTTTTCTTCTGCAGGTATTATATCAACATTCCTTCACGTCCATCCTTTTGGTGCCAACCTTGAGTATCTGTGGTCGTACATACAGAGACTCGACGCAAAGGTGAACAAGGTCACACTGTTGTCTGCACTGCTATGATACTGTATCATTCAAATGTTTTGCTACACCTAGCAAGGTGTAGACCAGTGTGAGTTTCAATGCAAGTCCTTCAAAACTAAAACATGTCATACAACTTTTCTACTCTCATACAACTCTGAGTTTACTGAATCATATTTGTTCTCTAATTTAAAAAAAAAAACATGTTCTTGGGAACAACTGGATATTTTGTTCACAGATGGATACAAAGAGTTCAATATTGAGATGGAATGTGAAATTGGTTTGGGCAATTGGTTTGGGCTATTCATAGACGTCATGTTTCGGAAAAAATTGGTCTGAAAGATGAGGCTTGAATGAATACAAAATATTGTTTACCTGAATTGAAAGTTGGATATTCAACTTTTAACTAACTGATGGCTTGAGATGATGTAAGATTATATGCTCTTTAACTAGGAGCTGTGCCATGGGTCAAGAAACACTCAGCTCTAAAGGCCTAAACACACCAGGGGCTTTTTTTTTCATGTGATTAATTTGCATGTCAATATGTTTTTTCACTTTCACACAGAACGCAATATTATAAGGCAAAAACGCAACATGATTTTTTTTCGGAACAAGGTCGATTTTTCTGAGTTTTCACACAGCAAATAAAAGCATCAATCAATCACAAAATGTAATCTGCACAGACAGCTGTTTATTGTGAAGGCCCACGTGCGGTATTGAATATCCTGCTGTATGTGTTTTGAACTTATTTACTGTATCTACATTGATTGATCAGCTCCCAGAGAGCCTGAGGTCCTCTTGGTAGGTGATTCCATAATTAGATTTGTTGAAGTCCCAAATGGAATCAGCTACTCTCTAGGGGTGTAACTGGACGTTATGGTTTGGTGCATGCAGTCATACGAAGAATTCCCTCCATGACTCAAACAATTACTGTCAAAATAGTTTAATAATCCACTTACTCTGATGTGTGGAACAATAATTCTGAGTTCCACTCAGAAGGTTTTGGCAGCGGACCACTTAGATGTAGCCTGGTTACTCTATAGTGTCGCTGCTGTCAGAATGATAAACTAGAGACCCATAACACTGACCAAGTGCAACACTATTATTAAAATATGCACGTTATCTCCATAGTGAAATGATACCACGTCTCCCCGTCCCCCTCCCCTTTCTGTGACGGTCGGCTTTTCACTCCACCTTTGAATGAAGCTCTTCAAACGATAAACACACTACTTGCCCCCACGATCAATGACTGCCACCTGACTGCCCTCACTATTATTGTGCAAGTCAGCACAAATGACACTAGGATCAAACAGTCTGTTTGACTACAGCAGGACTTTGAGACACTGGCAGAAATGATTGAGAGCCTCGAAAAAATATTCATTTTTTCTGGTCCCATTCCTACACTGAGGAAATCCTGTGAGAATTTCAGCCACATTTTCGGCGTGCATCATTGGCTTCTCAATTTCTGTGTTGCTACTAGTCTTGGTTTTTATCAACAAGCAAGATAATCTCCATTTTAACTGCAAGGGAAGATGACTGTTAAATGCAAACATCACTTACAGTTTGCAAGCCAGTAGGGAGTATGGGACACAATAGTTACACACACTCTGCTCCAGATATATATATCAATCCCCTATCCCTGCCTTTTCAAACCCCAGCTTTCACTATACCGGTTCTCACAGGTATGATACCCTCTGTTAATAACTCTAACCAAATGGTTAATCAGGAGGATCAGTTCTGTTATCTCCAGCCAACACAGCTGCTCCTCAACCTATGAGTCTCACCATGCCTGTTAATTTAGCCCTAAATGCAAGACCTTTGTTTTCAGTGATTTTATTACAACCTGCAATTTGGATTTTTTTTTTTTTTTTTGGAGACCTCATTTAGCGGTGACAGCAGTTCTTTGCTGAGCTCACTCTTGCAAGGCAATATCATTAGTTTTGCGGGTGTTTGGTCATAAACCAAAGCATGAGACACATTAAAATATTGACCTGACGATGACACTAGATGAAAAGTCAGAGGATCACCAAAGTTATTACAATTCATCCTGAATGTGTGTACCAAATTTCATGACAATCCATCCAGTAGCTTCAGTCTGGACCAAAATTGGCAGTTGACATCGCCAACAACATTGCAGCCATTAAGCCATGCCACTAGCAACATAATACTATGTTTAGAAAATGCTTTACATAAAAATGTGAAATTCTGTAAAATATAATCATATTATTGAGGATATTAAAGAGTTCTAATGCATCCTATTGTTGGATTATATTTACAAATGTAAACATCCTAATCCTAATCCCCCTGTAATGAGTATAAAATGGAGCTCATAGCAAAGGTTCAGACTGAAACATTAGTCCGTGGGGCTGCTGCTAACTGATTTCATAGGCCTCTGCACAGCACTGCAAGCTGAAACACACCAGGCTTCACCCATGTTAGTTAATTTGAGACACTGCTGCTACTAACTTGTCATACTTTATGTGCAAATATACACTGATTGTTTTTGGTTTCTAATTGATTCATAGGAAGGAAAATATTTGGATTTGATTTTTTTAAAAGGAGCAGACTGGTTTGAATTGATTTCATTTTGATTTAATGTCTCCAAGCACCTCAGGATTGTTAAGATATTGTGTTATATTTAAAATTATTTAAAATAAAATTGAAAAATATTGTCAAAAAATATGGAATTGTCTTGATTGCTGCATTAAGATACTGACCGACATATCTTACAGTAGATAACACTTTCCTGTGATAACCACAGCTTGATGTTTTCATATAATTCTATACTAAGTAAACAGAAAAAATAATGAGGAAAAAGCACATGAACTGCAGATTATTCACCAGATTCCCTCTAAGTGAGTAAAAAGTAAATGGGAACAAGCACCGTTGAATGGAGCCAATGCACCAAATTCAAAAGTAAACTAATGGAGGATAGTTTTTTGCTTAGTAAAGGTTTCTCTCAAAGCATGGTCAATTAAAAATCACTTAAAATGTACTGCTTTTCTTTCTGTATTATTACATTTTCATCTCCTTTCCTGTCCTCTCACTCTACCTCTCCATGTCTCTGCTGTCTCTCACGTCCTCGGTCAGGTATCAGCGGGGGAGCTGGAGCGTCTGATGGTCCGTCTACCCAGTATGTTCAGGCAGGAGCTGAGTGGTGTTGGTGCAACACTGGAGAAACGGTGGAAATTCTGTGGATTCGACAGCCTCAGTTCCGCGTGACACAGGGAGAATGCACACACACCTTGGGGAAACACATTAACATGAACTTTTAATCTATGTGTGTGTGCGCTTCCTTCCATCCAATATCGTGTTGGAAATGGAAGTATGTTCCAATCATGTTGGAAATATAGCAGTGCATCAGATGATGATACTCTCTAAAGCAGACACTGGAAACTGTTGAGGAGGCGGATGTTCAGGCATCGGAAAGGAGGAAATCCCAAATCAAAAGTCACTTCCTGATATTGGATTGAGGTGATATAACTGAGAATTGCTGATTACAGATATTTATCACAATGAGGGGGACAGCAACAGGACCCAACACTTCACAGGCAGAATACATCAGACCAGATCACACTTCACTTTGTTCATGTTGAGGGGATCTCCAAACCTGAGTCTCTTTGCTTTGAACTGAATCATGGTCCTTGGTTATCTTGTCGGTGCAGCACCCCAAATCAACAGAAAGAACAAGTAAAAGTTAAACCAAACTTGCTCCTTGGTGCCATTTACACAATGGGTTACAAAGCAAAATTTCAAGCCAAACAATACATTTATCGACAAAATGGGAACATTCATTTCCTTTTTTGTACAGAAAGTAGGTGGTCAAGGTTTGTGCAGTGCACACATCCTCACATCCTCCCTCCTCATGATACTCTGAGCATTGGTTTGGAAATGTATTTAAAAACCTCCATCCCAGTGGTGAAACAAACTAACTAAAGCAGCAACAACTCAAAACTTTTTATAGGAACTTTTAAAACTGTGTCATCTGATAAAATGAAGACTCCTGGTTGCTGAGAAAAAACATTAAAACATATCTGATACCTTCACATAAAAAATAACAAATCAATCACAAGTATGCATAGGGCTCTATTTTCATGCCTGTGCTTGCGCTGGTGACATTGCATTTTTCCTCTCCTGAGATAGTGTGGTATTATGCTAGCTCCATGCATCGCAGTAGGAGGGCTGTAGAGGGTGTGTCATTGCCAGTCCAGCAGAATCAGGACTGCTCTTTTAACTTTGGTTGTTAAATGTTATAGTGGTGTGTCCCAAAACCAACTAATTTGTGGACTGTAAACAGGATCATTACAGAATAATTGCTAGCAAAGTAAATGATTAAATAGGCAACAGGTCCATTCTCAGCTAATCAGTAATTATTGTTGTATGCAAACAATCAAATGTAATTGAATGAAACCTTTTTTTCAAAAAGTAATACACAAAATAGGAAATAGGCTACAACGTACCCAACACTTTGACCCAATTTTTAATTTTACTTGTATTTTATTTATTGCATTACTTTAGTATTTAAAGTTATAATCCTGCAGATTTTCATTAACCCCATTTTGAAAGTATTTATGCCAGCAATAGCAATTAAATGTATTAACATTCTGTCATTACCTCTCTATATAGTAGTTTTCATTATGAGTGGTGTAGTCTGTCATTCCCTTACGGGATTCAAATGGCCTTCACACACAAGGGATTAACGGGAACTGATGCAGCACAATGCCAAATAAAACCGCACACATTATATACACTTTATGCAAAGAAAACATGGTGACTGCCAGACCTTCAGCATGTCCAGAAACATGAATTCAACTTTAAAAGTGCTATTGGCAGCATAACTGAGCTGCTGTATTCATACTTTCAACTACATCTCAGACAATAATAACTCATTCTAATAATAGATAACAGCTTCCCAAGCTGTCTGCACATCATGATGGAGAGAGCTTTGTGTTTGTAGGGGATGAAGGTAATGAATGTGATTGGTCATTGTTGTCACAGCCTGTTACACACCCACTTATTATGTAGAGTATTTTTTTTTATTTATCCTGAAAACCATTTCTAATTGGAGATAGTTTTGGAGTTGCTGTGTAAACACAATGGGTTAAACATGAGACTCTTTTTAGTTCTGGACTTGATGTGTAACAGCTCTAATGGAGGAAACCTCTCCAAGGTTTGAATTATCCTGACTAGCTAGGTGTGAGAATACCCCAGGCCCGCTGTCTCATTTGCTTCCTGCTCAGGCCTCCTTCAGAGATCATGGACATAAGGGTGAAAAAGGACAATATTTGAGAAATATAAGGATGATGGAATTAAGAGAGAGAAAAGAGAGAATAGGCATTTTGTAAATTATGACACAAAGAAGAGTAGTAATTTCAATCATTCCACTTAATTTATTTCATTATACTGTATGAAGAAGCTGTTCACTGATGGCAGCAGACTGGAATGTCTTACATACTGTCTTTAAGTATGATGAAATGAAAAAAAGTTGTTTTTTTTAAATATACTTCTCAGTGTTTATAACAATGTTTTTTTCCTGTTGAATGGAGATGCAGAAGCTTAGAGTGCAGACGAAGAGAGAGGTGAGCTGTGTGACAGAGTGAGGCTGGAGAAACAGAAAATGGGAATGGGGGATGAAAAGGAGGAGATGCCACAGATTGTCCTGTTTTGTTGGTATCAGCTTAATGTTCTCATTTTTGTGTTTCCAAAGACCACAATGCTGTACATGTATAATTAAAAATGATAATTATGTAATTTTGTATTACTCTTCCAAAACAAACATAGAGGATTAATTGTTTTTTGTGTGTTTGTCCCACTTAAATAAAGGTTTCAAACATCACAATAATTCCACATTTACACAGCTGTTCAAAACCAGGGAGCTACTTCTGATGTTACACAGCTATAATAGACACATCTATTGAAAAGTGTGTGTGTGTGTGTGTGTGTGTGTGTGTGTGTGTGTGTGTGTGTGTGTGTGTGTGTGTGTGTGCGTGTGCGTGTGCGTGCGCGTGCGCGTGTGCGTGTTTGTGTGTTTGCGCCTCCTTGCAGTTGGATATCTACATTTTCCATTTCCATTTATTCATTTAGCAGATGTTTCTGTCCAAAGTGATGTACAAATGAGGAACAATGAGGTACAAGCTACAGCAGATCAAGGAGAAGCCTTCAAGAATTAATGTCTCAAGATTCATGTTCTACCTGACACAAGTGCCACAGGCTTGTAGAGGCTTGAAGTAACATATTCAAGCCTAGCAGAAAACTTTTTTTCTGAGAGGGATGGAGAGATGGAGAATGAGAATGTTCTGCTAATAAGTATATAGGATGAAAGTGAAAGTACTCTCAGGAGAGGCAGGTTGGAAGCATTTACATTCCAGTTTGGTAATAATAAGGTAATAGTGGGGTGATATTTTGATAATAAGGAGGCAATAATAATGTAATGGTAACTAACAAGTGATTGATAGTTAGACTTGATTAGACTTAAAAGCAGAAATTATGCAGAAACACATCTAAAGATGCAAAATGCTTAACTACATATTTCTTCTTAATTTCATGGTGATATTAGATTAAACCAACACCAACAGGCACAGTAATTACCTGGAAACACACCTGGTAGTTTCTGTGCAACAGCCATGAATCAGTGCTGCAAAATGCATACCCAACCTTTCATGTTATAGAAGATATAAAAAGGTGTATTTTCTTTAGCACCAAAATACCATAAAAAAAACATGTATGAACATGTTTCAAAGGCTTTGCTTTGAAGTTTGATGAGTAAAATATGTACATTAGAAGCACACAATTCTTGTTAATTCATCAACAACATATCATGTTGTGTTTAGTTAAAAGTTGTAGGGTTAGGCCTACCACAAGTGTTTCCAGGTAATTACTATGCCTCTTGGTGTTGGTTTAATCTAATATCACCATGAAATTAAGTAGAAATATGTAATTATTCATTTTGCAGCACATATTCATGGCTATTACAAAGAAACTACTAGGTGTGTTTCCAGGTAACAAATGATAGCATTAAACGAATATTTTGTACAGTATTTACTAAAAACAAAAGGGAATGTTTGGAACAAAAAGGACGAGGAATCTCAGCACTACAATCTGGTAATTACCAATTTTGGTAGTAGCCCATAATATTTTGAAAATATGAACCATGTTACCTAATAATTATCAGGTGATTACCTTATTAATTAATGTCACCATATTACCATTTTAAATAAAAATATGACATAATCTTATTATTAGTAGATTACCATAGCACACTAGTGATTTTTGAAGACAGAGAGAGATTCTGCTGATGGAATGGAGTTTGGCAACTATTTAAGAAAATCTAGGGCAGACTGTGCCGTCTATGAGCCTTAAAACATGAGCCTGTAGTTCCTTACAGTGTGTTGAGACTGAATGGGAAGAAAATTTTAGATGTGGGCTGACTGCATACAAAGATAATGGAGAAACACAAGCCGGTGCAGATAGACAATTATGTGGCACAAATTGAGGCTGGGACACACCAACTCAAATGTTTCAACTTTATCTAAAAATTTGAGATTTAGTGCCTTAGGCTCTGTAACTCCAGTTACAGAGACATGGAAAACGAGAATAAAATAAGATAAACACAATACAGCTACAGCTCACATCTACGCAGCTGGTACATTGTGTCTCTTATGAATAAATAAGTTCTGCAAAATCATTTCCAATACCTAAAAGAGGTCAGAGATGAGGTAGGCTGGTGATAGTTGAGACTTATCAAGTTTCAGTAGGCTGAAACTTATTCTAGTAAATACTTTTGCACAAAAAATGGATAGTCATCTTTTTTTTTTTTTTTTTGAAGTCAAGAGAATAACCTTCATGATATGCGTTACTGCCCCATCATTCTGGATGGGAATTAAAACAAGTAGGCTACCCAACTAAGTGTTAACCATAGAAGGAAAGTGTTTCTCTCCTCTATGGATATCTGGAACATGATCCACTCAGTTCACTTAGCTGAGCTTTACTAGAAAATTAATTCTTTTTAATTTCTAAGTCTTTACTTAAGCCACTTCTTGTTGCTGAGTTTTAATTTCTGTTCATTCACTTGTTGCATTGGGAATGCTGCAATTCTGGGGGGGTAACTAGAGGATGCAGGTTAATGAATCTTTAATACTAGTCAAAAGTTTGAAAGAGGCAATCAGGGTATAATTAAAATTTTAAATGGAGACAAATGTTCCCACAGCACCATCTGCTGGCACTGTCTGAAAAGCTGTGAAACTGAGGGATTTGACAATATATCAAGTATAAAGAAAAGAACCTCAATAAAGCCTGTTGAATAGAAAAAGCAGATAAAGAAGGAAGTGTAACAAAACATATTTTGAATCTGGTGACAAAGCTGGCAAGATATTGGCTAGATAAATTAAACAGAGACTCAACCACTGCTGTGCTACAGACCCGGTAAGGGGAAACCTAACGATATTAATAATGAAGCATTTAAAGTCTTTCATATGTATTTCCTTTTTCCAATTCATGATAATCATTTTATTAATCAGAATTGACATTATCGCTTTATGAGACATTATTATGAGACATATTATTTGTAATTACTTCTGACATCATGTTTTGGACACTGGCATATCAATTTCAAAACATTAACACTGTGAATTCCATCATTTCTTCAATTAAACCTTGTGACATTTATTAAAACAGCATCAGTTGTTCATTAACATATTCAGTTTATAGTGTTGTGTTTTGTAGGCAGCTGTCAGAACTAATAAATGGAATGTGTCATATTAGTTTGCATTATTAAATTACAGACAAGAACATCTTGTCCGAGTGCTAACTGTAACATTCCCACTGCTGCTGTTTGTCCACAAGTTTAAGCAGCAAGCCAAAATATTTTTCATATGGCTGCTTCTGTTTCCCCCAGGCCTGAGAGAAGAATGAATCCAATTTCACATTTTTGGGCAGCACATTACTATTTATACACCTTTTCCTGAACAGGGAACATGCATAATCATACAGTAGCCTGTGCAGAAGAGGAAGGACCAGAATTGGAGGATGGCTTGCTGCAGTATTTACGTCTATGTTAGGTTTACTGTGTCAGCAGGCTTTTCTCTCTCTGTGGGCCCCTCACTGTTCATGTCACGATTTGTACACAACAGCTGGCGGGAGCTCCATTCCCCACATTTTGTTTCACTGTTGGTTTATACAGCAGCATAACACTTTTGTATTGTCATTTGATATCCATATAATTTCTCCATTAATTGTTTGTCTTTTGGTGGAAGAAGTCAATACGGAAGTTGTACTGTAATGTAATTTGTACAATCTGCCTCAAATCAGATCCACCTAAAATTTGGTCAGCTGATGCTAAATACTGAAACTCATTCACTCACTCACTGAAATTCATCAAATGATGAAAACTTAAAAGTTTCAGTATTTAGCATTATCAAGGTGCTGTTTGATGCTGTTTCCATGGGGCATGCTGACTGATTGCGCCACAAAGACCTGTACACTTAAACCACTCTTGTTGTGATCATCAAAAAAACATTGTGAAATGTTTTAGTGAAAATCTTTATAAAATCAGTGTTTTTGTATGATTTTGGGCTAGATGTGATTAAAGACGACTAATCTCTGCACCATGACAGTGGAAGCCCTTTTTCTGGTGGGATGATTCCAAAACACTCTTTTTAAGGGACAAGAAGTGGGAAACAGGCAGAAGTGAAAGAAAAAGGTAATTTTCTGTATATCTTGGAACTCTTCATGGACTCAGTGTTTTTCTGTGATTCTGGGCTAGGTCTGAGAAACCACTAATTTTATCACCATGAAAGTGGGAAGCTGTTTTACTAAGGAGTACCTCTCAGAACAGTGTTTTTATAAAAGAAACAGAAATGACGTCAAAATGTTTTTGTCTGAAACTGTTCACAGAACCGTTGTTTCTGTATACCTCTGGGCTAGATCTGATCAGAAAACACTAATGTTTGTCTGTCTCACTAAGGGTTGTCTGTCTTTACTGAAACTCTTCATACAATTATTGTTTCTCTATCATTCTGGGATCGATCTGATCAGAAAACACTAATTTTTCCACCATGGAAAGGTGTTTTGCTAAGGAGAACCTCTCAGAAACTGTTTTTATAAAAGAAACAGTGGGAAAAGGACAGAAGTGAGGACAAAATGTTTTTATCTATTTATACTGATTCTTTTTATAAAGTCTGTGCTTTTCTATGATTCTGGGCTAGATCTGATGAGAAACCACTAATCTTTCCACCATGAAAGTGGAAAGGTGTTTTGTGAAGGCAATGCCCCTAAAACACTGCTTTTCCGGAAGAAACAGTGGAAAAAAGGACAAAAGTAAAGCCAAAAGGTTTTTGTCTGTCCATACTGAAACTCTATAGAATCAGTGTTTCTCTATGATTCTGGGATAGATCTGATGACAAACCACTAATTTAATCATCATGAAAGTGGAAATGAGTTTTGCTGAGGCCATGATCCTAAAACACTGCTTTTACAGAAGAAACAGTGGGAAAAGGACAGAAGTGAAGACAAATTGTTTTTTACCTGTCTTTACTGAAACTCTTCATATAATCATTATTTCTCTGTAATTATGGGCTAGGTCTGATCAGAAAACACACATTTTTCCACCATGAAAGTGGAAATGTGTTTTGCTAAGGAAAAACACCTGAAACACTGTTTTGACAGAGGAAACAGTGGGGAAAGGACAGAAATTAGGACAAAAGTTTTTTTTCTGTCTTTACTGAAACTCTTCATAGAATCATTGTTTCTCTATCATTGTGGGCTACATCTGATCAGAAAACATTAATTTTTCCACCATTAAAATGGAAAGGTGTTTTGCGCAAGAGAACCTCTAAGAGCACTGTCTTTACAGAAGAAACAGTGGAAAACGGACAGAAGTGATGACAGAAGGTTCTTCTCTGTCTTTACTGAAACTATTCATAGAATCCTTGTTTCTCTATAATTCTGGGCAAGAGTTGATCAGAAAACACTATTCTTTCTATGAACATGGAAATGTGTTTTGCTAAGGAGATGGTCCTAAGACAGTTTTTAGAGAAGGAACAGTGGGAAAAGGACAGAAGTGAAGACAAAATGTTTTTGTCTGTCTATACTGAAACTGTTCATAGAATCATTGTTTCTCTATAATCCTGGGCTACATCTGATCAGAAAACACTATTCTTTTTAACATGGAAGTGGATCCTCTGACTTTTCCTCCAGAACACCAGAAGGTCAAAGTTTTCTCTTGTTCAGTGAATAATCTCAAAATCTACTATATAAATTTACTAAATGTCAACTGTAATTTGTGTTTAGTGCTAATTAGCATATGTTAGCATGCTAACATCAAAATAAGATGATGGACGTGTTAAATATTACACTTGCCAAACATTAGCATGGTGCTACCATGCACCAACTACTCCTCCTTTGTCAAGTCTTGATTTAATTTGCTCTATTAATTGCAGAGTAGCAGTTTTAGTGGAATAATTTGTTCTAAGGCCAAATATCATACAATGTAGACCAAAATTGCTTGTATTAAGAAATGTTGTCAGTTGTTTAATGACAACTTTCTAAGCAACCTCTGAGAGTAGCATGCTGGCGTTAGTGTTTTGTTTAGCCTCTGGAGCATCCTTCTTCCTGTTTAAGTGAACTATCAAGTAAAAAACACAATACCCAAGAAAATGTGAACAAATCAATTTATTTCAGTTCAAAGGTGAAATCATCTCCTGATGAAAAAGTTATTTTTTATTTTCTAGGTGAAAGAATACATACATCAAATGAAGTCAGACAGAAAGACAGACAGTGGTATTAAATATAAAACAAAGTTAAACCCTCCCAAACACAACAAACTGACAGTAGCAGGGCTGGCTCCAAATCACTCTATTCAATCAGGTCAAAATAAGCTACAGACATTTCTAGATCTTTTGTATAATCACTCAGGAGAAATAGTTCAAATGTGGTCCTGTAAATGTAAATGTATAACTGTCATCCTGAGAATACAGTCATATCCAAGCAATTAAGAAGTGACCACAAATACTCAAATGAAATGCAATTTTTGTGAACAATTGAACTAACTGAGGTGAGAGTGAGCTGCCATCAGCCTTGCTGAACCCTGGCAGCAAGAGAAACCATGATACTAGTCTAGTTTAAACACCAATGTCCTTGGAAAAATCTTTATAAAATGTTTTAACAGTGCAGTAAGCCACTCTGTCATGACTATATCTACCTCATCAGATTTGAGACAACAGGTACTACTGACTACCATCAGTGCTCATACTGACACAATCTCACATTTGTCACCTTCACTAAATGGAGCAGACCTAAAGGAACAGTTTGACATTTTAGGAAATACCCCTATCTTCCTTCTTTGGTGTGTTAGATGAAAGAACTGATACCACTATCATGCCTGTATGGTAAATATGAAGCTACAGCTAGCAGTTGGTTAACTTGGCTTAGTATAAATACTGGAAATCGGATTCCTAACTGACTGCCTGGTAACCTCACAATGATGACAAAACTCCAGGAAATCACAGTGCCTGAACAAGTAATTCAGCACAAATCTCCCCATAAACCCATGTGCTTTTCAGTTCATGTATGGATTAAACAATAAGATATACTGTAATGTGAGAATTAGTGAGTTGCAGGTGCTGGAGTTGGATTTTCTTACATTTGAACAGAGCTAGGTTATCTGTTTTCCCTGTTTCTAGTCTGTATGCTAAGCTACGTGAGAGTGGTATAAATGTTCTCATCTAACTCTCAGCAAGAAAGTGAATTACCATATTTCCCAAAATGTCAAACTATTTATTTAACATGTTCACATTGGAAGCAACAGAAAGAGCTGTATATGTGATACATCTGATACTGTTAATAACCTTTCAGCCAAATGACTTCAAGTGTGAACATCCTATTGTTTGGGGGTCCAAAAAAGAAAACTTAAGTTAATTTTCCTCCATTAGAGACACCACAACTAAGTGTAAAAAAAAGATAGAAAATGAACTTAGTTTTCTGACCTTGTGCGTGTGAACACTGGGTTCATATCTGCTGTAATTATTGTATGTGATACCAATGTACCACCAGTAGCACTAGTGCATTCCCAACTTCTGCTGCTGAAATCAAGAGCTTGCTATCAAAATAATGATGGTAGTAGTGACATCTAGTGGCAGCAGAGGATATTTGGAGAGATGGCAAACATGAAAGCAGTGGATAAGAAACCAGTGAAAGAGAACAATGTACAGTATAATGTGCTAACCAAAGTGTTCCTGTGGAGTTATTTCATAGTGATTGTTAATTGGATTAATATATTTCCAATGCAAGCCCAATATGGGTAAATTCAAAGCAAAGTTTTTTTTTTCTTTTGTAAAAATATTCTCACACACGCACAGACTTACTAACTCACTGACTCAAAAATAAAACAGCAACTTGCTCTACTTTGCAATTTTATTTTCAGCAAAGCTGCCAGTCACAACTGAAGTCTGAGGAAAAATACTATTTAAAAAATCATGGCAAGTGGAAGGTCATGTTTGACTTTTTGCTTAGTGCTGCTCCCCCTCAGTTACTAAGCCTGTGAAGCTTTCCTTTCCAACAAGACACAGACTGTATGCTGTTTACAGAGGTGGAAGATTTAGCATCAACATTCTTACTCATTTTTAATCAATGGGTTGATTAATTGATTTGATTTCAGACAGATGCACACAAAAGCAGTTTATCATTTCCAGCCAGGAATTGATTTTGCTGAAAGGACAACTGTCGGTAGCATTTTTTAATCATCAAAATGATTAAAATGATGTTTGTTGTATAAATTGGTTGGGGGAAAAAAAACCTATCTGGTTAACTTGCTTTAAACTGATAGTGGTATCCTTTTAAATCTTGTAAAAGGGGAGCATTTGATGGCTTCATGCATGATATCCAGCTAACAGATTGAGGCTAAAATTAACAGGTCCCAGACTAAAAATCAGCATCCTCAGATCAGACTGGTATTTTGTTCAAACTTAACCCTGTTTGGCTGCTACGCTTTGCATCTTTAAAGGTATACTGTGTAGGATTTGTTGGTTGCCATTTGTAAACACAACATTAAAAGTTCGACCCTCCTCCCCATCTCAACGACACTAGCAGAGCACTCTCTCTCTGCACCCTCTCTGCTTTGCGTGTGTGTGTGTGTTTGTGTGTGTAGCTCAGCCCCACCCCTGGTCAAACAGACACAGACAGAGAGCAGAGTAGAGAGACAGAGAAGCAAAACATCCCAATCTTCACTCCATTAGCCCCCGTCAAAGTGGACAAAGTGCATGTGGTTTGCATTCATTGTGATTATTATGTAGGCTACAATGTGAAATTTCTGCAGTGGTGTTCATGATGTAGCAGTGCTGCTGCACCGCTCTTGAAAGCATTTAGGGGAAACAATGAAGCACATACAAAAACACAGTGATGTAACCCGGTCCACGTCCCGACCTCACCCTGTGAGCTGTTATTGGCTGAGGGCCAGACACCCACTGCCCAAAGATTGATGCCCAAAAATGTCCCGAACACAGCAAAATAACAAGAAAATATAGGCAGAGTCCCTGCAGATTAATGCACCACCACACTTCTACTGGGTCATAAGTGACGATTGAGAGGGATTACTTTTGTATGAGTCCATACATTGTTTTTTTAGGAAAATCCTACACAGTATGCTGTTAACATTAAAGGAGAAAAAGCTTTTAGGATGAGGACTAACTGATGTGCTTTAAAAATGTAACTGCATCTCAGGTAACATTGGCTGGGGCTGCTTGAGTGTAAACTTCCCCAAATTCGATTAAGTGTAGGACAGAGCTGCTAACATTAGCCTAAACTCTGATAGCATCCAGAACCGGCTTCCACACAGTGAGCAAATACTATACAGTAGATGTGTTAGCTGTGAATGGCTTTTTTAACCTGTAACCCCACAAACTAATGTAGTTTGCTAATGAAATGGTCTTGGCTGTGGAAATAAGATTCAGTTTCTGCTATTTAGCTGTTTAATCCATTCCTTATTATACTCTTGTATTTGTAATTTTGGAAGGCTAATAAAGGGGAAAAAACTAAACTCTTTCTTCTCTTACTACAGGCCAGCTGTGCCTAGTTATGGTTACTAACTAAGCTATGATTGGACAATCACTGTTTGGGGGAGGGGTTTCGCGAACGGTTGATTCTGCAAGGCAAATTATAATCTCATCACTTGCATTGATTTTCAAACCAAACATTATCTGAATAAAAACCAAACACTGCAAAACCCTACCTTGATTGTGTTGAAATGAGCTGGGCACACACTTAAAGAAAACACTAAAAAAAGAAACCAGCATCCCAAAGTAGCGCAGTAATGACTCTTAAGTGATGATTTTCTATTAAACTAAATCATCTGAGAAGTTCAAACCTTCCACCCCCACACACAGCAGGAAGGGAAAATATATAAGGGTAAATATATTACTGTAACACTTCTTATACCATAGCAAACTAAACCATCTTTATCAAAAAATAGAGACCCGAATGCAGCTGATCAGCCATTTCCCATTCCACTTATTACTGACTGTTCAATGTTCAAATTTCATATTGCTGCATCATTGCTGTCTGTCTCGTAGATGATCACATATGATCAAATATGGAAATCGACAACACAATTCATCTCATCACTCCAACATGGCCATCCTTTCACCAGGATGAAGACTTGAAGGCCATCATGTACCCACAATTCTCTGGTTCATTATCTCATTTGTATTTATGACTATTTTATCCACCTTGCCACTCAACTTAGCCAGGATGGTAGTTTGTTTTTTGTTTTCATGGTATATTTTTTATTATTTAAACTTTCATTTGCAAAATCATTTCATCCATGTTCTGCTTTTTCTTGTTTTGTTAATACTGTGTGAGTCCAGATCAATGTCCTTTCTAAACCCAAGGGGGCCCACTTAAGGAGTTTCACAATTCACTGTTCTTTATAAATTCTTTTAGAAGACAGTGTTGCTGATTCAGGGCAGACTAGTAATGACAGAAGTTGAAAAATGACTTGAATGTATCAGCAGTTCTGGACGTACAAGGCAACAAGCACCCACAGCTCATTAATCATTTTAAGTTTAAACAAAAAAAAGTGCAAATTTAATATCAGGCCAAGCTCTACCAGCACTCATGCAGACAAAAGCCTCTTATGTCATACACTATTAACAAAAAGATTTTCAATGTTTTGACCCATGAAGTATTGATGGTCACTGTGGTAGAGGAACAGTTTGACATTTTGGGACCTATTCTTGCTGAGAATTAGATGACAAGATTGATACCACTCTCATGTATGAATGCTAAATATGAAATTACATGCTAATGCATGAGCTTTAAAAGTTCCGGTAGGTGGAATCTGTTACTTTTGGGTAGAGCCAGGTTAGCTATTTCCAGTCTTTATGCTAATCTAAGCTAACAGGCTGCTGGCTGTAGATTAATATTTAACACATAGTAATGCAAGTGGTATCAATCCTCTCATCTAACTCTTAGCAAGAAAGCAAAAAATGCATTTCCCAAAATGTGGAACTATTGCCTAAACTTAAGACTTGAGTAAGCATTAAAAAGAATACTTGAGCTATGATGATTTGTTCTGACCAGTGAGCTTCTCTTTTGGCACAAACACAACTTGGCAGGTAAAAACAAAATCATTATTAAAAATTTTACCAGTACCATTATCTGCCATTCAACAGTGAATACAGTGAAATTCTCTCAAATCCATCCTCAACGGCCATTTTACCCTGAATTTTCCTTTCTATTCTCTACAACAGACCAGATCAGTTCCTCAGAGTTTGACCTCTAGGCATCAGTGTTGCCGTTCTCCTCTGGCTGAAGCTGCTCCTTCTCAGTGCAGTCTTCTTGTGGGGGGCGGACCCGTTTAAAGAAACCCAACTGAAAGAGAAGAGAAGAAGGGAGGGAATGATAATTACTATTACATTTAGTGCTGGAGCTGATGCAGTTAGCCTGACCAACCTGTAAACATTTTAAAGGATACTCCAGCAATTTCATGTTTCACATCCATAAAGTTTGGGGAATGGTGAGACACCAGTCATCAACAGTAAATACTTAGAACAACAGGATGGCTGTTTTAAATGTAGACTTTGTTTTTTAATTCGTCGGCTCTAATTTTCCTAATCTTCATGGTCTTGAGTTGTGGTTAAAAGATGGAGTTTAAAGGACTGGTGCGTAGGAATTAAGGGCACCTAGCGGTGAGTTTGCAGATTGCAACCAACTAATTACCCTTCGCTCTCCACCTCCCCTCCAAGTGTGTAGGAGAGCCTACGGTGGCCACGAAACTAAAAACGAAAAACACAAAAGGCCCTCCTCTAGAGCCAGTTTTTGGTTTGTCTGTTCTGGGCTACTGTCAAAACATGGCGGTGCAACATGGCGTCCTCCGTGGAAGAGGACCTGCTCCCTTTGTAGATATAAAGAGCTCATTCTAAGGTAACAAAAATGGAACAATTCTTATTTTCACACTAATTATACACTAATTAAGACATATTCATGAATATTATATAACGTTTCTGTCAGGTCCGTTCTGCTAGATGCCACTAAATTCTATACACTGTAACTTTAAAAGAAAGAAATGAAAAACAACCTTAAAAACTTCAGTTTAACAAACAGTAACACCAAGATGGAAACTGTAAATCTGTGTAAATCTCATTCTTCTCAGGTGTCAGTGTTTGTTCCTCACCTTATACATGATGAAGATGAGCAGTGCCAGCAGCAGCAGTCCTGCCAGTACAGCCAGAGCCACCACCCAGCCTGGTACTGGCTGGGGAATCTCTACCACCCACATCACTGATACACTCACCTGCAACACAAAAACACTTTTTACCCAGAGTGACTTGCAATAACAGAAGTTAATAAGTCCTTATATCATTTTCATGAAAAAACAACATGCTATACATTTATCATGCAACTTTTTATGAATGATCTTTAAATAACCAACTGGACTTCTGGCTAAACAAGCAGTTTCAAAGAAGAGCAGGATTAGAGCCAAAAATAATCAGTTATTAAAATGGGGGCAGAGTTAAGTATCACCAGGAAAAGACTAGCAACGAAGGCAGGCTTCATATTATGAAGCCTGTCACTGTTATGTAAGTCTTGCATGCTAGCTCTAGTCAGTCACAATGGTTATTTGAGGTTCTTTCCATTTTCTCTGTACTCGACTGTTATGGACAGAATTTCATTCAATAAAGAGCTACTGAAGAGGGAAAAGCTTGCCTAGCTAGTTAGCAGACTCCCTAGCTCTGTTGGAACAGTTACTGAAGAGGGGGGGGAAAAAGCTCTGCAAACTCAATAGTTTGGTTGCTCATGGGACAATAGGTTCAGACAATTTACTTAATAGACATAGTTGTACCAATAACTCCCAACTCTTAATGTTTGCAAACCAATCCTCTGTTGTGAAGCATGTAATACTCCCACAAAGGAAGGTAAATAATGTCACAACACAACAACGACAACAGATTCCACCATTTTGGATTATCCAGCTCTCCGTTCTCTCAAAGGTCGGTTCTGTCAGCACAGCTACACAGTATATATGTTATGTAATAACTTATATGCTGTGAAAAATGCGTGTAAAATCCATGGTTGACACTCAATATCTTGTAGTGGCAACATGTGGTTTGTCCAAGTGGTGTTGCTGTCTAGCTGTCCAAGATGGCCGATCAGCTTGCGCATGCACAACTCAAATCAATGGTTGATCCTGTAGTGAATCCTGTAGTGACACAGCTTGGGCACGGTGTGATGTTGTAGGTTAAAGTTCAAAATTGTAGGGCTGTAGTCAACCAAAAAAATAAAGTCAACTGAAATTGTACGTAATTTTCAACTAATCGATTAGTCGTGGGGGCAGGGGGATTAAAAATTGTTGGATGGTACAGGACAGAGTGAACTCAGCAGCCACACATTTCTCCGCTCTCAATTTCTCTGTTTAGCATCTTCAGGTTAGGCTAACCTATTGTTGCTAAATTTGGAGCTAACCCCCTTCACTTTTCCAGCAGTTGGGGAAACAACAGACGTGACTTTTCTTGGTCTTGAGAAGCTGCAGCATTTATTAACTGTTACACTGTAGTCTGTACTGTACATTTACTGCCGGACTGACAACTTACTGCTAACCTTTTCCTCTGCTCCGCTCACATTCACCATCACTTTTCTGCCGCTTGCTCTTTCCCACCTGCTTTGCAGACATATCACGCAATGCCATATTCCTTAACAGAGTTACACAACCAATAGTTTCCCAGGCAACAACACAGAGATGAACTCAGGTATCGGAACAGCGCTGTGCAGCGAATGGATATTTGGTGTTATTTTTGGCAACAAAAAAATTTTTTTGGCCTGGCGGGCGTTCTCGTTGTTATAATTATAGGAGAAACACTGATTCGGTAAACGTTCCGTACATTCAGTAAACGCTGAGTACAGTTAGACATAGCAGTCTCCATTAGGTGGGCAAGTTCAAAGTTGTGAAAACAACAGCGGTGTCTGAATACACAAACCACCCCCCCTTTGTTAGTCTGTCCCTCCCGCCGCAGGAAATAATGGATTAATCCTGGAAGGCTATTGATGTAGCACTTTTCTCCTTTTGTAAGTAACACTGCGATTATTCGACCAATGAGACTTTGGGAGCATATCGACCAACTAATCGACCAGGAGACTACAGCCTTACAAAATTGAACAGTGAAGTTGCATTGAGTTCAAAGCTGAAGTCAATGCAAGAATTTACTTCGCCCTTGTGAGCAAATCCACTGATTGCAGCAATTTCGCTGAAATTAATTGATGTTGGCATGAAATTTTGCAGTTTGAATGCTGGTGTGACCGGGCTTTTATCATTCTGTGGCACCGCCCACTAAGGTTTAATTTAACCAATGAAATCTCTCCTGGCTCCAGAGTAGTGTGGCTTCATAAAATGTTTCTATAAATTAAACTCCAAACACTAATGAGCTTCATTTCACACACCATCAATATTAGAACCAACTTATGTTAGGATGGCGAATCATAGCCACTCTGACACAAAATCAAAAACGATTAAGAGACATATTGTAGACAGATATAATTTGGCTGTAGAAAGGCACATCGCACTCAGACAATACTGGAATTGTGCTTTTTCTACTGCATGCCGATGACTCATATTTGCATTTGTGTGCGTGTGTGTGTATGTGTGTCTTACAGTAGTGCTATTGGATGGCAGCTCCGACTTCAGGTTCTTGTACGGCATCTCTATGACGCTGAAGGAGGCCGTAGATCGAACGACATATGAACGATTCTGATTCTCAGCCTGAAAAGAAAAAAGCAGTCACTCATCTATCATTCAGCCACATTAGGCTCCATGATACAGATCCACCCAATGAGGGCAAATCATGTCCAAAAATATCCAAACAGGCCTAGAAACTAAAGAGCGTTCCATGAAAAGACAGTAGCCACTGTAAATGTAGTTTCTACCAAATATGTTAATGGGGATGATTTAACAAGACAGTGATGGTTAGCAGTTGCTGTGGTTAGCAGAGCGGACATGAATCAGAACATTAAAGTAACCAGATTGATTTGGACAGTTGATCGGAGCAGTTATGTTTATGGTGAGTATGTTGTTTGACAAAGGCTTTTATATACAGTAGATCTACTACATATGGGATGACAGAATAACATCTATAACCGATGTTGTACACATTCATGAAACTTATAGGAATGCTCACTGCTTGATTTTAGGTTGAATGTGCTGAAGAGTGATATCCGAAGAAGCTAAATCAATCACTTTATTTTCTTTCCAACAGTGATGTCGAGTGGGGTGGCTGTGGCTCAGGAGGTAGAGCAGGTCATCCACTAATCGGAGGATCGGCGGTTCGATTCCTGGCTCGTCCACTCCGCATGTCGATGTGTCCTTGGGCAAGATACTTAACCCCAAATTGCTCCTGATGGCTGTGCCATCAGTGTGTGAATGTGTGTGAATGATTAGATTTTCTCTGATAGGCAGATTGGGACCTTGCATGGTAGCCCCTGTACCCAATGTGTGAATGTGGTTTGTATTGTAATGATGTGACATTTACCATGATGTCACAGGGTCCTGGAGTACAACTGTACATCACTGCAGCAAGGTGACAAGTTAAAGCACTGGATGTCAGCAAAAACACAATTTTCCTCTCTATTTTAGTCACTCTTTTAATTGATTTCCACAGCCCTGACTGCTGACTTAACATTAACCGTTGTTTCCATACTGAACGATTCCAAGTAGGCCTGATTCTTTTCACTACTGATTAATCTGCAGATTATTTCCTCGATTAGTTGATTAGTCATTTGGTGTGCTAAAAGTTTTTTTCAAACAGTTCAAACGCCAAAGATATTCAGTTTACAGTAATGTAAGACAAAGACTTAATTTTCTGTTGATTGTCTTATTGATGAATTGACTCATTGTGCGGCTCCAATTCCAAATATGAAACATTTCTTTGTGTTGTTTACAACATTTACTCTTTATGATGAATGTATTTTTAATATATAGCATTATTTTCAGAGTTAATACACCACAGTACTTTAAAATGTATTCAGCATCCTGTTAAAAACAATCTTAACTGGTAGGATTGATCATTATCAGGAAACAGGGAACAGATCCAAAGTCTGTTGTGCAAATGAACTATTTGAAGCAAATTTTAAAACCCAACAGCATGAGATAGTCAATGTGCGAAGTACATGTGTGAAGACTTCTTTACTTTGAACATCAATTTGATTGTTTTTTCATAATTTAGCTTCATCATGATACAGGTATATATTGACAGTTGAAGAATAAAGTTGTGATTCTGAATTCAAAAATAATGTATTTACCCTGAGGAAGTTGTTAACAGCCAATCTGGAGTAGATGAAGAGGATGGCATTCTTCCTTCTCTCCAGACGACCAACCTGACATTTCAGCCGCAGACACTCTGCCGTGGTGCAGTCCTACACACAGAGACACACACACCATTATTCATATAGAAAATAGTCAGTAGCATAGAGTTGCCTTACAGAGTGCGAATTTCCACTTAATTAACAATAGTCAGTTGTAATTAAATAACTGCAAATTTCATTTCCTGTCATCTCTCAACTGTTGCCTTTATTGGAAAAAAGTGCAGCAAAATTAGTAAGAAGCTCAGCCATTGTGATTGACTAGTATAAGTAGTGATTAACCATGATGATTAATTTGGCTGTCATTTTCTGGTGCGACCTGGCCTTTAGTCAGTCCCTTCTCATCAAAGTCAAAAAACTGACGATATGGTGAATTTTAGTACTTGCTGTTTTTATAACAGTACATATGCATACAGACCTGCTGCTTGAAAATATGTGAACCCTAAAGAGACAGTCAGTATTTTTATAAAAAATATGAAAAAAATGTAAATGTTACTCTATACCCCAATTCATAATACTGACATTCTAAATAACGGAAAACAGAAAAATGACATATTGTCATTGTTTATTTGATAAAAGTGGTTGCTCACAAAACCTCAGATTTCATGGGTGTAAAAATATGTGTATCCTTTCAGTTAATGTGGTATTGCCCCTCCTTTCACTGCAATAACCTCAACCAAAGGGTTTTTTTTTAGGGACTAATCAGTCTCTCACATCTGCTTTAGGGGATTTTTGCCAACTCTTCCTTGCAGAACGCAGCCAGTCGAGTGAGGCTGAATGGACGTCTGGCATGAAATGCCTGCTTCAGGTCCCGCTACAGCATTTCAATTGGATTGAGGTCTGGACTTTGACAGGGCCACTCCTGACATACTAATCTTCTTCTTCAGCCATTCCTTGGTCGTTTTGCTGGAATGCTTTGGATCATTATCATGTTGCATGATCGATTTTTGACCAAGCTTTAACTTTAAAACAGACGACTTGAAGTTATGTTCCAGGATTTTACAATATTAATCAGAATTCATGATTCTCTGGACTATGTGGAGTTGTCCAGCTCCTGTGGACGAAAAGCAGGGCCAGATCTTAACGTTCCCATTGGCATGCTTCACTGTTGGGTTGTTTAGGTGGTATGCAGTTATGACTTTTCACCAAACATGGTGGTTTTGGTTGTGACCAAAGAGTTCAATTTTGGACTCATCTGACCACAGAATGGACATCCAGATAGCGTCAGGTTTCTCCAAGTGCTCTCTGGCAAAGTTGAGACGGGCAGCTTTGTTCGTTTTTTGAGAGCTGAGGCTTCTTCCAGGCAACCCTCCAATGCAAGTCATGTTGACTGAGTTTTCTTCTTATTGTGGAAGCATGCACATGGATCCTAGATACTGCAAAAGAGGTCTGGGTCAGCTTTTACCTGAATTATCATTTTTCTTGCGGCTCTTGCAGATATTTTAGGTCGTCCACTTTTAGGCAAAGTTGCAGTCATTTTCAGTGCTCTCCATTTGTAGATGGTCTGCGTCATGGCAGACTATGAGATGTAAATTCATCTCACGGTCTACTAGATGAATTTACAGCATTTCCTAGACAAATGTGATGTCACTACCCTCTTCCTGAGTTCCTCTGAGATTTCTTTTCATCTTGGCATGATTGACCTGTAAGGGTTCACTTTGGTAATACTAAACTGACCTGGTTTGATCTCTATTTCAGTATATGGGACCAATAAACATACACCTGTCATTTCATATAACAAATACTGGTTCTGATTAAATAAAGAAATAACGCTAAAACAATAGAAAACTCCATATTGCTCAAGAGGTTCACATACTTTGAAACAGCCTGTACACCTACAGTGTTGATACTTTTGAAAATAATATAATTCTAGATCAAGTTTCTAATAATAAATACATCCTACAATAAATACACACAGCAGCTACTGAGAATGAAATGTCACATATGAATTAAACCTCCAGGTTTGTGTGTGTGTGTGTATGTATACCAGAGTTTGCAGGTCGTTCTGTGTCTCTCTTGACTCCAGGTCTCTCTTGCGGACATGGTTTCGGTTTCTTCCCTCAGTCTCTCTCTCTCTGGGTGGCACACTGCTGGTGTTCTTTGCTGAGGACAGTGGATTCTGACACACACACACACACACACACACACACACGCGCACGCGCACGCGCACGCGCACACGCACACGCACACGCACACGCACACGCACACGCACACGCACACACACACACACACACACACACACACACACACACACACACACACACACAGTTTACTATGCAATTGGTGCTGAGAATGGGACTGTGTAAAATTATATAGGTTGAAGGATTTCCAGTCATATTAAAATTATTACTCTAAAAGGCACATTATGCAGGATTTGTTGTTTGGTGTTTGTAAACACACAGCATTCAAAGTTGGCCCCAGCTCACCGGCTCACCCAGCGAGCGAGCAAGCGACACAGAGAGAGATTAACGGTGGTTGAATGAGCTAGAGATTGAATGAAGAAAGCAAGTGGCGCTGGCAAGAACAAAGCTGTGAATCAGGTAAATAAAACGTTACTTTCTGATTGTTTCACAGCAGTTATGTTTTAAAGCACAAATACACACGCCCACACCTCGGCACACCACGGCACAACCTTGTGGGAAGGTGCTGCATTACCAGATTTGGTGTGAATGCACAGCTTCATCCTGTCCACTGTGGCCGCTCTGCTCTGCATGTGTGTGTGTCAGTCAAACAGACACACTGACAGCAGAGGAGCAGCACACAGCAGCACGCTGCATACAGCAGAGGAGAGACGGAAGCACATAAAAACACAGTGATGTAACCTGGTCACTATGCTACGAGTTCCGACCACACACCCTGTGCACTCTTATTGGCTGGGGCCTACACACCCACTACCCAAGGAATGATGCCCAGAAATGTCCTGAACTAAAATAATAAGGTAGTTAGAAAGTACAGGCAGGGGGTAGGGTCCCTGCAGATAAATACACTGTCACATATTTCATAAGTCGTAAGTGATGATTGAGAGGGATTGTTTTTTAGGAAAATCCTACATAGTGTGCCTTTAAGTTTGATTTAAAGGGGACCTGTTATGCTTTTCCTTATTTGCAGTCATATATATATATATATATATATATATATATATATATATATATATATATATATATATATATATACACATATATAATGTTACAATGATATTAAACGTGGCTTAAGTGTCAAATAATGAGGTATATGTGTATAGAAGTAATCCCTGTGAGCAAAAAGCACCGGCTTCAAACTGCTTCCACGTACAGCACGCATGTTGTTCACTGCTCCACTCCGCTAACATTATGGCATTTTTACATTGTTATGGGGTTAGTCACACTAAGCCATGACTGGCGCACTGTGACTGTTTTTCCATTACACAGCAGGGCAAAGTAACTGAGCAGTTTATCTGTTGTTATCAGTTTATCTGGTCATCTGCAGCGCAGCTCTTCATCAAACATCATCATCACTGTGACTGTATCTACTTGTTCTCTTCCTCTATTCCTGCATTATTTTTGACTGATCCGCTCAACAAATGGCTCCAAATATCTCTAAATCTTGTTGTATAGAACTGTTTTTATTAAAGAATAGCACCACTAACAAAGCTCTGCTAATTCAGTGGTGAACACATTTCATTTCCTATCGATTCTTCAAAATAAAAACCTCCTGTTATTTAGTCATTTAAGAGCTTTTAATATGAAGCAGTAAAGCATGAAATATTGTGTTTTCATTGGCAGTAACTTAAATGATACCAATAAGTGCTGCCCCTAGCTAGGCGTCCTGAAGCTGGATAATCAGAACTGAGTGGGCTCATCGGGAGGGGGGTCTTAAAGAGACAGGAGCTAAGACTCACTGTTAGAAACAGAGGCTGAACTAAGGGTCAGTAGGTAAAAGGATCAGTGTAAGATAAATAAGGAGTGTAAGATAAATGTGGAGTGTAAGATAAATAAGGAGTTTTTTGAACATGAAGCATGCAAAGCTACTCTAGTGGAGCCTCAGAATAATAATATAGAGCTGGAAATGAGCATAATAGGTCCTCTTTAAAACACAGAAATGTGGATAATCATAAAATTGCGTTTTTTCAAATTATTCTTCAGCGTATGTATTAGAACAGTAGAACAACGATTCCCCTTAAAATTACGCTATCTTTGAGGTGCCAGCCAAACAGAATCACCTGATTCGTCAGAGAGGTTACAGGGTGTGTATGGCCGTGTCTACAGGGCTAACCTGCTGTTATTACTGCCTGATAATTCCCCTGGACTGTCATCGTGTTTGACTCCATTATGTATAACAAGTACAAGCCTATAATTAATACTATTTGAATTACTGACAAATCCAGAGATATGGGCTGCACGCCGCTCTGCACTCTCATATAGTGATGGAGCCTCCATCCTACATGTCTTTTGCATTAAGATAGTTAAACTGCCAGCAGTTTTTGTTTACGTAGTTTGTGCTCCACTTCATTCACAGTTATTCTAAAAATATTTTGCCACAAAGCTTACTGGCCAACTGCCATTTTAGCTTGACAAATAACTGTGAGAAACTGCAACAGCTTAAAAATTGATCCAGTCCTATTACCATAAAATCAGCTTGTTATGGTCAGAGTGTAAATATGACAATTGCCTGGCAGCATTACTGAGGTTTAGAGAATCATCTTCAGCATGTAAACACACAGACACACATGGATACACAAGCAAAGGTGATAAAAACTTCAAGTTCCCACAGATGTTTTCCCTGGACACAGAAGCAAATTCTGACAAAAATTCCCAGAAATTACCTGGACATGTATGTGCATTCTATTGTGTGTGCTTGCTTTTGTGTATTCTCACCGAGACGTTGAGCGGGTTGATCTCCATGTCGGTGGTGCAGTTGATGGGTCCCTCAGTCTCGTAGCTGGTGATGTAGAGCAGAGAGCCATTCTTGAACTGGTATGGCCATTCCACCTCCAGGGCTGCCTTACTGAAGGTACTGGGCCCACTGTTTAGGAGCTGAGAGGAGGCAAAAATGCCAGGATTTTAAATTATTGCTTCAAAGAACAATGTGCTCAGCCAATACTGCAGAGCTGAAACCATCAGTCCATGAATCGGATATTCGCTACACTGAAAATTAATGTGAAACTTTTTTCATAATTTATCGATTTGATGATATTGATCATTAGAGCAATTTTTTAGAAACAGAAATGGCAAATTAGCATCTTAAACATGAATATTCTATTTATCTTGGTCTTCTATGATAGTAAATTAAATAAACTTAGCACAAAAAGTAAGGAAATTTGTGTTTGGTAGATTATTTCTTTGTTGTAACAATGCTTCCTGGTAATCTTATGGTAAATCTTATGCTGTTAGAAAGCCTGTTTATTTCCTTTTTAAATGATGTCACATTTGTAAAGAACATGCATTTGAGTACGTGGGTTGCGCCCATGAAAAATTTGCCAAATCTTCTCTGCCAATGCCAAACAGCTTATTTTGCCTGTGAGCATGAGCCCTGCTACAGTGGTCAGTAGGTGTCTGCTTAGAGAATCGGCATGCCACGTTTGTACCATCTCCAAAGTGAAGGCCAAGTTCCATATAACGGGGGATGTCAGAGACAGGCTGCGAAGTGAGCGTCCCAAGAAGACAACACCCTAAGAACACCGTTTCCTCACCCTGTCAGGACTTAGGTACCGTAGGCTGTCTTCTACAGATTTGAAGTCAAGGTTTGCAGTACGATATGGCCGACGGCTCACTGCCCAGACAATCCGGAACAGACTGCACACAGCCAATCTCCAGTCTAGGGCTGCAAGGAGGCCTATCATGCCTGCCCTTCAGCATAAGGCCTGTTTGCACTGGTGTCAGAAACAAATGCAATGGAACCTGAACATGTGGAGGAACGTTATGCTCAGCGATGAGTCCAGATTCTGCCTATGGCAGTTGGATCATAGGGTCAAAGTGTGGAGAAGATGCGGAGAATGCTATGCTGATTGCTGCACCGACAGAGTAACATCTTTTGGTGGAGGCAGTGTGATGGTGTGGGGCAGCATCTCCCTCGCTGGAAAAACGAAACTTGTCATCATAGGAGGCGATCTCAATGCAGAGATATCGAGATGAGATTCTGCAACCAGTGGCAATCCCATATCTCCACAGTCTGGGACTGAACTCTATCCTCCAAGATGACAACGCTCGCCCCCAGAGCGGGGTTTATCAGAGACTACCTCCAGAATTTGGGAGTGGAGCGGATGGAATGGCCTGCCAGCAGTCCTGACCTCAACCCCATTGAACACTTGTGGGATCAGCTTTGGCGTGCTGTTCGTGCCAGAGTGACCAACACAACCACCTTGGCTGACTTGCGACAACTGCTGAATGCCATCCTACAGCAGTGTGTGACCAGGCTGGTGACCAGCATGAGGAGGAGGTGCCAGGCTGTTGTGGCTGTGTATGGTTCTTCCACACGCTACTGAGGCTCCTGTTTGTTAATGAATACATTTTTAAATGGCCAATATGTCTTGTTTCTTCAAACTTCATTCATCCAATCCACCAAACACCAAACACGAGTCAATGACAGAATAAGCTGTTTGGCATTGGCAGAGAAGATTTTCATGGACGCAACCCACATACTCAGCTCTGCTGCTCATCCCACAAATGCATGTTCCTTACAAATGTGGCACCATTTAAAAGGGAAATAAACAGGCTTTCCAACAGTATAAGATTTATTGCCAAGAAGCATTGTTACGACAAAGAAATAATCTACCAAACACAAATTTCCTTACTTTTTGTGCTAAGTGTATTTGTGAGTTTTGGATTGCTGGTTAGACAAAACAAGACATTTGAAGATGTTATCCTGGGCTCTGGAAACTTCTGATGAGCGTTTTTCATGCTTTGCTGACGTTTTACAGACTAAACAATTAGCAAATAATGATCAATCAAGAACATAATGTTTAATTGCAACCCTACAAATACTGCTTTCTCATTGGTCTATTAAGACCCTTTCAGATATTATGTACATGTGATTGCATGTCTGATTAATCATCTGCTTCACTTTCACATGAGTGTCAAGGTTGCAATCTAATGAAGCCTGACCTTGAACATTTCTAGAACACTTTAAACATGGAACAGGTCAAACTGAATGCTATGAGATTAATGTAAAGATCACAGCAGCACAAGCATATCAAATATGCATCTTGTTTTGGCTTCAGAGGTCACTGTAATAAATGAATCACTCATCTCTTGCACAAAGGACATAAAATCTGTTTAATGAACCACAAGACACTCTGAACAAGCATTTTTTGGCTCTTCAGTAGAAGCTTGTATGATGAAAAATATTAAAAACAGGCTAAAAAAAAATTCATCACTGATGCAGTCTGCTAAACATCTGAGAACACTCTACCTCCTTCATATGTTATTTTCCAACTCAGTTGTTCTCCCTCAGTGACACCTCTTCCTCTCACACACACCAGCTGGCAAATATCACCTAGCATTGTGGTTCCTTCCATAAATGTCTAAATAAAGCTGTAACCAACACTGATGTAAAAGACACCTACCTGAATGGCAAAAATCTGTCACTAACATAATTAATGTATTCCATGTGTGAAAAGGGCTTTATTTCTTCCTCTTTGCAAAACACTTAAGGTTTCACAGATTGGCTAAAAAAGGCTTGACAGCGGCTGTACTAAGGAGTGCCATCACTCATTTGGAGGGAAATAATTTGAAAGAGAACCAGATTGGAAGCCTTTGAAAGGATGCAACTCAAACACCTGGTACAACCTGGACTCATTCTTAAAGTACAACAACTTTAAGAATGAGTCATTATTCTAGAACATGCGCTTCAACAAGCAGCAACAAAGTCTGGTAGCTCTCAATTTTTACTAAATTTTACTTATTTTTGTTGTCAACTCTCTGCCCAACAAAAGTGATGAGCTGGAGATACTGGTGAAGAAACAAAGTATACCATGAGTGCAGCCTCATGTGTTTTACTGAAACCTGGTTGAATCAAAACATCTCCTGACTCCTGTGTGGAACTACCTGGCTTCACTCTCATACAGAAGGACAGAGACACTAATAGTGGAAAGAAGAAAGGAGGAGGACTGGCTTTATTTGTGAATCAGAGATGGTGTAATCCTTTGCATATTACTGTCAAGGAGAAGATGTGCTGTCCAGATATTGAATTATTGGCAGTTGGTATGAGACCATACTATGTACCAAGAGAATTCAGTCATATCATAAAACTTGTGTACATTCCTCCCAAGGCAACTGCTGAAGTTCCATGTGAAGTTCTCCATGAAACTGTTGCCAGGATATAGACTAAACATCCTGAGGCACTTGTATTAATATCTGGAGATTTCAACCATGTGAAACTGTCTTCCCACCTGACTGGATTTACAGTTTGTTAATTGTCCTACATTGGACATTGAAGTGGTGCACACCTACAAATATCTAGGGGTCCTTGTGAATGACAAGCTGGACTGGTCCCCTAACACCGACACCCTCTACAGGAAGGGGGCAGAGCCACCTGTTCTTCCTGCGGACACTGAGGTCCTTTGATGACTGTGTGGAAATGATGACCATGTTCTACCACACGGTGGTGGCCAGTGCACTTTTTTTTGCTGCAGTGTGCTGGGGAGGCAGCCTTACAGACAAAAACACCAAGCGATTAGACAAGGTGGTCAAAAAAGTGGGCTCAGTGCTGGGCAGGAGATTGGACCCGCTAAGATCTGTGGTGGAGAGACACACACTGAACAAACTGAAAGCTATAATGGACAATAGAAGACACCCTCTCCACTGCCTCCTGGAGCAGCAGAGGAATAGCTGCAGCAGTTGGCTCCTCTCACTGTGCTGCAGAATGGAGCGATTCAGGAGATCCTTCGTCCCCACAGCAACAAGACTGTTCAATGCCTCCTGAATTGACTGGATAGTTTTGTTTTTTTTTGTTTTTATATTTTGATGAGCTCTTGACAATTTGAATTTCCGTCCTGGAATCAATAAAGTAATATCTATCTATCCATCTATCTATCTATCTATCTATATTTTCTCCTCAGCGTGCTCTGCTTAAGGGGTTCTCAACCTTTTCTAACTTAAGGCCCAAGTTCTTTCTGAAGACATCCTTCCCAAATAAATGAAAAAAAACAAAACAAAACCAAAACATGACAAAAAAACTGGGCTGTAAATATGTGTTATGCCACTGTCGGCTGTAATGACCAAAATAAATATTCTGCTTACCCTCAGTGAGACACTTGGGCTTGCCTCTGGGAAATAATGATATAAAGTTGTGGTGGGATGGGTGAGAGGGTGACATGCAGAGTAGCATTCCAAATTGCTTTCAGTTTGTTCCTTGACTTTGATTTTGTGACAGTCACAATGGAAAACCATGACTCACATAAATAGGTAGTGGTGAAAGGTCACAGAAATTTGATTGCCTGTTTTGACAGAGAGGAATACTGACTGGCAGCCAGTATCCAGAATGAAGCAAGGTCAACTTGTGTTAGCTGAGGCTTCAGACTGCTGTCTACTGATCATTTCATTTTCCAACACAGTGGACAGAGCCATGTCTTCTGAGAAAGCTAGCTAGTTAACAGTGGTAAAACATGTTTGTCTCTACCTAATGATGTGTTGTGATTGGCGTGATTGGATATTCAAACATAACTGGTCATTGAAATTATGCATTTTAGTTTGATGTTTTTCATGTGTGTGAATTCTTGAGCACATTTAGATATAAAAATAACTAGCTTTGTAAATTACCAAAAAAAATGTTTTAACCATTTGGCAGTGCCACTGCCTCCATGGCCCACTAGATGGTGCTTCTGAGGCCCACCTGTGGTGACTGGTTGAGAATGGCTGCTCTACATCACTGATATCTTATGTCTGTCTGGAGGTTTGTGACACATAAGGCCTAAACACGCTCGAAGCGTCTGATGCGCGTTTTGAATTACACCCATTGTTTTCAATGGCCGAACACGCACTAGAAGCGTTATGACGCGTGTCAAACTGCCTTGACTGCCTACTCCGACCTTTTTTCGATTTTTGGAGCGTCAAATGAGGACCCAGCGCCCAAAGCTGTTTTCTCTGCAGCCGAAAAAGAGAGAGATAGCGCAAGTCAGCTGAGCACTGGCGAGCAAGAGAGAGAGAGAGACAGCACGGCAGTGGTCGAGCAAGGAGAGCGAGTGGTAGTGAGAACAAAACCTCTGAATGAGAGAAATAAAACGCCATATTCTGATTATTTCATGGCAGTCATGTTTTAACGCACAAATAAATAACCATCAAACAGTCAACAAATGATTTACTGTGGACATTGTCGCTCTTAGTTTCAGTTTCATTGCCACTGCATTTCTCCTTTTCATTCATTCATTACATCCAACTAGCGGTTAATTCAAGGACAAAATGAAAAATTTGTGTTGGTTCTGTGGTGTTGGGATTTCAAATCTGACGCTTGCAGTGCGCCATAGGAGCATCAATTGACACGCGTCAATTATCGCTTCCAGTGCATTTAGGCCTATACTGTCATCATTAATTTGAACCAATGGCTGTTCTTCATTGATTTTGTGGCTGTGCAGTTCATTTGTTCACCATTCTGTGTGGCCTTAGAGTTACACAGAATGGTGTAACTCTAAGGCCACACCAGTTTTTAAAGTCCCTAAAACTGTGTTTTGCTTATTGTTGCTTCACTGTGATCTTTGTTCATCACTGTGCAGAATGACGTTTCTCTGTGCTCACCTTAAAATTCAGTTTAAGACGCATACATACGAGCAGAATCTGTGACATCACAACTAATTTGGAGCCAATCATGGTCCTGTATACATCTTACACAAGTGTGATGTGGAAACTTGAAGGCTCCAGTGCACATACACTGAGAACCCTAATACTGTATATATTAATTTATATAGTACATATGTGTGTGTGTGTGTGTGTGTGTGTGTGTGTGTGTGTGTACCTCATAGACATGCACTATTTGTGGTCCGATGTCGTCTCCCACCACAGGAGGTTCTTTAGGTTTCCAGTTGGCAATGGGCAGCAGCACCTGACCAGGAGATGACGTCCTGGGAAGAGTGCAAACACACACACCCACATTTTTAAGGTATAAGTTGCAGCCATAGAGATACAGATCGTATACAGTTGTGTTTTCCAAACAAAAAGATATAGAAGTACAGTATGGATTCATTTACAGGATCACAGTCACAGTTTGTATTCCCACAACTAGTCAGCAGATGAGAAAGTAGTCTCTGTTCTCAGTTAAGCGCCATTTCTTCATCACTACCTAAACCTACAATAACTGTTTTTTTGGCCACTTAGTTGGACTTCAAACGAATAGCAAGCTATACTGTATGTGTATGTATTTGTGTATGTGTAGAGCTGAAACAAGCCATTAATCGTTACTAATTGATTGATCAATTCATCAAAAATTAATCAGCAACTGCTTTAATAATTGTTTAATCATTTAATATTTTAAGCATTTAATTAGTTTTGGCTCCGACTGCTAAAATGTGGATATTTACTGATTTTCTGTGACAGTAAATTCAACGTCTTTGGTTTTGGACTGTTGGTCAACTTTGGGAAATTGTGATGGGGATTTCTCCCTATTTTCTTGCATTTTATAGACAAAACTAATAATCAATTAATCAGGAAACTAATGAGCAAAGTAATCAATTAGCAGCCCTGTTAATAGCAACCCTAGTGTGTGTGTATTTGTGTTTTACCCTCTGATGGAGACCTTAGCGAGGACAGCCAGCTTGGTGATGCTTGAGACTCGAGGACTGGTGTTGTTGAACTGGTTAGAGCTAAAACACAGAGAACACAAACAGTGAATGGATCCATCATCTCCATGTGATGAAAACTAAACACGAAATACTACAAATGTGCATAAAATATATATACAAACAGATGTAAAACTAGAGACTTTAAATAGATGGATGTATGTTTCTGTTGCAGGTGTGCTAGAAATACCCACAGGGTGGTGCTGCTGCCTTTGACCTGACAGAAGAGGAGGCTGTGTGTGGAGTTTTCACACAAACTGATTAAGTTATATGTAGATATCTTCTTGGACCGCAAGAAATTGTAAGGGGTATTTTTAAAACTTTTTTTAAAGATGAACCATTAATGGATTAATCAAGACAATAGTAGTAGTCAAAACATGTAAGTGTATCCTCCCAAACAGCCTGCCTACACAGGCATCCTGACACATTTTAAAGACCAGTAAATCTGACACTCACTGTTGCTGAGTGGCAGATTTACTGGTTGTTGAAGAAGAGCTGAAGAAGATGGAGGTGTCAGACTGTAACCAAAGGCTACTGAAACCTGTCATTAACATACGTCTTCTTTCCACAAACACCAAGATTCACACAGAAGAATGTCTGTGTTGCTGAACTGGGCTGTGTGCTGCTTCCTTCAGAGTTTCAGGAGGGTTTTTTGTCATTCAAATGAGCACTGTGAGAGACACAGCTCTGCTCTAATGAATGCTGATGTAAGGACTGGGCCTGCTGAGGCTGTGTTCAGATAGACAACAGCACTGTGTGAAGAAATACAGCCTCTTGGTGTCCTGATAGCTGGATGTTTAAGACACATTCCAGATTACCGCAATGTCCCCTGTTCCCTCTCTTTTCCTATCTGCTTCTCTACTCTACACTATCAAAGAAAGGTAAAAATGCCAAAAAAAATTAAAATCATAGCCTCCACATTCATTTCAAGGGTGTTGTCACATACAGCTCCATCAAAAAATGCAGGGTCATCTGGCAAAAGAGTCACTGTGTTGGCCAATCGCATACGTGCAAGCAGACCTTCCAAGTAGTTTACTTTGTGATGTGAACAGTTTATTCTTGCTGTTTAGCTTGAAATCATGGAGACAGAATGAAAAGATTGTTGTTCTGATAACTTTCTACAGTTGTATGATCCTGTCTCAGAGAATTTAAACTACTACTACAAACTTGTGAATCTGTTTCTCCTATTGGGCTTCCTGAATTCTGACAGAATTATGACTTTAAAGTCAGAAAGAAAGTACATGTCTCAAAAGCAATCCTGTCGCATTGCTTTTGATGTTTCCTTTCTGGTGCAACTCCATGCAAGGTGGTGGTCTTCTTTGGGCCCATTGGGCAGGGGTCCGTTTCACAGTTGATTTCTCAGTTTCTTTCTCAGTTGATTTAGCTCCTAGCCACTATTTCTCGTAGCAAAAGTCTTTGTTACAAATGTCCAAAACAAACTGACAATCATAGACATATTTCCCTTGCACTCCACACAATGACACAGATGTGACGTAGACATGGACAAAGACACTGCACAGTCGGAACTAGGAGAGGCTGCTGCAAATGTTGTCGCGCCACCATCACACCAGTTCATGGAGAAAGAGAGAGAGAATACCACCAAAAAGGGCCCCTTCATTTCTCTTTTTATTTTTACAAAATAACTCTTCTGTTTGCTTCCTCAGTGCAATTTCTCCATGAGTTGTAAAAAACAGTGATATGCACATGTTAATCTGTTGATTGATTTCTGCCTGTATGTTGAGAGGTTCCCAACACAAAGAAAATAGCTGTATATGAATAGATAGAGGAGAGTGTCAGTGTTCCAAGGATATATGATCCATGTTGATAGTATATTCTGAGCCTTAGTAATGTTCAAGTTAGTGATGAATTCAATCATATCAACAATCAAAGACTCAGTGGGGAATATCATCCAGGACCAACAAACCATAAATAATATTTTCAAAACATACTACTGTAAATTATATAAAAATGACAAAGAGAAAAATTCATCAGAAATTGATATTTTTGTGGATAAAATCACATTACCTACACTAAAACATCAGGCTGATGTCTTGGACAACCGACTGACATCAACAGAATATGAAAAAATGCACTCAAAAAAATGTCAAACAATGAAGCCCCTGATCTGGATGGTTTCCCTGCTGAATTCTATAAGTGCTTTTGATCAACACTTTCACCTTTATTCACCAGAGTAGCAGATGAGATAAAAAGATCAAAGTCCATCCCAAAACATATGCATATAGCACTCATCTCAGTACTACTTAAACCAAATAAAGACCCAATCCTCTGTACAAGCTATCACCCCCTATCGTTAATCAATACAGATATTAAAATCATTAGTAGAGTATTAGCAATTAAAATCGAATCAATCATTTCATCTCTCATCCACCCAGATCAAACAAGATGTATTAAAGACAGATATTCCTCAGAAAATACACGCCCCCTCTTCAATCTGATGAACACATCCCATCGACACAAAATCAATATCAATATCCTTCCTATTAGATGCAGAAAAGGCATTTGATAAGAGTAAACTGGACATTCCTCTTCAAAACTCTAGAAAAGTCTGGCTTTGAAAAATCATTAATTCAATGGATCAAATTCTCTACAGCACACCCAGGGCAACAGTCACTATAAATGGATTAACTTTACAAAACTTCACACTCTGCAGAGGGACCAAACAAGGATGTTCTCTCTCACCATTACTATTTGCCTTATTCATCGAACCATTAGCTGCAATAGTACGTCAAAATAACAGTATCACCGGCATCACATCAAACAACATAACACACAAAATCAGTCTTTATGCAGATGACATTATTTCTACAAATCCAAATAAATCACTCAGTGAAGTTATCAAAATCATCAACCTTTCTGACTATTTAATAAATTGGAACAAATCAACTATTTTACCATTGTGTCAGCATAAATGGAATACTACACCTCAGAACAGAAATATTACACAACACAAGATGCACACAGTGGGACTTACCGGATCAGACATATGTATTCACTGTACCCTAAACATGACTGACCACTACTTCCATGCACTCTGGGACTTCCCACCAGTACAACATTTCTGGAAAGAAATAACTACTAAATTATCACTGTTCTTTGGGTGCACCATACTTGGACATACTTGACACATCACAAAAACAAATCACAACACCTTTACTGGGGTCCCTTTCACAAAGCAGGTTCAAGAAACTCTGAGTCTAATCCTGAACTCTGAGTTGATCAACTCTGAGATAGGAAACTCTGAGTTTCCAGTTCCAGAACAGCTGATTTGAGTCAGTTTATTCAACTCGGAGTAGTTTCACCTGGAGTTAAGCGCGTGCACCACAACTATAACAGCCAGCATCAATGGAGCCCCGATTCAACGAGTCACCATGGCAACGGGGAAGAGGAGGGCGGCGTTTTTCACCCCACTAGAACTAGAAATCTTAATGCGATAATACGGCGAGTTTGAACATGTTTTCAAAAAGAAGTGCAACACCGCTGCAGCTGCAAAAGAGAGGGAGACGGCGTGGGAGAAAATCGCTGCTCGGGTCAATGCCTAAGTTTAAATGTAGTCCTTTGCAATCACAATAATATTACAGAGGAATACTGCTTGATTGGTCGCCTATTAATTTATTTCATTTAGGTCCAATCCCGCGAGAGAGAAGCGCACTTGGCAGCAGTTTAGGATGAAATATAAAAACATTGTTCAAACAGGTGAGACCTCGGCATAATCTCATGGGGGTACCTCATTTTGATCATGTTTTACATTGTAAAGTAAATATTAAGTGGCTGTTTGACTGAGCAGCTGTTTTATCCCCAACATAATGCTGGTTTCACACACATAAATGTCTTCTCATTTACATCATGTTCTTTTAAATAATTAAGCCTATTTAAACTAACACATACTTCTACTCAGCCAACAGAAAGAAGGCAGATGCCCGTAAAACGGGTGGTGGCCCAGCACCGCCACTTCTAACGGAGGCAGGGGAGCTGGCCCTAAGCCAGAATTTAGGAAGGCCAGTGGCTGGCTCCGACATTGTACAAAAAACTTCCGTTTGCAAAGAAACGCAGCGCAACACACAATATCTGCTGGGATGTGAGAGCATGACTACGATTGGTAATGTTGCAAATGTAAGGACGGATTAGGTTGTGTATGTAGATGATGGACTGTGACGTGAAACGGTTCCGCTCAAAAAGATCTGGAAATGCAAGAACATCTATGCGCGGTCTCCTGACCATCTCTCTAACCATCTCTCGACGAATATTTAATTCTCTGCGCAGTAATGCTGCACCTTCATCCACGGGATCGTTATCAAAAGGACATGCCATGTTAGTGAAAAATGTTACTGTGCCTAATGGACTTCTAATATACTGACTCTGATTTTTTTAAATGACAGACGGCAGAACTAGGCAACGCCAAAACTCGCCTGCTGACTGAATGAATGAGGAAATCAAATGGAGTGTGTGGCTCTGAAAGAGGGCAGAGACTGAGAGAAACTCGAGGTTCATTGAGAAAAACCTGGTCCCGACCAGGTTAGGTTCATAGAGTCTGTTGCTACGGTAACTGACCGAGAGCTTAAGTTACCCCTCTCTCTGAAACAGGCTAGAGTTATCCCTCTTTCTCTGGTTTGAGTTACCTCCCTTTTTGAAACGGAAAACTCAGAGTTTCCCTCATTTCAGGGTTAACAGACCCTGAGTTTTCACTAAACCTGCTTTGTGAAACGGACCCCTGGTAGCCCTAACTATCGCCAAAAAAGTATTTTACTAAATTGGAAAAACAGAGAACAACTCACCATCTCAGAGTGGTTAAATTTTTTAACAAGACAGGAACAAGACAACTCTGGAACAAAACTCAGCCCTACAAAAAAAAACATTCTGACCAATTCAATGAAAAGTATTCAAAACTTCTTAAATCTCTTGAGTTGCCGGTGAGGTAGTGCCACAACAAAGTCAAACAAACAACATCCATGAACATTCACACACATACACGAACACAAATAGGATCATACACACACACTCTTGCAAACACATTCTCTTTAGAGGCATACGTACAAGTGTAAACATGCTCACACAGACACAAACATACAACATTGAAACTGCTAAGGAAAAGAAAAAACAGAAACACCTTTTTTCTTTTCGTCATCATTGTCGCATAATGTTTTATTGAAATTTCCTCCTCATTTGTTTCTATTTAATTTATTTACTCATTCATCGACTCTTTTCCACTACCGACTGTCCCTTTGTTTGTTTCTACTATTAGTGCTACCACAAATATCATTAATGATTCAAATACTTTTATGCCCAAACTCACTCTACTCACACTCGTAGTGATAAGAACTATCATAGAGAATGAATTGAAAAAAGTTTAGAGAGTTATGCTTTATTCCTGTTCTTTATGCACGGGAACTTTGTATATATGTTCAAGACATAGTGCAGGATGTCTCAGGCACTATTGAACGGGCACTACAGTTCATCCGATCAATTTCAGCTCAACTCAAAATTGTGGTCTCCAGACATGTGAGGCGTTTAGGGAACATGGGTAAATTATAGTGTCTATGATAGCCTGTGTGTGAGGCATTTAGGGAACATCGGTAAATTGTAGTGTCTGCTGATAGCTTGCATCTCAGGCGTTTAGGGAGCATCAGTAAATTGCAACATCTATCGATAGTCTACATGAGAGTTATTTAAAGGATGGGCACTGTTCTCTCTAGGTACTGAGAAATCGTCCCGTTCCGAACAGACATGTTTTGAAAGGGCTGGACTGTACCTGACCATCTGCAGGTCAAACTTCACAGAAGTGTCCTCCTCCGACAGCTGGTGCACACTGAAGCGCAACTCGGCCAGCACCTGACCAATCACAGCACAGGAAGCAACAGCAAAGGACCAGGAGTGGAAAAACAGGAGGGCACAGGAGAGAACACACAACACCATGTTAGGATCCATCATGTAGAGGAACTGCCTGCCATCATTATTTTACTGTCTTAAAGGATAAGGCTGGTGATTTTCTATAATTTTCTTATTGTCAACAAATCTCATAGGAATAAGAATAATAAGATTATTTATATATACACACATCAGGCTTTGCTTTCTTCATCTGTTTTTTCTGATATTTAACTTATCCTTCACTGTACATGATCAGCGAAACCTCTGTAGTGAAATCTGTAGGATCTGTACAGCAAGAGATACTATACTATTACAGGTACAGTAATGTGGCTGACAGCAGTTATCACTGACCTTGGTTCCTCCCTTCATGGGGTTTCCCAGGTCACACACCACCATCTTGGTGTGGTTCTCTTTCTTGTAAGCACAGGACAGCCTGGTGAGGGTCTGTTAAAAACAAATTTATTAGAGATGTGATGGTATCAAATTTTCATGCTACGATATTGTGGCCCAAAATATTCCAGTAAATGGTATTATCCCAATAAATACCAAACTTTTCTGAAATACTACTATTAGTTTTAAAATATAGCCAAATTTCTTCACATCATGGTCGCCCTGGATTAAATCAAATTGAACAGACTGAGCTGTATATTGCTGCTGCTGCAAATGAACTGACAACACAAACAAAAGCAGGCTGGTTGTTTAGAGTTCGAAAAGGTTGACTGGAAATTTGGTGTTCATAACTGTGTGAAAGAATCCAAAACTCCTGCACTCTTCAATCATTTGTACTGACTTTATTTCTAATGTATCAATCCTCAGACTTTAATCAGGTATAATCATGAATGGAAATTTAGAGTGTAGAATGTGTGGAGTTCATTAACTGACCCATCTGTTTAGGATAAGACTTTCTCAAGGACAAGAACTGTAAGTTGCTGCTGGGTGTTAATAATTGTATTTGTGTCAATAATTGGACCACAGCACAGTTTGGACTCTTATACACCACTCGCACCACCTGCCTGTCTGCACAGCATTGTCCACATCATTAAAACTTGATGATAACTTACAAACATGAGCACAAGTCTTGTCCCGCAGCTTGTTGAACGAGCCACCAAACAAACATTCACCGGGGAAAAGTGCACAGCTAACGTCAGTTAGCAGCTAGATAGCTAATTAGCTGCTCAGTTGCAGCACATTAAACAGCATGTAAACATACCTGCAGATGTCACTTGAGACCTGTTAAATGCTGGTTTGGTCATTGCTCTTCAAAATCCCTGTTAGCGACGCGCTGTCTTTCCATGACTTGTACTTACAGCAGTTTGTTTACTTTGTCTTAAATGAGACATTAAATTTTGAAATTAATCCGCGGCTCACATGCGTGCCGAACCGTGGGGGGCGATCGGTACGGATCACGGATAAACTACGATCCATTAAAATCTAAATTGGGCTGTATGGTTGAATATCAGGAATTGAGATCCCAGTATTTCCAGGGAAGACCTGAGACTTGATAAACAATATAGCTATAAAGCTGCTTATATTTAATTTGAAATTATTTTATTTAAACTACGATTCTAAGACACCAATTGTATTTTGGAATTTCCAATGATAAACAGGCCTCAGTGTAAGTGACATTACCTGACTGCGGACTACCCCGGTGAAGTCAGCCTGTTGTGGAGGGTAGACGTGGAGTTCGGCCTCATAGGCTCCTTCTCCCTGGTTTTCAGCACTGATCTCCAGTGTCAGAGCGTTATCATCACCAATGTAGATCTGCTCGCGGTCACTGTCGTACAACAAAGAACAACAATAGTAACACAATACAGAATTGCTAAATGTTTTTTATTTCAGCCTAATATTCCTTGTTTTGAAGGGCAACAATACTGTCATTTGATATGAGAAAGAATGAACAAGAAAATGATGCAATTTGTTGACATTTACTAAAAATGAGGTAAACATCACTGAGACTTTTAATCACTATATCACCCTATTTATAGCTTATTATTTAGATGAAACCCTGACATGACTATAATCAGTCCAGCACGCAGACTGTAGTAATGACAAGAGAGCAGAAAGATGAACAATTTCCCACCTCTTCACAGACAACCTCAGGTCGGGCTTACAGATGTTGTCATCTCCACAGTCCAACAGGATGTGAGCCTGAGGGAAGAAACAAAGTAAAGAAAAGGGAGGACAGGAGGAAGGAAAAAGAAAACAAGAAAAGAAAGCAAATAGAGAAAACAAAGAATCAAGTCTAAGAAAGTAAAAAATAGATAAATAAAACAATAAAATGGACAAAAGAGGATCAGTCATACAAAAGTGAAACTGAATCGTCAACCCATCCTAATATAATCATCAGGAAAACGTGAACACTGCTCACAAAACAAAGACACACAACCCGTTTTCACATATAAACTCTGGACAATGGGCCTCGTTCACAAACAGTTCATTTCATACACACAAATTTGTGCTTAAACCATGCATGCAACGTTTTAAGCACAAATCTGGGATTCATCAATATGTTCTTATCTGAATTTGTTCTTACTCTGTGAACAAATTTAGAACTGCCTTAGACCATGCATATGCACAAATCATAAATGTCTTAAAAAATGATACAGTTGATATTTATTCAATGTAAACAGTATATTAGAACTACAATTATTTAAAAAAAATACTGGGCCTAAATATACAACATTTAAGTGTGAAATTGCTGATAATACACAACTTATTTACCAACTATAAAATTATTAGTTAAAACATTGTAATCCATAAATCATCATCATAAATGTAATGAAATTATCAATATATTAAAATTGTCCTGTTCCTACTTTTAGATGACAATAGCTTATATTTCAGAGTTTCCATATTGGAATGTGAAAGCGATTAATTTCCCATCAGATTTGGCTGTGATATATGCAGCTGGTTAACCAGCAGCCTGTTCAGTGTTCCTCACAGCCTGACATTTCAGCAGTGGTACAGGGAGGGGTGCTCTGCTTTCAGTACATCATGGCCTGTTGTGGACAGATACAAAACACGATGCGCACCAGGTGCAGCAGTAGAGATTTATTTAGATCAATTCCACAGATCTACACATTTAAACAACTATTTTATTTTGTTATGGACGTAGTGGTGCAACAGGCATGCAGACTGTATTTACAATCCAAATGGTTGTGCCAATGAAATGTTTACCAGCCAAATCTACCTTTTCTGGCTTCTACTTCTGAGCAGTAAAGTTTTTCTGCATTTTTACAATCACTTTTTGCAATGAGTGACAGGTCTCTGCACTGCTGCACCGCTCCAACAGAGCTTTCCTTATATAGAGAAATGAGGGTGTGGTTGTATGCTAATTACCAATAGCGTGCACATACCTGTCAATTTAGAATGATTCTGATTCACTAACATACACACTGTGGTAAGAGAAAATTGGCCAGTGCGCATGTGTCATGAATGTGACGGTAATTTTGCGTGTGCACTTAGTTTGTGCGCCAAGTAACATTTCTACGCACACATAAGTGAATGAGGTCAAATGTCCAGAGAATCAGCTCCGGACATTTTCCAGAGTTCACACATGTAGCACACAGCAACAAACTGTGTCAGACGCGATGTCATAATACTCCGTTTGTTTTAGGCGAGGGGTGCAGGAGACAGGACATGACACAAAAAATATGCTGCGATTGTAATTTAAGCTTTTATTTATTATTTGTTTTATGAGAATCACAGGAAGTCATCTCATTAGCACTACCTTCACAGTGTAGGATTCAGGCCCAGTCAAAACAATGCCACTTAGCTGGCCTGCTGCATTTATCCAACACCAGCAGCATGTGTAAAATAGTGGCTGTAGATGAGAGGGTAGTTGACTGCAAAGATGTCGTATTTAAGTTTATGTTCTGCTTGTTCAACAGTTGTATGATAAATTGCTTGTACCATCTCCTTACTGGCTGATTTTGTTGGACTTACGGCAGCGAGCAGTTGTAGCCCACTTGCTTGCTATGAATTCTCCGGAGAATTCACTGCTGTATTCACACATGGGCTCAATCGGACATTACACGGACTTTGTACTATGGAGTTGGCAGGGTAAAGTCCGTTTAATGTCCGGTCTGACTGATTCAGACATCTGCGTTCATACATACAGCTCCTCCACATAATGTCCTGAAAATTTCAGGGTTGCAGTGCATGTGTGAAAGGGGCTACAGAGTGGTGTTACCTGCTTGGTGACATTGGACGGGGCTGACATGTCCAGGATGGGCAGGAGCCCGGTTTGGTCTGCAGCTCGCTGGTAGTCCAGACTATACTCCATCACCACAGAGATAGGAGTGATCTTATCCCGAAACTCACGATCATCCTGAGAGAGACAGTGAGAGAAAGACAGAGCCCAAGACAGGGAGAGAGAGACAGAGATCGAGGGAGCAACAGAGAGAGCGGGACAGAGAGCAAGAAAGAGACAGAGATCAAAAGAGCAACAGAGATCAAGAGGGCGAGAGAGAGACAGATCAAGAGTGCGAGAGAGAGAGAGATCGAGAGATCGCAAGAGTGACAGAGAGCGAAAGATTGAGAGTGAGACAGAGTGAGAGAGAGAGCGAGAGAGAAAGAGAGAGAGAGGGAGAGAACGAGAGCAAGAGAGAGAGAGATGAATACAGATTTCACTTCTTCCTTTTGAAGAAGAATGAAACTTTTCATTCATATTTAGATCCAGACCTTAAATGACAGAGTATTGGCTAATAAAGCATAAAGATATATCTGTACCAGCATCAGTGCTTGAAGCTATGCAAAAAGAACTTGCCATTGTATTTTTATGTCTATTTGCCGCTTATTTTTCTTCTGTCTTAGGCATAAGCGGCAGGTTATGCAAGAAAACAACTAGTTCATACGACAAAACTGACAACTGGCCTGACAAGAGGTGTAGGTGCTGCTACTCTCAAGTCAAAAGCCGACAAATTCGGTTTATGTTTTGAAACCAACGCCAAACAAAGGCAGATGATCGCTGATCTGGCACAGAAAGCCATCGTAATTAGTTACACCGTTACCCTCCTAATTCTATCACTGTGATGCTGTTGGGCAACTAACACACAGCAGCAGCAGCAAAACAAACATGTTACTACCTTTAACTCAGGGAGCCAGTTCACCTCCTTCTCCGTGATATTGAACGCCAGAAAAGTGACTCCTCCGACAAAGCAACTGCAATCCACGGAGAGAGGAAAACCTTTTCAACAGCTTGAAAGAATAATCAGCTTATCTAGCCACTTATCTAGTCCACCAAAACCCAGGACCTAATTCCAACTGTATTGACTCCCAACATGACTCCCAGTCCCCTAACACTTTCATCAGACAAGGTAATGTCCATTCCATGACTGAGATACACCAACGATGTGACAGTAATCCACTGTCTTCTGTGTATGACTGTTTTACCAGTAAATGCGACTCAAGCGCCTCCAGCTATCCCCAAAACGAGTGCTCACAATGTGGCTGTTTATAAACAATGCAGCAAAGTTTTGTGGGACCCATGTGCAAAACCTAAAGGATTACTTGGGGTACATTTAAACATCAGAAGCGTTGTTTCAAAAACTGAGCAACTTGAAAAATTACTCATGGACTCAAACCTTGATTTCCTGTGTTTGTCTTAAATGTGGCTAACTGTCTCATCACCCAACACTGCATATCAAATACCGGGATATAATGTCTTTAGAAAAGACCGAAAACTGGGCAGGGGCGGTGGACTGCTTATGTATGTGAAATACGGCATTAACTGCATAGAAATTAAATCCAGCAGCTCTATGGATATTGAATGCATTGCTGTAACAATTATTTTATCCCCATGCATGTCCTTCACTGTTGTTGGTATATACAGACCTCCCTCATAAGATAGCATGTTTTATGAAAATCTAAAAAAACACCCTGAAAGAACTTGACAGAAATAAAGAGTTAATTCTTGTTGGGGATCTAAATATTAAGGGTTGAGAAGTCAAATAGGAAAAGACATAAGGACATAAAAAGTCATTTTGACCTCAGCCATGTAATCCAAAGCTACACTAGAATCACCCCATCATCTCAAACCCGGATTGACTTAATATTCAGCAATATTAAGTCAATCATTCCAAATGATGTTTGACACTTATTGAATTTGAAAAGAAGTTTAAACAAGTAACCTGGGGTGAGATTTTGTCCTCAGACGATCTAGAGTGCTTAATGACCACAATTAATAAGGTTTAAAGGTGAATTTAGTAAAACATCAAACATTCTCGAAAGAAACAGAACTTTCCCTGGTTAAATGAACAACTGTGGAATCTAATGAAATGGCAGGACCACGCTTTGAAAATCGCACTTAACTCAAGACAAAGACCAAATTTCTTCTGTATTTAAAAATTATTTTATAGATTCAGTTAAAGAGCTAGCTCAAGATTTTGGCTTAAGAAGGTCATTGTACCACCAAATTATAAGCTCTCTGTTTTTAATATTTCTGAAGTGTCAGAGTCTTGTATAACCAAAATCCTAAGCCAGTTTAAAAAGCTCCAAGGCTAAAGATGTTTTTAACTGTGATTCTGAATTTGTAAAGAAGTATAAAAGTAACCTCTGTACTCCTATCACTCATCTTGTAAACTTGTCAATAAAACAACGCTATTTTCCCAATACCTGGAAATCAATAGTAATAACCCTTTTTACAAGACTGGTGATCCAACCAATGTGATTAGCTACAGATCTATCAGTATTCTCTGAGTTATTTCTAAAGTAACTGAAAGAGTGATTTGTGACCAGTTAATAGCCCATCTAAAAAATGAACATTTCCCACTGCATCCTATGCAGTTAAGATTCAAGAAACATCATTCCACAGAGACAGCAAATTGCCCCTTTATTGAACAAATTAAATCCAGTCTTGACAGGAGAGGTGTTGTTGGTGCCGTTTTCCTTGATTTTAAAAAGGCCTTTGATACAGTCAATCACAATATTCTTTTATCCAAACTGTCAAAGTTCAATTCCTCTACTAATGCATTACCATGTATGGAGTCATTCCTAAACTCAAGAAAACAATGCACAAGAATTAATGACACATGCTCATCTTTTGCTAACTGTACCATTGGAGTTCCCAAGCAATCAATCCTTCCACATCCAGATGTATGCAGATGATGCAGTTATTTACACTCATCCTATACCAAGAGTACAAGCTGTTTCCAAACTCACTGCAGTACTGAACAAAGTATCAGACTGGTTAACTCACTGTTGTCTTACTTTTAATGTGAGCAAAACTGTAGGCATGCATTTTTCTGTCAAGAGAAATAACACACATCAACCTGACATTCTAGTTAAAGGAGAGGTAATAAATATTGTTGAGCATTTCAAGTATCTGGGCATGATAATTGATTCTCACTTAAATTTTAGCAAACATATAAAAAAGGTCTCCTGAAGTGTCAGAGCTAACCTAATGAATTTTAGACATATTAGGTATCAACTGCCTCTGGCCGCTGCTACGCTTTTTATGCACTCAATGATTTTCTCTCCTATTGTACTACAAGCCGGTCCCAGGCAGGAGCAACTATGCTAAAACCACTATACACTCTTTACAAACAATCTGTGAAAATTCTTGATAAAAAACAAGCTACCACCACTGTATCATTATTCAAAAGTATAATTTATTGACCTTTGACAGTTTTCTTTGTTTTGTGGATATGTGTTTGATGTAAAAATTAATTCATGATCTTGTGCCACCAAAAAATATGTGTCATTCTGTAGGAATGCTGCTAAGGAGACCAGGGCATCAGCAAGAGGTGACTGCTCAACTAAATTTAGGAAAACTGCTTTTGGAGAATCAGCATTTTCAGTGAGAGCAGCAGATAAGTGGAACTCAGTTCCCTCCATATCAGGGAATGCACAAGCTTCAGTATTTTTAAAACACTTAAAACAAGGCTCAAGATGAACGAATCATGTGATCATTGATCTAAACCATTGTATGAAACCAACTGTTTTCCAACATGGAGAGTGTGCAATGTATTTTTTGTATTATGTTTTACATGTGATGTACTGTTTGCAAATTTGGTTTGGTTTCATTTGTATTGTACTGTATTGTTTTTTTTTTCATGCCCAGGGACCACAGATGTAAATTAGCTATATAGCTAACTCTGGCCCAACAGTTGTGTTATGCATGGCCCCTGTTAAATAAACTAAACATGTGTTGTTCAACCATGTTGGAACTCAATGGTGTTTCTTGTTGTTCAGAACAGCTCCACTCAAAGGTGGAGGGACAAGCCTGCCGTCAAAGAGAGCAAGGAGGTGATAATCTTAATTCAAAACTGCATTGCTTACATGGGGTAGCAGTCAGCTTCCTTTCTGTCAATCAATGAAATACTGAGAAATCATTATCAGGAATGTGTGTGACATCACCTGCATTTTCATGTGCAAGTGTTAGAGCTGATGGAGTATAAATTGCAAACTTAACAAGGATCTGCTCATCAAAACATTGCTCAATAGCACCACCTGAGGTCAAAAACTCCACAGGGTACATTTAAAGGGAAATTTTGCCACACTTTATGTGAATGTCCAATCATGCATGCTATATTGACCGAGAAAGCTGTTTTCCTGCTTGTGGAGCCATGCCAGCAGTGCCCACATATACCAGGATGTACTGTGCATGAGCTTCTGAGGCCCAAAGACTCTGGCTTAAATACATATGGTTGAATATCCAAGTCAGCCAAAACACTGTAAAATGTATCCTTGTCCATGACATCTTGTGCACTCATATTTTGGGATACCATTTTCGCTTTTAGAAAAGTTGTTAAGTTTGCAATACAAGCAAAGAGAGCAAGGAAGTTTTGTGTTTGAGCAGCATCTAGAGCACACCCCCTGACTACCTAGAGGTGGCTGAAATAGATTGTTCCTTGCCCCCTAGTACGACACTGTAGTGACACAGTGTGGCACAGAGAACACCAGCAACAACTGCAGGCATTTTTTTCACACTATATCCCTAATTCGGATAGCCAGAGATAAGGTTGAAAATCTACGAAATGATCCTTAAATATATTTTTCTTTGCGTTTGTATTTATAGTTATGTAGATATTATCTTTAATAATATTTTGGAATCCTATGCAAAAATGTTTGTTTATATTATTAAACACAAATATCAGCTGTAGTATTATCAGATTTATTGTATCGACCCAAAGAAAAGCAGTATCAGTGTCGGTATCATTCATATGTTTTCATTACCATGTGAAGTTTTAGGTAGATGCAGGAGCCTCCTTGAACACAAAACATGGTCCAATTCACAACTGCATTAACATGAGATGCAACACAAAGACATGAGCTGTTAACTGTGAAGGATTAAGCATCACAAGTAACTTTCAACTTTCTGTAGGTTGATCTGCATCTCATACTGAAATCAGTCTGTTATTAGTGGGCTGCAACATCCAAATTGCCTGCACAGTAAATACGATTTTAAAGAAAATTCTGTGTAACTCAGTTTTCTCACTTGACGGTGTGTTGAGTTTCTTTCATCCTAAAATGTTTGTGTTTCCTTACTCTCAGGAAGACGTGCTGCTCCTCACAGGCTGGGACTTTGCCGTTCGACACTGTCATGTTCTTGGAGTACTGAAAGGTGCGACTGAACAGGAAAAGTACGCGTTTAGTTGCCTCCTTTTGCTTTAGACGGTCCAATATGAGGTCTACACGAAAATCTGGAGAGGACATAGATGGTTATGACAGAGAGGAGGAGTTAATGCAGTGGTCTTACAGCTTCATATATAAGTAAGTGTGTGTGTGTGTTAGTGTGTGTAATTCTAAAGTAAAGCATTTCTTGTTATGATGAAGACAGAAGCTGGCAGGTAGCAGGTGGTGTCTGACTCACTGAGAGAGGCTGGAGCTCCCTGGCCACTAGCCTTCAGACAGTACTTCACCTTAAAACTAGAAAACACACACAGTTAGTTACAACACTAATCTGTGAAAAGGAGAGAAGTCAGCTTTATATGATATGACCGATTTCATCAATGCATAGTATAAATTTTGTACAAAACAGTAATTGTTTAAAGGATACATTTACCATATTAAAGTCCATCTTAAAACAAAAGCCAGGTGCCCCTATGGCATGGAAACAAGTTTTGCTTTTTGTATGGACTTTGGATCACCAAAGTTATTACATTTCATCCTGAGGGGAACATGGATATCTGATCCACATTTTATAGCAATCCATCCCATAGTTGAGATATTTCACTCATGGTGGCACTAGAGGAAATGTCTTCATCCTCTGGGGTCCATGAATGTCTGTACAAAGGTTCATGACAATCCATCCAATAGTCATTGACATATTTCAGCCTGGACTTAATTGGTGGACTGAAAAACAAACTGACACTGCCTTCTCTAGAGCCATACAGGAAACAAGGCTTAAAACATTTTAACCAGGTGGCAGTATCTATGGTCACAGTCACCATGGGCTTTGGACAAGGATTCATTAATATGATTACAGTAATCCTACTGCTTCAGTCCTGACTGGCAGCCTTGTCTTCTTCAGTTTGACTGTGGAAGAGGTTAAAGACATGATCGCCTTTTAAGCCCATTCCTGTTTGCTACTGCTCTAGAACCCTAAAATTAAAATGTCTGCTAATCTTCAGACCATGAACCAACAACCATGTGTAAGTGCCCACATCATGTTTCTCTTTTTGCAGATGATATCTTTATCTTTTTGTAAATTGCCTAATGCTTCAGTACACTCCTCCCGTCTGTTCCTATCAACATAAGCAAACATGGTGACATACAAACACCTGATTCACTGTGGAAGCCAATATCACGATAAGTGAATTAACTGATCAGCACCAAATGGAATTTGACTATTCTTTAATGGTAAACCGAAAGACTGATGTTGAGAATTATGGGATGCAGTTATGGATAGAATAGACCAAATGTGGGCGTCTAATGTGAAATATGTGAGAACTCACCACGATACAGGTGTGCTGGTACCAGGAAGTGTGCAGGTCTTTTCCTCTGGGTTGATGATCTGAGGTGTTATGTCTAACGTGGCATTCACACTGATCACTGGACGGGCTCTGACACACACACACACACACACACACACACACACACACACACACACACACACACACACACACACACACACACACACACACACACACACACACACACACACACACACACACACACACACACACACACACACACACACACACACACACAGGTCAGTGAGAGGATGCTATGAGTGCTTGTAAGTTTGTGTGTGTCAGTCAGATGTACGAGTGTTCACAACAGTGTTATTTATGTGTGAGCACAAGATGAGTCACTATAAATCATTCTGCACCATGCAGCCCGTTCACAACACAGACAATTAAATTCAGCTCATCAAGTTTTACTCAGAATAAACTTGAAGAAGTCAGTTTTTAACCCTCCTTCATTTTTAGCACTGACAGTGCAGTGAGAGGACAGGCTCTGTAGAGACAGCCTCTCCTTATAGCATCAATGTTGAAATCTTTCATTCAGCTGTGGAAAGTGATTTATTTTGACTTATAAAAAGGAATACTTTGTTAGTTTCAATTTTAGTCGGACTTTGAACAAGATTATTTTGTGTATAAGGATATATGTCTATGTGTAATCATTTCTACTTTTATCCAGCCACTCTGCTGTCACAGCGACACTTTCCCTGTCTGGAGTCTTTATCCTGCACACACTCACATGTGTACAGCCGATTAGAAACCTGATTACATGTATACATGGACAATAAATCATGTTTCTCAAACCTAATTACAGTAAATATATACAACAGAAATGCTGCACAATGTAAGTGTATCAATTCATATCAAACAAAAGCTTAAATACTAATCCCCACAAAACACATGTTGACATTGTTGGACATAGAGATCCACATAATTTGAAAAATTATTATGTGACACAAAAATTATGTTACATAATAATATCACCAACATCTAACATCACCTTTGTTTCATTTTTTTACCGTTCAGCTTTGTGAGTAAAATAATCCTTTAAATATGTTAAAAGAAATGTTGATGATGAGTTGTTGATTTTATTATTTTTAATTATAACACAATAGTTGTAACTTAACCACATATTAATGTAGATCTCCACCAAACATTTATTAGGATATAATTAACTGCAGTGGTAAAGCTGCATTAGGAAATGCAGGGGAACACAATTCTGTATTCAAAGGGTTAAATTTGTGCTAATAGCATCCATAAAGTCAGTAGGAGAAAACTGAATGAAAACAGCAGCTCTTTGATATCAGAGGTGGCCTTCCTCATTAAACTCCTCAGCTTCCATGAGCAGCATCAGAGACACGCACACAGCCACAGCGGGGGAGGCAGCATGCGCGCGCGCGCGCGCGCACACACACACACACACACACACACACACACACACACAGTATGATTTAGAATTTTATTACCTGTATAAAACCGCTTTGTCTGCTCCGAACACTCCCACTATTAAATCTGTAAGACAGAGACACAGATCAGCTATTTTCACAGCAGCAGTACAAACATTCTTTTGATCCCTGCTGTGCTTTTGCATATGTATGTATGTGTGTGTGTGAGTGTGTGCGTGTACCTGGATATCCATTCTGGTCTATGTCAGTATTTCCAGTCATGGAGTATCCAAAGCTAGCAGGCATGTAGCTGGACGCCCACTTCCCCTGCAAGACCTGAATCAACACACAACATGCTAACAATAAATTTGAGTAATGTTTTGGGTCTTGTTTTTTGTAGTTTTGAAATTCTTTCCTATTGGATATAATAATAATTTATTCTCTAATGTCATTGGGAAGATGTGGGGAAATCCTTATGTGCAGCATTATGAGTGACATTCACAGAGTTTAACTCTGTTATCGAAATCCAGTTACGTGAATGTGAAGACAAAACATGAACACAGCCATGTTAGCATGCTGATGTTATCATTTAGCCAGAGCAAAGCTGCTAGCCTGTAGGCTCCTAGTCTTGTTTAAAGATGCATAATGATGACAGCCTTGCAAGGTTTAAAAGGAGGTCTAATAATATGATGTTTCAGTCTTTTTTTTTGTCTTTCTACATTTTGCAGGAAAATAAATAGATTAAAACCCTGAATCATCCCTAAACTTGAAAACTAAGATTTTATGTTTTGGCCATATCACTCAGGCCTAGTTGACATTAAAATGTGATACCACACATGAAAATGTTCCAGAGTTACAGAGTGAGATACATTTAGCACCTGAATTTACTGAGATGTCTGAATGCAAACAAAGGCTCTATTTACACCTGGCATTAAAATGCCTCTTGGGTGAGACGCATTGAGAACTGATCACTCAGACCAAATTTGGAGGTGGTTTGGGCTGCATTTGGCAACATTCTTCTAGCAGTGTGTACGCAATGTGTCGTGGGCCACATTGAGGGACCACCTACTCAAATGACGTCCTCTACTTTCCAGCAGACTAGGCATGGGAATTGCATTGCTTCCTCCCGGTCCATGAACCCTCCATCCAAAGCTGTGTTCAACTTCTTTAATAACAGGATATACAAAGGCATGTGAAATAAAAAAACAAAATCCACTTCCTGTTTTCTCCCGTTCCCCTAACCCATTTTCCTCTACAAATCGGCAACTGGAATAGAAATTAAACCAAAACCAGAAAATAACTTGTTTTCCGTTTGTCTGTCTAAAAAAATATTTTAGAAGCTAAACATTAAACTGTTTCCCCTGGATAGTTTCCTCTGTCAAGTTGATAACTACAGTTTTTTGTATTGCTGCACTGCTCGAAATAATGGAGCTCAGGATTTATCAGGAGGACGGCTGCTTTACTCCAAACAATTTCACTGTATGAATCTGGACTGTGTGTGTGTAACAGCTAACCTTTTGGATGTGAAGAACAACAAAGAACATTAATTAACATTAGATCCTGACATATCCTGTTGGCGTGTCGGGAAATTTAAATAATCAATAAAGTTACGCTGCTGTGTCTCATGCATAAATGCGCACAGCGTTTCTCAATGGGAAGATGCAGCTGCGGGTGGATTGCTGCACATAACTGTTTGTCATATATATATATACATATATATATATATTCATTCAATAGAATTAAATGGGACGGGCATAGGATGGGCATTAGATTTTCATGAGGGGGCACACATATTTGTTTATCCTGTTATCAAAGAAGTTGAACACAGCTTTGGACGGAGGGTACATGGACCCCCGGTCCTCCCACTGGTTAAAAACAACTACAAATTCTTTGTAAGTTTTTAAGTCTTTGCAAAGGGAAAGATGTATGTGTTTATTTCCATATTTAACGGGTAAGTAAGATCTGATCACAAGTGGTCACTTGAGACACATGTGGAGACACATGTGTCACATTAATGCCAGGTGTAAACAGGGCCAAAATGATTATTTGAAGATATTGGATTTGGTTTGATGCGATGTAACGAATGCCTTGCTGTATTTACCTGGGAAGGTGACGGGTCAGGCCCTTGAGGGTGGCCGTTATGAATGTAGACCAAACCGTTGTGATTGGGGCCTCCATAAGGAGCAGAGATGGCCACATCTGGAGACGTGACAGAGAGAAACAGCAATAAAAAACAAGATGTGAGGCAGGGCAGGAATTTTCGAGGTTAGGGTCTGGACCTGGTCAGGATGCAGCTCCTTGCTCAGCAGGAAGCTCTGTGTGTGTGTGTGTGTGTGTGTGCGCACATGCATGGATAGGTTTAGATGTGGTGTCCTCTCATACCGTTGTAGCCATCCATATCCAGGTCTCCCAGCACCGCAATGGCAGAGCCGTATCTGGCGTAGACCTCCGACCCTGTGAGCATCTGGGGTGGATGGAAGGAAAATCCACCTCGACCAAGGTACACAGACACCTGGAGACAGACACACACACACACACACACACAGTAGCCACTCTGAAATAACTGTTTTGTTCTGTTTGGTTGTTTTCAGAGGTTTCAGATGTTACAAAGGTATTATAGCAGAGAATTAGGCCGTATTCAGACCAAATCAGGCGGTGTGGCGAAAATGCCAGTCCTCCCATTCGTTTAAATGGGGGAAGTGAGAGAGAGAGAGAGAGAGAGAGAGAGAGAGAGAGAGAGAGAGAGAGAGAGAGAGAGAGAGAGAGAGAGAGAGAGAGAGAGAGAGAGAGAGAAGCAGTGGTCAAGCGAGCTAGAGAGTGAATGAAGAGAGGGAGCGCTGGTAACGAGAAAGCCAGTGATCAGATCAATAAAATGTTATTTTCTGATTGTTTCATAGCGGTTACTTTCTAGAGCACAAATAAACACACCCACACCCCCACACACCTCTGCTCAACCCTGCCACTGAATGCCACACCACCTGATTTGGTCTGAATACGGCCTTAGACAGTGAAGGACAGACTGGCGGGCAGTTATTCAGTTTGGGCTTTCATTCAAGTTGAAGCTTTTGGTAACACCCTCACCAGTAACAGAAACAAGCACTTTTTTCAGAGTAGTTTTTACTCTCTTGTTGTAATTTTACAGATATGATGAAATGTCTCTTGAACAGAACATTACTGTGGGCAGCATCTTCTGATGTGTAGGAGGTTGTATGGTCTTAAGATTGTTAGTTTAGAGGGACCTCAATATCACACATCTGACAATGAAAGCTTTGGACTGTATCTGTGTCTCTGCTTCCTGTGAATGGAATGAATGTGTGTGATGGTGTGAGTTTATATGCAACTCATGAGCAAATGAGTGCTCATGTATGTTTGTCTCAATACTTATTCATAGAGTTAGGAATCATTATCACAATAAGTTTATACATGCATTTAAAAGGCTCATAAATATTTTCAAGTTACATCAGGACTCCGTTATGATAAGGGATCTGGAATATAAAATCTGCCTAAATATACCACATTATATAGAATTAGTGCTTGTTAGCTTGTCATGAACGAGTGGTGGCATGTGCAGTGAAACCCTTCAATAGCACTGAGCAGTGTAATTTTCCCCCACACCAACCTTACTATTATATAGGGGATCAGAGTATTGCATTGTGGCTATGATGTCATGCTGTTGGGAGTAAAAACTCTGTTGAACTTGCAGCTTATCTGAGTGCCCTTCTGTGTATGTCACCATTGAGTAAGAGACGAAACGTCTGGTTTTAATACCATTTATGGTTGGTATTTTTCAGCAAAAGCCATTGAAAGTATTTATGTTCAGTAATCACCTCTCTACGTCATGTGTTATTTTCAAAGTTAGAGTTCAAATTGCAATTGTTTACTGTTCACTTTCCTACATATAAAATAAAGGTCCCCAGCTGGACATGAACCATGGTTCATGGTCTTAGCATTTCCCAAGCCCAACATGTTAGTATGTTATCTTTTAGTGTGTTAGCATATTAACATTTATGCCTGCAACAACACAGTAACAGCTGTGCTGCGTCACGCTGCTGTGGTATTGCTTGATAGCAGAGCTAACCATTGCCAAACTGTCAAGCCTTATTTTACCGTTTACTGATGGCAGATCAGAGCTACATTAAGAGTACTCCCCTAAATTTAGCACTGCACTGCCATAACATTGTTGAACTCACAATGGACAGCTTTTTAAATAAGGATCAATATAGAAGAACCGGAGATATTATATTTTTTATTCCCTGCACTCTTTTTCAAAACTGGGTGGCTACATTTACCTAAATTAGGGGATGCACGATATTGGATTCTTTGCCGATATCCGATATTTCCAACTCATTGTGGCCAACTGCTGATGCCGATATATGCACTTTTTTTTCCAGCTGACTGAGGAGACCATTATGTATGCAAGCATAGACTGTACTAAGTATGATCAAGAAAGACAATATATGAAGGAAGAATTTAGGAAGACTGGAGTTCAGGAGCTCAGCGTTAAAACTTTAATGAACATGCCAAGTGGGTGGAGCAGTAGAGTTTTCTTTGAGTTTATTAGACAGACAGGATTAATGTGTAGGATCGGAGCACCGAGCCCCGATTAAGGTTAAAGTGGGAAGAAGCAGCTGGTCTGACGGGCAGCTGAGTGAAGTGGAGCCTGCGGAGGAAGCACCTGGACTGTCAGGGTGACACAGTCTGTCAGGGGAAGCACACTCAGGCAGCGTTAGAGAAGGTGACATATCAGCCTCTCATAATTGGCAGAATTCGCCGATGCCAATATTTCATTTTAGAGCTTTTATCGGCCGATATCCATGACGTGCTGATAATATCACACATCCCTACCCACAATGAAACTCGACTACTGACATAACAGCCAGAGATTTGGGTGTGTTATGCTGGTGGTGGCTAATGCAGCATGGAGCTGCTAGCATCCAGCAGAGATGAGGAGCTACAGCCCTGCTAACCTCACTTCTTTCTCACTCCGCACCCCCACATTTTTTCATTTTTATTTTCATATTTGTTCAACCCCAAACAACACTGACTCAAGTGACATCACTTGAAGCAAGTTATCAGATTTCACACAGCTCCCTCTAGAGACACAAAAGACACTACTTTTTTCATACATGCAGTAGTACTCCCCAACACATGGAAACAGTGCTGTAGTAAAACAAAGTGTGTGTGTGTGTGTGTATGTGTGTGTGTGTGTGTGTGTTTCCTACCTGTCCCACCTCCCTCAGTTTGCCATCTGACCCTCTGTCCATGAAGAGAGGAGCTCCAACCAACAGATCAACCAAACTGGCAGACAGATAGATGAAATATGAATAAAGGAATAACACTGTGTGTGTTGTGATCAAATTTAAGATAGATGATTCATCTTTTAATATGCTTTTATAACTAATCTCTGTGATGTTAAAAGCATTCTGTTAGTTTGACAAAAAATAATGGAGCTTTCAACCATATCTCATGGTCTTGCTGTAATGGCCCTTGAGTTAAGACATTTTGTCAAACTACTGTTTGACAGGTCAAGAATGAACTCACACACCATGACATTTCTCACTAATCTGGGTTTGTGTATCCTTTAGGTCTAACACACAACTAGAATTATTTTCGGCCTAACTAAACTCTTGCAAAGTATTTTTTGAATAGTTTGAAACCTGCATTGTTTACATCAGCTTGTTCATTTTTTTTTTTTAACACATTACCAACACTGGCTCTCAGATGCATCAGTCATGATGTCAATGCATGTCCTTGAATATGCAATGGTAGAACATGAGAGACAAGCAGCCTTCTAGTATTCAGCATGGTGTGACATTGTCTCATGCCGTTTCATATTTCTTTTGGTGCTCTGTTCTGATTGGCTCAGTAACTCATCTACAGTGACAAAATGTGACTTTAAATCTTGTTTCACTAGGAGGACACCAAAATTCAAGGGGGCAGAAGGGTGTGTGAGGTGTTACCTAGGAGGTTATAAAACTCCTAATGTCCCTTCAAACTGAGTGCTTGGGAGCTCTTGAAATAAAAAAGACAGGACTCAATTCATCAATTCATTAGACTAGATTCTTATTTAGAAAGGGACTGCTCAGATGGTAACTACAGAGTCAGACAGGGAAAAAGTACAGAAACAGACAAACAGCCTTACCCATCCTTATTAACATCAGTAGCAGCTACTGAGTGTCCAAAGTAGGCAGCCATCTATAAGACACAGAAGAGAAAAATATAAAATACAATAGCTAAAACCATGAGCTTCAAAAGGTCAGATCACTGTTGCAGTCTCAAACATTAAGTTTATCAAATTAAAATCACACATCAAAAAATCTTGTACTGTAAATCCAGTGGAAAGATCTATTTTTCTTTCTATAAAGAACTTAATCGAACGCCGCCCCCTCGAAGTTCTTGATATCATATATTCAGTGACTCAAAATGTTATGTAGAGCTAATGTCTTACGTGTCATGTGTCTCATATCCAATTAAAATCCAGTTGTGATATTACACCTCTGTTTACACTTAGCCACATGTGTGCCTCTCCATGGGCCAGATCTTAAATCTGATTGCAAGCTGTCTCGGTTTTCCTGTGCTACACACAAATCAGGATGGGCACTTTAGCAGTTTAGTTACAACAATATTAAGTGATAATAGCTAGCTAGAGGTCGGGGTTCAGCTGGTAGAGCAGGTCGTACAGTTCCTGGCTCCTCCTGTCCACATGTTGAAGTATCTTTGAAGACATTGAACCCCCAAAATGATCAGGCCAGCTCCTTGCATTGGTGTGTGTGTGTGTGTGTGTGTGTGTGTGTGTGTGTGTGTGTGTGTGTGTGTGTATATGAGTGAATGAATGTAAAGCGCTTTGAATATATACTGTAAATGTAGTCCGTTTAGCTGGCTAAGGAAAGGAAAGTTTATTTTTATATCACATTTTATACATACAAGGGTAATTCAAGGTTCTTGACATAATACATTAAAACAGAAAAACAGCATGAAACATTAAAATGCATATTTAAAAGGAAATCTTTAAAAAAAAAAATCAGATTTGAAATCTGGCTGGTTTGAACAAGAGGATTTCAGCACTTCTTGGATACAATAGCTTTTTTGATATCCAATAGCTATCAGATCCATGTATGCATTGACACTGAATGCTTTGAGAGTATTTTAACTATAATAGAATGACAGGAGTTAGTCATTTCCAAGACACAAAAGAGGCTGATTCAAAAGCACAACCCAATGACTCACATGAGACGGGCATGATGATGTTAAGGAAAATTGATTGAGATAGCCTGAAGGGAAGCTGAGAAGGAGACAAACAGGGTTTTTAAAGAGTGAGAGAAGAGGATGGAAACCTTGAGACATACAGAGAAATATTGAGAGATGGCTGCAACGTGAGAGAGCGCAAGCAGAAAAGAGATTTTGAAAAAGGCTTGAGACAGAGCTTGAAAGAGAAAGGAGAAACAGGAAACAGATAAAAGAGAGGCTGGTGGGTTCAGAGGGCGAGTTATGGAGGACAGACAGGAAAGTGAAAAGGAACTCTTTCATTAACTCTGCTGATAGTAACCTTTATTCCTCCCCAACCTGTTTCAATAGCCTTCTTCCTACTTCTCACAACCCCCACCCACCTCCATCTCACTCACTCTTCTTCTCATCCTTCTGTAATTCTCCTCTATGTCAGTGTTTGGGAAAAGTTGTTTTGAAAAGCTAGAACAGCTAGCAATTTGCAATATCAAGAGAATTCTATGTTTTGACTTCAGTTTACACACTCTTCTAAACCTTGAGAGGTTTCAATTACTAGTGTTCTGACATCATTTGAAAAAAATTACAATTAAAAAAGCATAAGATTAAGGCTGTTTTAATGACTGAAAAGCTGACATGTCATACATTATTTGAAATGTGTGCTTTAGGGAGAACAGGCGCTTACACATATTGTGTTCTATTTGGAAAATAAAAGCAGAGCAGCCAAGTCAAACTTTAAGTTAGAAGTGCTCTTTTTGTTTCACTTATTTCTTTGGTTTCCATCTCTACAATCACAAAGTAAACAATAGAATTACACTGTTCATGTTGGAAAGTAATCTACCAGGAATGTAAACTTTCCTGGCTAACATAGTTAGTTGCCAGAGTACGTTGCTTAAACTTATTTGCTGGATGACCCTACGTTTGTTTGTTTTTTTAGGGGTGGGACTCATTGGGAATCTAAGTTTGTTCGATTCACATTTTTGGTGTCATAATTAGATTCAGAATTGATTCTCAATTCAATATTCAATTGCAATATAGACAATAAGTATTAAGTGGACTTTTTTTATGTGAAAAAGTTATAATACCAATAATAAATATTTTTGAAATATGTCCAGTCTTGTGCTTGTATGAGAATAATCAAATGAAAGTGAAATTTACTGACCACCACCACTGGTTAAATGTCTTTTGTAAGTGACAGTTAGACTATGCTCTGTGTAAGGGGGCTGGTATAGTCTGTCAGGCATGCTTGTTGGATAGACGAATAGTTTAGGAAACCTCCTTCCCCCATACTTTTCCCGCAAGGCACTTTTCATTTTTGACATAACTATTTCTGTCACTTTCTCAGTGTCACAACTGACTGCTATACCATGAATACCTTCTAGGAGAGACGGTCTTAAAATATGCATGCATATCATGTCCCTTCTTCCTCTCTATGCCTTTGAGTGTCACCGTTTGAAACATGTCATGTGAATTTTTAAATTAAAAATGCATACAAACGCTTGTCTTAACTGGATAAGATTACTCTAATGTGTGTGCACTTTACACCCCTGCACTGTGCCCTAGTGTCTCTGTTTCGCTTTTTTTCATTCCATCAACATAACGTATAATCATTTATTTTTCTGGAATCTGACTGTCTGGAATCTGTGATTGAAAGATAAGAATCACAATTGTGTGAAACATTTTTCCGCACCACTAGTTTGCATTTTTCTTTTGTTTTTGAAATTAATATGTGGGCTGTGTTTTTTTCCCCCACACAGTGCTGATATCAGTAAGAATACAGCCTCATGCAGATATGGCTAGCTGTGGCCTATTGTCCTCCAGCTCACCTGAGTTCCTGTGAAGTTGACCATAGACTCCATGTTGAGGCCATTGAAGATGTTCACCTAAAACATCAAATACAACAAGTGAGCTTTACACAAACCACTTCAAGGATTCAGCATTAGCAGTTGCATTACAGTTTTAAAACTGTCGGACCCTGGACTCACAGTACTCTTAGAGTCACTGTCACAAGAGTAAAGTGTTTTCTGCACTGGTCAAACAGTCACCATCCACAATCACTGTTTGACCAGCTACATAGATGACTAGGAGGAGACAGGATATCACCCTGATGTGGTCACATGTGTGCGAGTACAGTATGTGGTGTATACAGGGTACACTTAACACTTACGTAGCCCAGTGCCTTGTCTCCCCTGGGTACTCCAGTCACGTAATCTATGAAGGTGAGAAAATACAGACTTAATTCGGACGAGTTTGGTTAGTATCTAACGCATCTCTATCTGCATTTACATGAAGCATTTAATTAAATAATCACTGAAACAGCCTATTCAGGATAGCATGCAGAGAAGTGCAGTGAGTGTACTGTTGTGCAGTGTAATGCAATGCAATGTAGTTTAGTGCAGTGCAGTCTAGTACAGTGCAGTGTAGTTTAGTGCAGGGCATTTTAGCGCAGTGTAGTTTGGTACAGTGCAGTGTAGTGTAGTTTTGTGCAATGTAGTGTAGATAGATAGTTTATTTGTCCTCAAGGAGGAAATTCTTTTCCACAGCAATGTGCATCCTTTGGATTAAACCAGCTCCCGTAGCCAGCTGCGCTGTGCATCATGCTCCCTTATACCAGGGTCTGGGTGAATACTCTTTTCCGACTGGCCAGCAGGTGTGTGTTAAAACCATTTATTGTAAATGTTGTTTGGCTCAAGTTTAATCCCCGTTCTAAATTCATCCACTCTCCGACCTGTAATCATAGCAACAATACAGAGTACAGCTGTCAAAGCTTACTCGTTATGAAGTTTTGAAGAATGGGATGCAGCAGAGGAAAAAGAAATGGAGAAAAGAAAGAAACCAAGCAAAAAACGGCACAATGAACTGACACTTTAAGAGCTGGCGGCGGCGAGTAGTGTGGCAAGTTGTTATGACAACGGTAAGCTCTTGCTTCATAACCTTTAGATTTTGTTGGGCCTCCACCATGTGGTCAGACAAAGGCAGGCCTAGCTGTAAACTCTGAAGCCTGACCACGAGGCCGCCTTTGTCCTTTAATCCCTGAAACAAAGGCCAAAAGGCTGCTCACACAGACTACAACTCCCAGCCTGCCCTGCAGTTCACACCTTGAGATCTGGGAGAGCCCCAAACTCTCGATTTTCATTGGCAGAGACACCAACACCCCAGGGAGTTACCTCAGCTGTAAGTACCAGCTGTACAGATATACCCATTGCCTTTCCATTGTTCCTGCAGTGTAGCAGGAAGCTTAGCTTTCCCGGTGAGCCAGTTTACTAAAGGAGGTAGCCAATCTCCTGTGCAAGTGTATTTCCCCCTTCCAAGTTTGAAGATCCTCCCCTTGCTAGACAAGCTGAGACTTCTCCCTGTGTTCAACCGAGCACAATTATCGGATCCAAAGAAGAGACTGCTGTTGCAACCCAGTGCTCTCCTGTTTTGCCTTCAGAAGTAGGAAAAAGTCCCACTTGGGACTGCTGTGTATTGTGCCACCACGAGCAAGAAAGCAGGTTGGGTTATCGGTCAACAGTCCAGACAACATGCCTTACAGACTACCGTCTATACGTGCGCTTTTCTTTGTGACAAAGCAATTACTGCTCTCTCTCCACAGTCGCGGGACTGCACCGCTAGCCAGTGTTTTTTTCTATTTTCTCTTTCCTGTTACTAACCCTGTTTACACACACATTACACATAAACACTTGCACCCCTTTGTACATCTGGTGGGTAGATACCATGAGACACTACGCAAAGAAGGCATCCTGCTGTCCCCCCAACGGGACTCCCACACCCCTTTGAAAGAAACAAAGTGTTTATTTACGTTATTTACCTAATTTATGTGCATTCGTTTCATTTGAGCTCAGTGTGAAAGTCTCTACCATGTTTTACTGTAATTTACAGTCACGCTAGTTTCTCTCCTCTGCGTTTTACCAAAGGCGGGGCTTAGCCCCTCCAAACACACACACACACACACACACACACACACACACACACACACACACACACACACAGAGGAGCAGAGCTTGTTCACTTTCTAGTGAACAAGCTGAAGTAGATAACGTTACTCGAGTTGAGGACAACTACACTCATTACATTACATTACACTGCTGCCGATGGTCCATTTGGGACCATTTTGTCCATATGATCCTGAAGCCATCAAGGCTAACCTCAGTGCCCGGGTCAGACTCATCAAGCCAAGACTCAGTCAAAGCAAAGATATATGCCTCCCTGAACAATGCCTCCATAAGACATTTAGCATGTAGCATGTCCATTTATTTTTCAATAAATGGACATTTAAAGAATGATTGCGGGTAGTGGAGGTTTAAAATGGCGCTGTCTGAGTCTGCAACATACCCTTTCTTACTGACCTCTTCGGACTAGATTTTCTATCGGGTGGGATAGTTTAGTGCAGCGCATTGTAGTGCAGTGCACTGTCATATAGTTTTGTGTGTTGCAGTGCAGTGTAGTGCAGTACAGTGCATTTTAGTGCAGTGCAGTGGAGTATAGTTCAGTGCAGTGCAGTGTAGTGTAGTGTGGGGTAGTGCAGGGCCTGTAGTGTGGTGTAGTGCATTTTAGTGCAATGCATTGTAGTATAGTGTTGTGCACTGCAGTGTAATGCAGTACAGGGCAATGCAGTGTAGTTTAGTGCACTGTAGTGCATTGTAGTGCAGTGCAGTGTAGTTTAGTGCAGTGTAGTGCAGTGCAGTGCATTGTAGTGTAGTGTAGTTCAGTGTAGAGTAGTACAGTGCAGTGTAGTTTAGTGCACTGTAGTGCAGTGCAGTGCAGTTCAGTGTGGTGTTGTACAGTATAGTGCAGTGTAGTGCAGTGTAGTACAGTGTCATGAAGTATGGTGCAGTGTAGTGTAGGAGTAGTAAAAGCATGATCACTAACAACAGCCATCTCTATCCTTACCTTCCTTTCCATCATCGTTGAAGTCTCCAATTGTCACAGAGTATCCTGGTCAACACAGAGATGTGGATTCACTCAGTAAAACTACTTACAACATGTTCCTCAAATAACTCTTATGTTATTTGAATGTTCTTGGAGGGTATAGTCTTAAATAGAACCGACTATATATTGTTCATTTCAAAGAACAATAACAACTGTAGTTTAAATGTTATATACATACATACATACATACATACCTACACACATAAATGTAGATCATGTGTGTTTAAAATGATATAACAGCCAGTCTGTTCTGACAATATTTTGTTCAGTATAAAAGGTAAAGTTTTGCTCAAACATGCATGAAAGTACCAAACTATTGCTGTATTTATATTATAAACATAAAGATAAGATATTTACACTTTAAATAACTTGGTGTGACACTGGATCCAAATTTGAATTTTAAGAAACATGTTTAAAAAATGGTTAAAAGCATAAAGTACAACTTAGCAAATTTTAGACATATTAGAAACTGTCTCTCTTTGGACGCAGCCAAGATATTTATGCATGCTATGATTCTTTCCCATATGTCTTATTGCATCACATGTTGGTGGGGGCAGGCTGGACAAACAGCCATAAAACCTCTTGAGTCCTTATACAAACAAACTCTAAAAACTCTGGACAAAAAGCCAATGCATTTCCATCACTGTAGGGTACTGGAGAAATACAATTTACTGAGCTTTGAGAATTTTAGATTATTCTCAAATTTATGCCTGGTTTATAACATTTTTCAATGGTTTGGCCCCTCCTTCACTACGTGACTTTGTGTATATCCTCGCTCAGTAAATTCTATTAGATCCTCCAGAGTATCCTCTATACAAGATTATACTATGCCATTTCGTTGCACTGCATTTGGGCAATGAGCTTTCTCTGTGAAAGCCACAACTCAGTGGAATGCCCTACCTGATGATATGAACAGCTGCAGTTCCATCAGTATGCTCAAAACCAAATTAAAAAATCTGCTTAAAACTACTCAGCTCTGTAACCTCTCACTCTAAATTTCATCTCATGGTCTTCTCATGAATGCAAATGATCTTGCTTTTAATTCAACAAGCGTACATTATTAATTTCTAGTTGACATTGTGAATGTATGTGATGTGCTATTGTGTGTACCTTTGTATTTTGTGTTATGTGTCCTGTGTGTTTTTTGCTTTGTACTGTTATGTTTTAATTGTGACCTGCCTAAGGGACTGCAGATGAAAATTAGCTATAAGTTAACTCTGATGCGGCACATCAAATGGTAACATTTATGTTTAAACACTGTGCATGGTCCCAGTAACTGCAATACAACAACAAATTTACTTCAGTATTCAAAAATCACACAGCAAAAATGGAATCCCATCTTTTGTTCCACTGAGTCATATATTTTACCTAGGGCTAAATGATTTGAGGACAGTATCTAAATGCAGTTGTTCTGACCATTATTGCATTATTTTCTGTATTCTGTGTATTGGAGACATCTTCCATGTCTTACAGTTTGTTAGGCTCTGTTAATTATGCAAATTATCATTATAAGGGCAATTCTTAAGATTTAAAAAAAAAATGCACTCTTTCAAATTGCTATTTCAATATTAATACCAGACCAAAATTCTGTGATAAATAAAAAAGTTCTCAATTATTATTCAACTTTTTCATTTAGAGAACTATGAAGTAACTTGAATCTTTTTCAAAATATGATATTAAAGAGATTAAAATGAACAACTTAAAGATTGTATGGCTGGATGATTTTCTTTTTCCATCATCTCTGCTTTTTACATCCATGTGGATATTCCCTCACATCAGTCTATAGTCTGAGTCAGTCAAATCAAGTAAGTATCTGACAGTCTTTCTATGCTGACCTGCAGTGGAGGGACAAAGAGGGGATTTTGGAAGATACTAATTTGATTTGATCAAATCAGACTGCTGAAGCATCATACTAGCTTCAGATTAATTTTGGAATGTATTTCAAATCCTGCACAGAATAAGGACTGGGGATTTTTCCCCCTTAACTTCTATTGAAAGCACATTAGGAATACATCTAATGGCCAGTATGAATAAGGAGGAATGATTACAGTGAGCAAACCCAGTTTCAATGTTCATATGAGCACATGACTATTACTTTAAGACAGACTATCTCTACCCTGTCCTCATTAATGCAGCTGTGAGTGGAAATCAAAAAAGGTGAAAGAAAAAGAAAGAAAAGGTGTGTGCAACTATGTGGTTACCTAGGTAACTGTCATCGTACTGGGCGCCGGCTGACTTGGTGGCCAGGGTGTTTCCATAAGGAGTGATGTAATTTTCGTTGAATCTGGTAAAAATCTCAGAGACATCATCGGAAATCAGCTGGCCTGAAGAGAAAGGAGGAGAACATTAGAGAACAGAGCAGAACAAAAAAGAGAACAACTAGAGAAGAACCCAAGGAGAAAACAGAGGTCAACAAAAGAAGGGTGAGAAACAAGGTGACAACTGAAGAAGAAAACCAAGAGAGGACATGATAGAACAAAAGAGAACAAGGAGAAAAACAAGGATAAAAAAAGAGAGGAAAGCAGAAGCGGAGGGAGTACAAAACAAGGAAGAAGAGTAGAACAGTTGAGAACAGAAGAGTGTAAAGAGCAGATAAAGAACATGCGATTTTATGCGAGTATGTTAACCAGTCAATACACTTTTGGTTTAGAAAAACACACACAACTTGTAATTAGATGAGCCACACAGCTTCCACAGGGACAGTGTTAACAACTGACTAATCAGAAACAGAGCTGTGTGTGAGAGTACGTGAGTGTGTGGTTTGTTGCGAGTGTTGACTCAACAGGAAACAATAATTAGGCTAACACACCCCAGGAAGAACCTTGCCATACCGGCAGAGAGAGATGGAGGAAGGAAATGAGTGAGACTGACTCAGTGTTCAGGCTATACAGCCATATTCTGTGTCACACCCTTTAATGTCAGACAGCTAGACAAACATGGATTACAACACACTGCTGATACACACACCCTGTCTAAAGCCTAACCAGCCTGGACATTACCTGCTTATTAAAATCTTAAGGTGGTGATGACGCATGCTTCAGTCCAGTGTGTCCAGTGTCACAACAGCAGAAATAGGATTTTAGATTCTTTTTCTGTACACATCTCCCTAATCCCCACAGGAGGCTGAACCCACAATAACACAACACACCCTGCTCATGCTGATCCAGCAGCATCTAAAACGACCAACACACACCAGCCCCACCAAACAATACTGCCACGTCAGTGATCTGAAGAAAAATACTTCCAACTGCTCTTTAAGACATTTTATATTAGAATCTTTGAGGTTCGTCTATATATATAGACGAATCTGGGTTGCAGACCAAATATAATGCAAGTAAAAAATAATGTAAAAGGATCTCACTTTTTGGGGTGCTTTTTGCCAGGAAATCTGTTGCCCTGACAACTGTCATTTACATTTTCAATTTCTTCTTTAAAAAGATAGCCTACATGGTATCAAGTGTGATATGTACTTTTTGGAATTTATCACACTAAGGCCATATGGTCAAATTTAAATTATTTCAAGGAGACCTATTATGCTTTTCCTTGTTTACATATTTTTATACATAAAATGTTACAATGGTAAATGGTAAATGGACTGTACTTGTATAGTGCCTTTCTAGTCTTCCGACCACTCAAAGCGCTTTTTACACTGCGAATCATTCACTCATTCACACATTCATACGCTGAATGGATACAGGGCCCACCATGCAAGCTCCCAACCTGCCCATCAGAGGAAATCTTATCATTCACACACATTCACACACTGATGGCACAGCAGTGTTGTGCCTGTAGCAGATGACCACAACTGCAGCCACAGCCGCCCCTACAATGTCAGATGTTCATACTAAAAGTGGCCGACGTGTCAAATAATGACGGTAACATATGTAGAAATAATCCTGGGGGGAAAAAGCACCGGCTTCAGACTGCTCTGAACGCTTGGTTTCCAACATTTTTTTCTACTTTCAGCCTGAGCTGACGTCAGTTGGTGATGGATTTCTTTATACGGTCATCTGCTACATGCACAGCACAGGAGTTGCACTGCACCACTAAATTAACATTATGGCATTTTGTCATTGTATTGTTGGTAGTCAGGCTGAGTCATTACTCCAATACATAGCCAAGCAAAGTAAAATAAGTTGTTTACCTGTTGGAGGTGTGCTGGTCGTCTGCAGCTATTCATCAAACATCACCACCACTGTGGCTGCTTCCACTTGTACTGTTCCTCCCTGCATTATTTCTAACTGATCCGCTCAACAAACAGCTCCAAATATCCCCATATATTGTTATTTCGGCCGGTTTTCAGTGCCACAAACGAAGTTCTGCCAATTAAATTTTTAAAATTAAATTAACATTTTTCACTTCCTGTAAATTCTTCACAATAAAAATCCTTATTCAGTCATTTAAATGCTTTTAATTTGATGCAGAAAAACAGGACATGTTGGGTTTTCATCAGCGGTAACTTTACATGACTGATATGGCTGCCACTCAGCATCTTCCGGAAAGCTGGCCAATCAGAACAGACTGAACTGAAGGGCTGCATAAAGAGTCAGATAAATAAGGAGTTTTTTGAACTGTGAATCATGCAAAGCTACTCTAGTGGAGTCCAAAAATAAATGTGTAGAGCTGGAAATTAGCTTAATAGGTCATCTTTAAACACAAAAACAAAAAGAAGAGCCACTAGATGGCAGAAGGGTACTTTACAACAACAGCTTGAGTTAATCCTGTTGGCTTTTTTTGCACTTTGTAAACAGTCCCCCTGTACATTCGTCTCACAGCCAGCTGTACACAGAGACCAGTTATTTAGAGACATGTTATTTGTCCAGCTTGGAGGATGACTTGTTTTGATGAAAATTAGGTTTTAGCTTGCTGTCTACCTTACTATGGTAGGAAAGAGGCGTTTATGTTTTAAAAACGTTTCGCTCATGAGTTATTGATCCAGGAAGTTCTAATCTGTCAATATATTTCTAACTTTCCCAAATTGTGTAGTGTAGCCTACAAACTGTAGTTTTTTCTGTCAATGATGCATTCATTGTTTACGCAACTCACGTGAAGGTAAAATGTTGCCACAACGGTGACTTCAGGGAAGCGGGAGGATTTTCCAGTTCTGTTCTGTTTCTGCATCACCTCCAACTCCAGAAATGGCCATGGTGTCTCAAAAAGTAACTGCAACTGCAGGCTACCGGTAACCTATGTTGTATCGTCTTTGACATGTTTTGACTTTTTTTTTTTCTTTTTTTCTTTCCTTCGGACACCCACCAGGCACGGGTGTGGGGACAAAAAAAAATACTGGGAGAATTGCAGATCCTGCTTTTGATTTCGAAGGTCACAACTGAACGCTCATTTCGATCGATTTTTGACTTAAAATTGAAATTATGACACCCCTAGTCAAAACCAATGTCACACTAGTGTTTCAAAAGTGATGAACTTCCACATTCACACAGACTACCTTCATCTGTCAACTATAATTAATCCACTGCTATCAGTGTCAGTGTAAATGTATTGGATTGGATGGATTCATCTATAGTTCTGCAGAAGAAATCTTATGGTAGGGGGGAAGAGATGCATTTTAAGTTTCTGGTGGGTTTGGAGTAAAGAACGTAGTGAGTCTGAGCAGGGACAGTCATTGAAGGAACAGTTTGACATATTGGGATAAACAGCTAGCCTGGCTATGTCCAAAAGGTAGCAAAACCACCTACCAGCACCTTTAAAGCTCACTAATTAACAAATTATATCTTGTCTGTTTAATTTGTACAAAAAACAAAGTTTTGGCCATCATTTCAATAAGTTATGGTAACATTGAACGAAAGCATGTTAATTCCTGATAAGTGGCACTCAACATGGCATCATTGCTAGACCACTACCAGCACAAGAAATACAAGCAGTGAGATGATCAGACAGGTTGTAAACAAACCAACAGTTAAGCATAGCACTACTAGTGGTAACAAACTGCACAGGGTACCTTTAATGTTATATGTATAATGTTATTATAATTGTTAGAAACAATGGCTAAAAACATGCAAATAAGATCAAAGTTGTAATGCAACAGAGTCTCCTTTCACCTTTCACCGAGACAAAGTGAGTGTAGAGAGAGATACACTGTGAATGGAACTGCTGACCTGGATCTGCCCTTTCCTTCTTACATGCTCTTAATTTTCAGATACCAAACTTGCTTTAAGACTGCAACAACACACACACACACACACACACACAGACACACACACACACACACACACAGTGTAACACTCACCCTGCCAGTAGAAGCTGCCAGGTCCACCCACCACCACTCTGTTGTTCTTCTGCACCACAATAAGAAACAGGGAAAAAGGGAGAATTTTATTACTTTTACTTCTTATTTGGCCCCCTGAGTCAGTACAGAACTAAGTCTTGTACCCAGAGGTGTTAGGGATTCACGGCTGACACCTCCACCTCTAAAACCACACACACAACCAAACACATGCACTGCTGACCAAGGATCACAAATCAAAGATGGATGGTTGGTCCACTGCCTTGGTCCATACTGAAATATCTCAAAGAGTGAATCCAAAAGATTGTTGTATTCCCCTGAATTTTCATCTATGCCACCATAATTAGCAAATGTTAACATGCTAACACACTAAACTACAATGGTGAATGTGGTAAACAATATACCTGCTAAACATCAGCATATTAGCATTTAGCTCAAAGCACATAGAGCTGCTAGCATGGCTGTAGACTAAGTTTTATTACATTTCTGTTTGTGTACAGATTAAACATTACTGAGCTTCAAATGTGTTTATGTGTGTCTATATGAGCTTTATCACTGTAGTGGCTTGTGAGATACTAATGTAATCTAATCTAAATGCAAGTCAAGCAATGATCCCAGACTTAACAATAAACTCCAGGCCACTGTAGGTTCTACTCATAGTGGTGCAGCATAAAGTCCAAAATAATAGCAGATGTGAACAATGAGTTTCTGTGGGTTAGGATTGGTTACCTACCTTAAGGAAGTCGACACTGAAGCCAGCCTGGCAGAAGCCCTGCCCTTCTGGCGAATTGGCATCTGGACAAAGAAATAAAGCAGTGACATTACATCATATATATCAGGAAGAGAGGTAGACATGCCATGTGATAAATGAAAATCAAACTGTAATAGATGTAACTTCTCATTTTATATTTATTTATATTTATAAGCATTACATGATTATTATTTACCCTAAACTTGAAATGTTTATAAGTCAAAAGTGACTTTCTGAACACCACTACAATTTGTCCTTATTGGAAAAACCAAGTTTAGAAAACAAAACAAATCCTGTTTCCCGCCAAATCAGGATCCTGCTTTGGCTAGTTACTAAGTAAAAAAACATCAGGGTGCATGTGATTGCCGGTAACTATAATTTTCCAATCACATTTCACCTTGAAGTGGAAGTGTTCTTTTATTGGTAAAATAGTGACGACTTCTGCCAGATGTAAGTCCTGAAAAAGCTAACAAGAACAGCGGCTGGAAAGAAGGAATATTGTTGCTAGTGAAGAAAGCTGCAGGTGAAGAATGGAAGAGAATGGAGAGAGCTGTCTGGTGAGATTATAGATTTTAGCTGCAAGTTTTTGTGAGCTTGTGTGTTCCTCTCATATCAGTTTTTATTTAACAAGTAGCTATTCTTTTATTGGTTATTGGTCACTTCAATTTTTCCTCCTGCCCACACTGGCTGTGAAAAGATCACTTCCTATAATGATTCCAATGCAAGTAATGAGGGACCAAATCCACAGTCCTGTGCAAAAATACATCCCAAAGTTCAGACAGACTTGTAAAACTGCAAACCTATTCTTGACAGGCTGCTTAATATATCAGGTCAATTAAAGAGTAACTTGGAATCACCTGAAAATTGTGTTTTTGCTGACCTCCAGTACTTTAACTTGTTACCTTACTGCACTGATGTATAGGTTTACTCCAGTACAGCGTGACATCACTGTTGGGTATGGTCACAGTTGCCATTTGAATCAAGTCCATAGAAGCCTTAATGACAGGTCCAACAGAGCACACTTCTGACCATACCCAACCCCACCTATCAGTGATGATCAGAGTGGTCAGAGTGAAACACTGTTTTTCAGCCTGATGTTAAGTTAGTCCTTATACACAAGACACAACATGTTAAACCTAGAGAAGACAGACAGAGAGGACAGAGAGAAGAAAAGAACAGACTTGATCTGCAGGGTGAGTACTCCACCACTTTGTCTTCTTTCTTCAGGTAACATGTTCCCACCGGCTCTCGCTCAGAGACACCAAAGGTGGACCACTGGTACAGAGGAGCACAGGCCTGGAAAACACACACACTCAATAAACACCAGAGACCAGAGGAACAATCCTTTTGTCATAGAAGTACTAACATGAGGTAATTTTGAAAATCGTTTTGTTTAACTAGTCATTAATCATGACTAGTTAAACTACTGTCTGACAGCAAAGAATATAAGTCATAATTGTTGACTAGTCAATGAAATGTTTATGTCGACTGACCATTCCCCTCTTTGGATGTAAATCTAATTTACTGCTGTTTGTGGAATTTAGAAAGATTTCCTGGGACATCTGGTCACCTGATCAGGTGTTTTCAGCAGCCGAACTAGATAAGAAAGACGAAACAGTGCTCGAGTCACTCCCATCGTGTAGCCACGGTATACTTATTATCTAAACATAGCACAAAAAGTAAGGAAATTTGTGTTTTGTAGATTATTTCTTTGTTGCAACAATGCTTTTGGCAATAAATCTTATACCATTGGAAAGTCTGTTTATTTCCCTTTTAAAAAGGTGCCACTTTTGTAAGGAACATGCATTTGTGGGATGAGCAGCAGAGCTGAGTATGTGGCTTGCGCCAATGAAAAATTTGCCAAATCTTCTCTGCCAATGCCAAACAGCTTATTCTGCCATTAACATTGTTTGGTGGTGGATTGGATGATTGAAGTTTGAAGAAACAAGACATATTGGCAATTTAACAATTTATTCATTTAACAAACAGGAGCCTCAGTAGCATGTGGAAGAACCATACACAGCCACAACAGCCTGGCACCTCCTCCTCATGCTGGTCACCAGCCTGGCCACACATTGCTGTGGGATGGAATCCCATTCTTCACCCAGCATTTGTCGCAAGTCAGCCAACATGGATGTGTTGGTCACTCTGGCATGAACAGCATGCCAAAGCTGATCCCATAAATGTTCAATGGAGTTGAGGTCAGGACTGCTGGCAGGCCATTCCATCCTCTCCACTCCCAAATTCTGGAGGTAGTCTCTGATAAATCCCCCTCTGTGGGGGCGAGCGTTGTCATCTTGGAAGATAGGGTTCAGTCCCAGACTGTGGAGATATGAGATTGCCACTGGTTGCAGAATCTCATCTCGATATCTCTCTGTATTGAGATAGCCTCCAATGATGACAAGCCTCGTTTTTCCAGTGAGGGAGATGCCGCCCCACACCATCACACTGCCTCCACCAAAAGATGTGACTCTATCTGTGTAGCAATCAGCATAGCGTTCTCCGCGTCTTCTCCACACTTTGACCCTATGATCCAACTGCCGTAGGCAGAATCTGGACTCATCACTGAACATAACGTTCCTCCACATGTTCAGCTTCCAGTGCACATGTTGCCGACACCAGCGAAAACGAGCCTGACGGTGAAGGGCAGTCATGGCAGGCCTCCTGGCAGCCCTATGCTGCCAATCAGGCGCCTGATTGGCAGCATAGGGCTTCTGGCACCTGGGGGTACCAGAAGCTCAAAACAAGAGTCAATAGCAACAGCAAAATAAGCTGTTTGGCATTGGCAGAGAAGATTTGGCAAATTTTTCATCAGCGCAAGCCACATACTCAGCTCTGCTGCTCATCCCACCAGTGCATGTTCCTTACAAATGTGGCACCGTTTAAAGGGGAAATAAACAGTCTTTCCAACAGTATAAGATTTATTGCCAAGACGCATTGTTACAACAAAGAAATAATCTACCAAACACACATTTCCTTACTTTTTGTGCTATGTTTAAATTAAAACCAGAGGACTGACTGTTGTCAAGAATCACTGTAAATATGTTTTGTTTATTTTGTAATAGCTATTTAAAGCTAGAGCATTTTTGTTGAAACAAGAAAAATGGGTTTGACTTTGTTTTAAGTGACAGATGTGCCACCATGTTTAAACCCATTTAACTGTCCTCCAGTGAAGCTAAATATAATATTTTGAACTTGTCTGACCATTTGTTGAATAGCAACAAAACAGAGTCAAAGAAACACAATTTGAAGTGAATGCCTTATTTTGGTATTAAAATTTCAATAATGTTAATTTTATTTACTGCTCAAATATCTAATTTGCTGGGAATTTGCTGTAATAATGGACACCAGTAGTTTAAAAAATACTGTGATTTTGGACAAACATGCACTTTGGGTCCATTTCATTTTTTACTGATTAAATGAATATTGTCTCTGATAATCAATTTAAAAGAAAATTCCTTGAAATTTGCATCTATAATGTATGTGTGTGTGTGTGTGTGTGTGTGTGTGTGTGTGTGTGTGTGTGTGTGTGTGTGTGTGTGTGTGTGTGTTGTAGTGTTTCTTACCAGAATGTGTTCTCCATCAGATCGTACCGAGGCACCAAACCACTGCTTGGATTTAAACTCCATCTGAGCCCCCCCTGTATTCTTCCTGTCATCTGCAAGGAGGGAAAGCTTTTATCAAAGCATGCAAAGTCTTTCAGAATAAAATATAGTTCTAGTCTCTGTTCATCTCTTGTTTCAGGAACGCTTTCCTTTGTTTGCATATTGTCCTTTTTTTATTAGAACAATATTACAACACATGGTCACACATGTAAATCTAATTTAATTGTTTTTTGCTTGTTTTTTTTTTTTCAAAAAAAAAAAAAAAATATGCAGAGAAGGGTGATTAGTTTTTGTCACCCTGAGTAGTGTTATTGCCATCAGGATTTGGCAGCTGAACATCAGAGGAAATCATGAGCAGACATTTTAGTTGATAAAAACTGTAACTATAAAGGAAGCAGCAGGGCGGAGTGAGGTGGGGTTTTACTTTTACTATATGACTTATCAAGTGTCATTTTGATCTTACACTTGGCCAGGGCAATTTTGCAATTCCACACTGACAAAGAGGAATGAGACAAAAATCTCTGACAGTATTGTCACACTTTATTAATGCTCAGAGCATGGTACACAGCATAGCATTAAGGTACTGTGGCGATCTTGCTACCTTCTGATGCACCATTTTAGCCTTGGCCTTTCTAAACAGCTAACAGTTAGCAAAGTCTGTGCCAACACTCCAAAAGACTTTGTCTTTGATCATACACATTCCATGAATCCTCCTGGTGGATTGATAGTACCTTGGTATGTAATCAGGCTAAAGTTCTCTCAGTTAAAGATGACATGGTAAGATTCAGAATGATCAAACAGTGGAAATTAAACATGATTACATGTGCAGTGACTGTATTCAAACGTGCAATAAACATATTCAAACTTGATTATATGGGTAATGTGTGTAATTTTCCTCACAACTTGAATAAGTGTAATATAGGTGCAAACTGTGAAATATTAGGTGTTTTATCTTTGACATCTCGAAAACGTACATCATGGAAAACAATTTAATCAGAAATTAATTAAGTAACTTAAGGGCACGAATAACTTATTTAAGGAATAAATTACTAACTAAATTAAGTAATTTCAGGAAACTAGTAGTTTCCCAAGAAAAAAGTTAGTTCTGTAACAGCTGAAGGAATTCAAGATTAAAGAGACAGACAGACACCGTTTTACAGAGGAAAAAGAAAACACAAACCCTGTAAACAATAATGAAGCCAAAAACGCAGTAATGCACCATGTATACAATGTACACGCAGTACCAGTCAAAAGTTTGGACACACTTTCTCATTCATGTGAATGGGAAGATGTGTCCAAAGATGATGGTAGTGTATACTGTCTTATGTATACATGTGTGTATGTATTTATTTATACTAATAAAGTGGTGTTAATGTGAGAAAGAGAGCCAGTAGCCGGCCCTGCTCTGCTCTGCTCTGCTCTCAATCTGGAGCCAGCTGGCTGATGTTATGCAGAGTTCAATGCAGAAAACAGCTCAGTCATTGCTGAAATAAAAGGAGGAGCCCCACACAAATCTGACAAAAATGTTGATAAGAAGCAGATTAATATCTAGTTGGTGGATAATATTCACAGGCAGTGAGGAAATGTAGAGGGTGCTGTTTTCAAGTCTTTTGATTCTCACAGCTATTTTTGCTTGATATAATGGTATCAGTAGTATTTTGGTGCCCATCATCAGACATTGTGGATAAAGTATAAATGGGTAGTTTCCCCAATTCTGGCAATAAATTGGACATTTTTTCCCTAATCTCGAATAGTGGTGGCGAACCAGTTAGCCATGATGCCAAGTGTTTTGTGCCAGCTAGTTACCATCTTAACAGCACTATAACCGTGACAACACACTCTGTCTCTTTGTTGTTTGTCAATGGAGGACTTCACTCCTTAACCAGGGAATTGAGTTTATGTCCAAAGCAACATGATGACAAGCTAGACTGACAGTCTACAGTCACAATAGCAGTTCAGTGAGGCTGTAAACAAAAGAAATTGTTAGATAAAAGTTCAGGAATGTGTTTGGGGGATAATCATGCTCTAAGTTTTGGAAATACAGTTTCCGTTATACTTTGGGGGATGAAAACGGGAAGTAACTATTGTAACATTGCTATGGTTTTGGCAAGTTAGCTGAGACAGAAAACATTCATCAGGACAGAGAAGTTTTAGTCACAGAGGACTGATCAAAATATAGTGTGTCTGATTCATATTTATTTATTACTCTTCCGCTCACTTCACACAGCTAAAATAGAACAGAATCACACCGAGTCAGACGTAATACACACACACACACACACAAGTATTCCAGTTAATTCTGATCTCCTGGTCCAGTAAAGCTTTGGCCAGCAAATCAACAACAAAGACTTCTATTGTGGGAGGAAAACACACACACACACACACACGCACAGGGAGACATAACTAGGCCACTCACTAACAGCATTACAGCCAGAGGGTACAACATCAGTGCGTAGTCTTTGGTTTCAGTTCCTACAGAGAGCCTTGTTTAAAGGCATGTCAGCAGGGCAGACGCTTGCTGATCCGGCCAGTCGTAATGTCAGGCTGCAAATCAAATGCTGGTGAAAAGTAAACATCCTGTACAAACAGTCTACTTAAGATTTTGAGGCTGTGCAAGACAAATTCACCTTTTATGGACATAACAGGCCTGAACAGTAAACAGCATAAAGGAGAGTATTCACATGTTGTTACTGTGAGATAACCTATGCCCCTCTCACATTTAAAACACAAATTATTTAGAACTGCAGTGCAGTTACACATACATCAAAGAGTGACCATCAGAGCAAGCAATGGAAAGATCTGACACAGTAAACAGAGCTCAAAGAAGACATGTGAATCTGAACCGATCAACAAAACAAAAATCAGACTGAACACTACTCAGCTAACAGCTGCAGTGTTTCCCCTATAATTATACAGGCCTGGCTTGCTGCCAGGCCATCAACGACCCCCACCAGGCCAAAAAAAATCTTTTTTTAATGCCAAAAATAACGCCAAATATCCATTCATTTGGAAATCAACAGCTTTTGGGAGTCTGTGCAGCGCTGTACAGAAACGTGAGTTAACCTCTGTGTCGTTGCCTGGGAATCTATTGGTACTGTAACTCCAGTGCATAATCAACTGCTGCCAGCTTGCAATGAGAAGCTGCTTTTGTCTACTTCTATCAGAAATCAAGGACCCTATGTTTCAAAAATGAGTAAAGGCAGGCAGAGCAACGGTGACGAGGGGGGGGACGTTTAGCAATCAGTCAATTACTAAAGGCCAATTCATGCTTTCTGTGTGGCTGCATGTTGGTCCACATAATGTAAATTTCATCATCCATCCATGTCTGTGAGGATTTGTACTGACATCTGCAGAGGAGTCACAATTTGTGACCACGCAGACTGTACACATAGCAAGCACACCAACTGCACAAAAGCAAACAGGAATGCCTGTCTCATCTACTGTATGTATGTGCCATATTCCTATTCTCATTAAGCTGTTGCTTTTCTTTTTTTGACCTTTTCTTGTTATTCTGCAACATACAGGAACTACTCAGCTGCATTCAGACTGACAACAGCCCTGTGTGAAACAATACAGGGGGCTGTGTTGGTGTGGGCATGTTGCTTAAAGTGCCAGTGAGATAACGAAATATGATCCAGCAAGTTAGAGTATAGATTATTGCGTTTAAAGACTGATCAGAAAAACATTGCACAGCAGTTTGTAATATTCATAAAATATTCATGTGGATTTTACAACTCTGGAAAACATGTGGAATGCATCTGTGTCCGTGGACCCCCAATGTTACAGCAGTATGTATGGTACCATGTGTGCGTCTGTGGTCTGCATGCAAGTCCATAGCTGTCCTCAGACACAGAAAACAGAGGTATGAATTGGCCTTAAAGGCCAATATGGTGCAATACGTAAGATTTGGCCACCCACATCAAACCATAATTATCACTTACTGAATATAGCCTAAATCTTACTGTTTACAGTGAATCTGTGCTATAGTGTCATCAAGATATCAAAATGCAATGGAGACATTAGAGCCAGCAGTAAATTACCAAAGAGCTTCACAGATCAGTTCACCACATCATGTAGCTGAGATGACCAGCTATCTCAACCAGTCAGCAGCTACAACAGTGGCATCTCCTGACAACATTGCAGCAAATTTCCAAATAGGCGTTATTTAGATAAACTGACCACATGGCGGGAATCTAAATGGTTACTTTCTCACCTGAAAAAATATTAAAACTTAATTAAGTGACAAACAGTCCTACAGCAAAACTTGCAACAGTTTTCAGCTGCTATTGCTGGCCGGTGGCTTGGTTGGGGCAGCACCACATATGATGTATTTGGGCAGTGCTACTTCTTCCTCTCATGCTGGACTGAGAGCAGACTGGACGCCACAGTGACTCACTATCACCCTTGAGGTACAAAGTGGTATTACAAGATACCACGGGGCTACTGGTTATCATGCTAAATTCAATAGATATCGCTGCAACACAATATATATACATCTTTAACATTTTTCAGTTATTTCTTCACATTCTGTTGATAATTTGTTGAATTTTGAATGTTTTAAAGTCCATGTAAAGGAAAATCAGAGAATTTAATTTAACATTATACATGTTAGAAAATAATTGCTGAAAACATGAAAAGACTGAACTATGCAGTACTGAATTGTGGAGTTAGACTTAAACTGTTTTTCACCATTTCTGTGTTCAGGAATTTTTGGGCAGGCCTGAAATGGTGGCTCGATGACATAGAGGGGTTATTAGCATGACCCCTCTAGCAGCGACTGCCCGCAACTTCAGCTTCAGCACTGGTTATGCGGTTGGGACATCCATGGCCAGAGGGAGAGTGTTTTCCGGGCAGCACTTCACCCAAAAGTGAGAGGCAATTGCTCCAAGAATGACAGCCACAATGAAGCTGCTTTTCAGCAGAGAAGTAAGTAACATTAAGTGCACTGAGCTCAACTGAAAAAAACAATTTAACATCGCGATGATCGGTGATGGATTACTTGTTAAGTCATCTTGTAAGTTACATTTTTATTGAAACAAGCCCACATTTACTTACAAAATATGTGCCAAATTAAACAGTGAGTCCTAATATTACTTTATTTGTAAAAATCATCCATGTTGCTTGTCTTACACCTACAAACAAGGCCTATTTTGAATTGTGGATTTTTATAAAGGAGTTTGGTATGAGAGTTGTTAACTCGGAGGCTGTTCAGACACACCCCCAGTGTTTCAGAGCAGAAAATACTACTTATTTTTTCACAATTTTGAAACCTAATTTTATATACTTGAGGATTTTTTTTAAATCGTTCAAATTTGGCAAGGTGGTTAATTACACATTTTTCTGTGACATGACAAACTCTGCTTTACACACACTTTGAAGTTCTTGCCAAATCTTACATATTGCACCTTTAAAAGACAACAAGGGCATACAGCATCAGTATTATTGCTATGGTTACCTGCAGTTTAATACCAACAGAGATGTGGAATGGGAGGAGCCATTTCGGGTGCCCCTGGTTCTGAAAGTAAAAATTCTATTAATTTTTCCCATAAACTATTTTGGTGACTCAAGTTTGAGCTCTCCTATGGCTTGGATCAACGACTGAGTTAGAAAATATCTGGTCCTTTAGTAAAAAGTCAAAAGGTACAAGATTGTGTATATGAAAATTTCAGGGCAGAAGCTAAAGATTACAGTTTTGAGAAAACTGATTTTACAATCTACACTGTCAATTAGTTTACTTTTTCTTTCTGGGTCACTTTTGAGTGAATTCAGCAACTGTGGCTATTGTTAAAAAGTTTGCAATGAAGCATTTTGAATTCATTACACTCTGATTCGTGCCATCGGAATCTTCTCAACAGCAACGGCAGCCAGTAAAAATGTTGAAATAATTGAAACGTTGCATTATCTGGGAGAGTCCTGAGTTTCTATATTCAGTAATATTGAGGAGGTCATTTAAAAAAAATTTGAAATAGGAACATTGAATAGAGAAAAGAACTTCCAGAACCAGCCGCCCCTCCCAACTCTATTGTACACTGATTGAGAATAGTGATTAAACTGTTCACTGAAAGTATATTTTAAGTATCCTGATATAACATTTTAAAGGACAATCCCAGTCAATTATATTCTGTGCAGATAGTAAAATGTTCAGATGCTGAAATCCAAAATCGACAACTGCAACAAAAGGTCTACATTTGTTCCAAAACTCACCTGCTAGAGTCCCTACAAGATAAGTTTGATCATATTACACCTGTGTACAAAGTCCTGTTGTCTTTGCGCTGGCTACCAACACAGAAATCCTCCTTCGTGACCTACAAGACCTTAAACGGATTGGCTCCCTTTTACATCTCCAGTCTTATTACTCTGAATACTCAATCATTCTCTTTACATTCCCTTGATGCTGATTTAACTGTTCCTTGATTTACTAAAAAAAACCTTTTGCCACTAAATCGCCACTAGAATTTAAAATAAAGTTCTGTGGGTTTGAAGTTACTTTCTTTTTTTTTCTTTTTTTAAAGATATTTTGGGCATTTTGCTTTTGATAGTGGCAGTGAAGATGTCCCTTAAGTTTTATTTTTAGGGCCTTACTTTGAGATAGCCCAACACATCTAACCTAAATTTTCCATGATCATGTGATTTGTTGAAAGTGTTGGGGTACTGAACAAACTGCCTGAATGGTTCAGTTCAAGGCTACAAAGTCTATTCTGCTGCATCTCTGAAAATGTTACAGAAGTACAAATGTGTGTGAGTTTACATGTGATAATGTCTGTTACATTTACACACAATTAAGTTAATGTTTAACATATCAGTATATGTCACCAGCCGCTAGTGCATGGTTATTCTCTGTATCTTGCTTGATTTTTTCACCCTTCTGTTTAGCTTTACTAAGAAACCAACAGTCTGACAGACTGTTGTGACTTGTCAGACAGGAAACAGAAACAGGAGACACATATCAGGAAATCACATACTATTTTCCAGGCAAAAATAAAACATGCCCTTCATTCCAGAAGATAATAGTTCTCATCTCCCAATACTCAAGTATTTCTCTGTAACCTTAAACATAACTAAATATGCAATAACAATCAAAATCACAGTTTAATAAATAATACCTGAGGTATTCTTCTTGTTCCTTTATTGTAATTTTGAGCTTCACTGTACAGAATGGACTTTACAGTGAAGTGGGAGATATTTTGTGTCCAGCAGTTCAACTGTTGAAAAGAACCATATTTGCATACTCAGAGATTCTGGATTTTTAATGAGGGAGAAGGAGAGTCAATTTTAATAATTTTTAATTGGGCAATTGAACTTTTTTGTGGAAAAAACAGACACAAATTGTTATTCAAAGCAGAGTATCTTTATAAGTCTTAAAACATGTTTGGAGAGGATCTTTCAGAGTTTAACACTTGGTTTAATCAGATGTGTTTGACAGTGGCCTGGCAATATACAATGAAAGCAAACCAAAGATTCTGATTGGTCCTATGTATGTTACATGTTACATCAACTCTTTCCAACTAAGTTTCGCCCAAAGAGCACTAACAGAAGTCTCTCATTTGAAATAACCAAAGCTGTTCTAATTTTGTCAGAAAATAGTGTGTTCATGTCAAAACAACTCATAGTAAGAAGCTGAATGAGACCTTTAAAATCATAACATTACTCTTAAAATGTAAACTATCTACACAAAGCAAGTCCAATATTTACTCTCTTTTAGTTCTGATTTTGCTCTCTACCAACTCCTGAGGGAAATATCTGGCTCTCTAGCTGCTAAGTGCTTGCTGTTTGGTGCTGAGCAGGTAGTGTACAATTTTAGAGCTTTTTTGCTGAAAACCGCTGCCTGCTGCTGCTGAAACGATGCTGATGAGAGCAGTGAGACTTAACCAAGACAGTAATGTTGCGGGCCGGAAAACCAAAAGAATGAGCTCAAACATGCTTAAACGCTCTGTAGCTACCAGCTACTGTAAAATGTGGTGCCAAAGCATTAGAAATAACATTTGTCTATATATTATTGCCCAAAGGCAGTCTAAACACAGCAACACCATCAATCCTGGAAAGTGCGTATGCTGCTGGTTTCAGAGGAGTGAAAACAATTCAAAGAAGCCAGTAGAAAGACACCTTTTCTGACAAATTTATTTGCATGGGAAAACACAATACTAACAAATAATAAATATCACTGTATTAATATCTACAGTGATAGAGCGAAGACAAAGCAACCCACAGCTCCTGTGTCTCTTCATTGTTGTTCTTCCAACTAGAAACTATTACTATCACTGCCGGAAAGAGCTGTTTGCAGTATAGGCAAACACAGGGCAAGACACAGCTGTGCAACTACACAATCAGTCCACGGATGAGTCCACACACCTCCTGCTTCACTACACATTCCTGGATGTGCTCTGACATGAGAAAACAGCGGCAAGCTGAGCTTAATAATACACTGTTACTGCAAACTGTGAAAGCAAAACTTGCACACTCTACTCAGAAATAAAATCAAGTAGCTTTCAGTGACCTCTGTGGTTAAATCAGTGTTCTTGCTTCTTAGACACTCCTGCAAGCAATTTTCCTGTCTTTACGAGTTTTTGCAAAGCACTTTTTAAAATAATTAAAACTGAAAATCAAGTGATTACAACATAGATGATGTGAATAGTTACACTTCCTGTGTAACTGCCACAGTTATGAGTCTGAGACTGTAACTCCAGATGACTAGTTGCTCTCACTATCTCACAGTGAATTAATGGTCTCATCTAAGAGAGGAATAAACTGAAAAGAGACTGCACACTAGCCTGTGCTCTTAGTTTGTGTTTGTTGGCGAGGTGTTATCTCTTGCTACGAGAGGTGTAGCACTGGGAGGTGACAGGACAGAATGCAGATTCTTTTTTTTTGGCATTTATGCCTTTATTAGATAGTGGGTAGTGAAGAGGCAGACAGGAAACAAGGGGAGAGAGAGATGCAACAAAGGTCCCTGGCTGGAATCAAACCAGGAACTCTGCAGTTATGTAGCATGCGCAGCAACCATTAGGCAATCGGGGCACTCCCAGTATGCAGATTCTACTTTGTTCAGTCTGCTGCAAGCTAACATTGCAGCAGTGTGCAGACAGAGAACACAAACAGCAGGATCAGATGCATTAATGTGCACATTTTCTGCTGTCTGTGCTGAAACTTATTATTAAACTGGATTACTATCCTGTAGTTGGAGCATCTGGTGCTAACAGTCCACAGTGGGATAACCTGCTTTTTTTTTTTCTTTTTTTTTTTTTTTACAGCCTTGCAGGGTGCAGGTCTTTTATTCTTGCTCAACTGCACATAAACTCTTTCTTGTGTTTCTTGTGATGTGTCATGTTGATTCGTTTCAGTTATTAACAAAGTTTACTCACACTGGGATAGACTATTAAGGTGAGGCTTGTTGGAGTTTTTTTGTTAAGTGTAGTGTGAACAAAAAATGGGAAATGTCTCTGCTTTCACCAGACCTAGCAGTTACATTGAAACCTACCACAAACTACAACTTTCTCCTTGTGAGAGTTTCACAGGACAAATGTGTAGCCTGGTTGGTGGAGATTTAGATTGTTTCAAACAACAGAGAGCTGCTGTGTCTGTAGAACCATTCAGTAACATTCTCAGTCAAAGTAAACTGTCTGATGAAATCTCTTTCCAAATGAAGGTTACTGTGACCCAGTAAACTGTCTTCTCTTTAGCTCCTCTCCCTACTTCAAAACACTTCACATGTTGTAGTTATGTCATTCATGGAGCATATCAGCTGTGGCATGGTTAAATTAAGGTATTATGGGGCCACAAGGAAAAAATTTGCTGTTGGGCCCCTACTGACCCACCCCTTCACTCCCACCCCCACCTTGTGCATTGTGTATGCACCCTGTCACCTTAGCACAGTATGCAGGGATGGAAACTTATCAGGGGTGAAAAAGGTGACCAAGATGTGAACCCCCTAGGGCAGTCTGGGGGCATTTCCCCTGGGAAGAAAGTTTTTTAGTATCAGCTTCAAAGTGTGAATTTACAGTGGATTTTAGCATGAGGATAAAGGGAGGAACTAGAATAATGTTATCTTACTGCTACAAAAGTAATGTAAGGGGGACATCAGTTCAGGGCACAGTCAAGAGAGTGCAGAGCATTGCCTTGAAAGAACATTGCACATACAATAAAAGTTCATCAAAGAAAACAAAAATCACAACACAACAACTGACAAATCAAATAGAAAACACAGCTTATGTCGTATTTTGGTAGAGAGAGAGCAAGAGAGAGAGACAGACAGACAGACAGACAGACAGACAGAGACAGAGAGAGAGGGATTTAAGCAACAAAAAAAAAATCTTTTGACTGAATTCTTTTTCAAGCTGCAGCCAAGTCATACTCCCCATTTGCAATTTGTAAAGCTTGTTAAGAGCTTAAATTAGTCATATGTACTGTAGCTGTGTATCACCAAATCTGATTGTGTGAAAACATTTTGTATGAAAATCTTCAAATGTGTGAATGTGTACAAACATTTTGATCAAATTTATTCAAATGTTTGAATGTATAAAAAGATATCTGAACAAATAGATTTAATTTTTGAATCCATAAGGATTAATATTGAAACTCTCTAAATTGAACTTCTCATCTAGAGCACTGGCATGGATGTTTTCATATTTATCCAATACAATACAATGTGTTAAAGTTGGTGACACATTGTCCAGTAACATGAAGTGCACAATGGGTGTTCCACAAGGGTCAGTGTAAAGTCCCCTATTATTTAGCCTATATATTAATAATCTCCCTCAACAGTGTCAGGATGGAGAACTACAAATGTATGCAGATGATACCATTGTGCACACACATGCAAAAACAGCTGAGTTAGCTGTTGCTAAGCTAACAATTGCATTGGAAAGGATCACACATTGGCTTGATCAATCATGTCTGAGTCTAAATGTAAACAAGACAAAAGGTATGTTTTTCTCTAAAACTATGGTACAACCTCCTAACGCTGATATTTTCATGAAAAGTGAAAAAATTGATATAGTTACTGATTTTAAATATCTTGGTGTGACTCTGGATCCAAATTTGAACTTTAAGAAACATGTTCAAAAAACGCTTAAAACCATAAATTACAACTTAGCAAATTTTAGATATATTAGAAACTGTCTCTCTTTGGATGCAGCCGAAATATTTACGCATGCTATGATTCTTTCCCATATGTCTTATTGTATCACATGTTGGGGGCAGGCTGAAGAAACAGCCATAAAACCTCTTGAGTCCTTATACAAACAAACTCTAAAAACTCTACACAAAAAGCCAATGCATTTCCATCACTGTAAGGTACTGGAGAAATACAATTTACTGAGCTTTGACAATTTTAGATAATTCTCAAATTTGTGCCTAGTTTATAAAATTTTAAATGGTTTGACCCCTCCTCCACTATGTGACTGTGTACACTTGCTCAGTAAATTCTATTAGATCCTCAAGAATATCCTCTATACAAGATTGTACCATACCATTTCGTCACACTGCATTTGGGCAGTCAGCTTTCTCTGTGAAAGCCACAACTCAGTGGAATGCCCTACCTGATGATATGAAGAACTGTAGTTCCATCAATGCATTCAAGGCCAAAATAAAACATGTACTTAAGACCAATCAGCTATGTGACCACTGAGTCTAGTTTACATTATTAATTTCTAATTAACATTGTGGGTGTATGTGATGTGCTGTTGTGTGTAGCTTTGTATGGTGTGTTCTGTGTGTTTTTTTTGTTTGTTTTGGTTTGTTCTTTTGTTTTGATTTTTTTTTTGCTTTGTACTGTTTGTTGTTGTGCTGTTGTATGTTTTGATTGTGGGGGATTATGGATGCAAATTAGCTTCAAGCTTACTCCGATGCAATGCATCTTTAATGTTTAAAACTGCACACTATCCCAATCAATAAATAAAATCAAATTTCAATCTGTAGCTGTGCATGGCATTGTGTTAACAAATGAAAAAGATTTGCACATATCATTTCCAATGTGTGAGTGCATAAAGAAGATTTGCACAAAAGCACTTTTGTCCCACATTTTACGCTTCCTCCTGAATAGCCAATAACTAGGAGCTAACAGCTAACAACTCTAGAAAAGTTTCCCCTAAACCTATATTGTATGTTATCATATTTTGTGAAGCACCCTGTAACTGTGGTTTGAAAGGTGACCTATTAGTACAGAAAAAATAGATATAAAGTAGGGATGTGAATGATTTATCTATTATCGGTTCATTGCCATTCATAATTCAATCGATTAAAAATATATTAACCGATAATGCAGGAGACGAGGGACGTGCACTGTAACTGTCAGAAAATGTTGTGTAGACTTACTGTAGCAGGCAGTTGCACCACCAAGTGAGGCCTCTTACTTTTTTAATGAGACTGAGTTACAGGTGTGTTTTGTTACCGCCCATAAGGGCTGCACAAACTGTGAAACAAACGCACCTCCCTACCTTTGGAGGAAGAAAAAATTTGCAGTGTGCTACGATCTGCTCACTGTGGAGTTGTTGTTTGGCAGCTGTCTGGTGTAGCTATCTGAAGCTAAACTAGCATCTTGAACAGAAGCAGCTGCTCTGTTAATGCAGACTGAGAGCTGAGTGTCAGACAGCAGGACGCTAACTAAACATGCTTCCAACAAAATCAACTGTATAAGCAACATTCCCCTGCTCTGAATATAAATGCAAATTAGCGATGGCAGTAAATGAACAGATAAAATCAGAGGCCAGTATTGTTCAACCTGGGACATCTGCATGTTATTTTCATTTAATAATAACATGTTATTTACTTTCAATTGGTAGGCTAAATGTGAACTTGCCAAGCTGGCCAGCTACCACCTGTGGCAAACCATTATCTGTCTGTCCATCATTTATGTAAATTGGTTTCCACTGATTGTACATTCAACAACAATGATACGACTTTCATCGTTGTTATTCCGTCATTTGGAATTCTGATGTTTGATCTGTCACTCAAAACTGAACTGAAGTTGAGCGATGCTCAGAGTTTAGATGTTCTGCGCTTGTCTGTGTCACACGTAAAAAATCCCATTGGCTCATGAGTGTGACAATCCGCAAAGATTTCTGGTTGGATTCTTAAGTCTACAAACATGGAAAGCTTCTCTCTCAACCCCCCCCCCACACCCTCAATTTCAAAAGCTCATCGGATATACAGGAATCATGTAGGTGATCTATTTTGGATTCAAAATGGCAATTTTCACTGAAAGGTGACAAGCCTGGTATAAACTAAAACAAATAAGATGTTAAACTAGATTCTGACACAAGGACCTTCTACAAAACATACAAGATATGGTTATGATATAAAGACCCATCTTAATTGATATTCGTACTATAGTTGTGCTTTAGGTTGCCCACAACTCAGTAAAGCCATAAGTGGTGGTTGGCATACAACAGATTCCAATACTGATCAGTTTACTTAGTAGCCTGTTAATCAGAAAGGAATTGCCATTTCATTTCACTCATCATTCAGTCTGACACTGTATTATTATTTGGTCCCAACCAATCAGTAAAGACTGTTGTATAATGTGCCTGTGTCGTATGCTTCTCTGAATGTTTGTGCAGAGTTTTGTTTCAACATTCATCTGCTGACAGAGGAAAGTTTCTCTTTGCTCACCTTAAGTCTGAGTGCAAGGGATGTAAATACAAACATGATTTGTGATATCACAACTAGGGATGTAGCAATTAACCGCACTTTAAAACATCATGGTTTTGTAACCAGAAAGGCTCAGTGTGTGTTTCTGTTCTCACTCTCAGAAAAAGGGACATTATAGTTTTTTTGTTTGTTTTTTTAAAAATTAATAATGGTTGTACCGTGAGGAAAATTAAACTAAATAATTGTGTTTAAAAAGGCAACAGGCGCAACTGGCAGACTGCTGACGGAACCTGGTGCACCGGCTTAAAATGCATGCTGCAGCAAGTTCAGATACACAAAAATACACATGCTGTCATGAGAGCAACTCCCCTTATGTTTGTTTGGGGCAACATTGGCTAAAGCAGATGAGAAGGATTCTGGCAATGGCTGAGGGACCCAATATTGAGGTGTTATATCCACCAATTAAAAAAACGCCTTAAATGATCAGTGTGGGAGTATTTTGGATACATGAGGAATGGACAGGGGGTTGTTCGAGAGGACGGATCTCCATTTTGTAAAACTTGCCAAAGAAAAGATGCTGTTTAAGGATCCAATACCTCAAACTTGATGCAACATCCTTGAGATCAACATCCAGCTATACATGCTCAAGTGCTCTTAGTAATAACTAAGTAAGTATATAAAAGTTAAATATAAAAGTGTCACTTACAATCAAACAAAGTGAGTTAAGAGTTGGGCTTTCAGTTAAGAGTTGGAGCATCGCACCATTTATAAACTAATGCTCTCCAAAACAGCATGTAATCCTCTCAAGGGCTTCAGTGTGACCATTTACATCCTGTTGCTTCCTCCCATCTGTGTTAACACAAGTTATGGTAGGTAAATAGGCCAGGTGTAAAAGACTAACTTTACATTAGGATTGTAGACTTCCAGCATTATACCGTGGGATCTAATTAATTGCATTTCAGTGATTAATAACACCTGCATAAGAGATATTTTCAATTTCTTGCTGCAAACTGCAAAAAAACCAAAACAATAATAGACAGGATTTTCTTGGGCCAAATGTAAAATTATATTGACACTTCAGCCTTTTACCTCCATTAGTAATATTTTCACCTTGGGGATCAATAAAGTTCATATTAATCTTATATTAATAATAAGCAAATGTTAAAAACAAAAACCAACAAAGAAATGATTTGGGGAAAAAAAATAAAACTTCTTAATAAAAATGCTCATTTGATTTTATTAATCCATATAGTTGTGAAAAAAATGTATGGATAATAATCATGAAACTGTGATTTTTCCTCAGACTACAATCATACCATTAAAATCTATAATCATTGTGCTGTGTAACAGCACAGAGTGCACAGTGAACTCAGCAGCCAGACATTTCTCCATTCTCTACTTCGTGTCTTCAGGTTAGGCTAACTCATTGTTGCTATCTTTGGAGCTAACCCTAATTGACACACTGCAGTCTGTACTGTACATTTACTGCCGGACTGACAACTTACTGCTAACCTTTTCCTCTGCTCCGCTCACATCCACCGTCACTTTCCTGCCGCTCGCCCTTTCCCACTTGCTATGCAAACATACCACGCAATGCCCTATTCCTTAACAGAGTTACGCAGGCAACACAGAGACTCCCAAACACTACTGATTTCTGAATGAATGGATATTTGGTGTTATTTTTGGCATTGAAATTTTTTTTGGCCTGGCAGGGGTTCTTATTGTTATCATTATAGGTGAAACACTGATTCAGTATACATTCAGTAAACGTTGAATACAGTTAGACCTAGCAGTCTCTTTTAGATTAGGCGAGTTCAAAGTTCTGAAAACAACAGGGGTGTTTTGAATACACTCCCGTTTTCACAGGTAATTTGTTAGTCTGTCTCTCCCACTGCAGGAAATAATGGATTAATCCTGGAAGGCTATTGATGTAGCACTTTTTTCCTTATGAAAGTAACACAGCAATTATTTGTCCAATGAGAATTTGGTCGGACTAATTGACCAGGAGACTACAGCCCTTGTAATTTTAAGGATTTTAATGAGGTAAATTGAACATTTTTTGCTGAAAAAAAATAGAGAGAGATATAGATAGACACAATCAACAAAGTTTTCAAAGCAGAGTATTTCTGTATTTTATACCATGTCCAGAGGGGATCTTTAACGTCTTTCAAGTTGATCAAAGAAATATGTTAACTCAATGTATTTCTGTAAGTTGTCTGACAACGAGCTGTGCAGCTGCAGTGATTTTCATGTCACAATTTTTCTGGCTCTTTCATAGGGCGATGGAGTTCACCTTAATAATCCTGCCAACACAGCTCTGGTTGGGTCAGTTGTTTTTCCAACTGAGAAAAATCAGTGAGCACCACACCAGACCTCTTTGAACTGCTGAGTAAATCAGAAATGTGAGCAGAATTACAGATGGCTCGAAGCAGGCTATTCTAACTAACCCTAACATAAGTTAGTTCCTCTCTGTGTGGCCACAGTGAAGAACATGATAAAGTTTCCCAAATCCCTAAGAAAAAGACTGAACCATGACTGATAAATTCTGCTGCGATGGACAAGGTACACATTAAGATTAAATGTAAGAATTATGTTAACATACATTGTTACACAAAATTATGATTAGGATTATGATGATTTCTTTACATTACAAAAAAAAGCAGCAGAAAGGGGGAAAAGAGGGTGGTTGCTGTCGAGGGTTAATGAGTTTACTGAAGGCAACAGGGCCTCAGGGTATCTAAGTTAATGGTTAATAGCTTAACTTGAATAAGACAGCTGTGTAGCTAAAGCTGGGTTATTCTGGGAATGTCATCATAGCTGCCTTGAAATGTGAAACATAAGAGTTTTTGTTACCTGAGTTATCAAACTGCAGCTGCTGGCAGGCTGAGGAGCTCTTCCAAGGGCAGCTGTACACAGCTCCTCTCTCCACAACACTGCTGGGGGATGAAGTGTTGGCCCGAGGAGCTCCAATCAGAATGTCTGACCTGAGGAGAGGAGAGGAGAGGAGAGGAGCTCAAAACAAGCTTTTTCTAAGAAAAAGTTAGTGCTGAAACAATTTGTCAACAGTGGATTCATCGAGTGACAGAAAGTATTTACTAATCATTTCAGCATGAGATACAATATACAGAGGGGTGGCAAATAAAAACCCCAAAAGATCAGTACGTGGAAACCAATGCAGATGCAGGGTACCAGGACTCAGTGAATGGTTTGATGAGTATGAAAATGATGTGACTCACATGATATAGTCACACCAATGGGAGATTCAGGAATGAAGTTGTTAGACAGAGCTCTCCTTTACACTACTTAGACACTTTATGCTGGTGTTTTTTTAAGTTAACCCCTCTGTACGAATATCACAAGTGCTGCTCTGTGACATGAAGCTCAATTTGCAGTGCCGTACGAAAGCTTTCACCAGTGTCCAGAGTGAAACAGGATTTATCTTCCTAGCTTGGCTGTAAAGCAAAAGTGCTGTTCAGGGGATTATAATTCATGAGAAAAAAATGTTAACTGTTTACACTTCACAGGGCTTTGGCTCTGTTAGACTCTGCGCTGTTTATAGGACAGTGGTTCATTTAGACTGAGTCAGTTTTATTGATTTATTATGGCTGCTTTTTAGATTGTTAGGAAGCAGAGTCAGCGGAATGAGATTAAAACAACAGTAAAATAACAACTCTAGTAATCCATCAATAAGGTTAGTGTTGCATCTTAGTTGACAATCTAACAATTAACTTTAAAATGGAGCCACAAAATATGTTGTTTTATAAGGTGAAAGCAGAAATTGACTTTTTAAACATGGACAGTGCAAAAAGACTGAGTTGGCTGACCCCATACAAAACATTTAAGTTAGCCAATGAGAAAGCTTGAGAGAGAAAGAAAAAAAGCACATTATCAAAATAAACTTAAGAATAGTTTCCTCTGGTATTCAGGCCACAGTTTGTTTGAAATTATGCACACAAACATATGTTGAATGAAATTCTGGAGATATATTACAATGTTATGACTATTTTTATTTCTTTTGGCTTTTAAAGTAAGGTGCAAACTTGCTGTTTAGCACCAGGGACGCACTTAGCCTCAGCAGAACTCCTGCAGTCAGTTTGTGTAGTGGGCATAAATTAGGGACGAAATAAACTAAATGTATAATAAACTTGTTTTTTGACATTGCTGTTAAGAGCCACTTTGTTGCCTCTATCATTATCTTTTCAAACAGATACTGAATGAATACAGCAGGAAACAGGAACAGGAAATCTATAGACATATAGTTAAGAGTGTTTTATACCATTGACAGTTAACATCATCATGTTAAAAACATAAAAAACGAAAAGTGTAGTTTCGATTTAACCGGACGTTATGAATCCTGAATACTTGAATTAAAGACGTTGCTTTAATGGACAAGACGTCTTGTTGCCCGACGTGTTTAAACGCTGTAGCCTACATGTTGATTATTATCATCATCTAACATCACTCTGCTGGAAATCTTACTTTTGGTTGCTTGAGGGCTTGAAGAAGTCCACCGAGAAGCCGAAGTAGCTTCCCTCTGGTCCGGTATACACAGAGGGTTTGTCCACATCCAGGTTGAAGGAACCGCAGCGGTGGAAATGCAAACACGCCAGGGCGAGTAGTCCGAGAGCAATCCGTCCTCCTGCCATGGCTGCTGCTGGGAGACCTCTGTGAGTTAACTGACGAAAACACGGATCAAGATGACGCCAATCACTTAACAAGCCTCCTGTGCTCCGTGTCCACCGACGGAGTAACTTTAAACTGGTTTAAATTCTCAGTCTTCCTAACAGGAGCTCCCCTCCATAGCCGAACAGAAGTCGTCATTAACTGAACCACATTTCCGACTTGTAACTGTTACCGAAGCCTGGCGGCCGTTAGAAACAAAGCGCAGTTACAAGAGAGACTGAATTTAGTTTCGGTCTTAACGGCGTTTCGTTTGCCTGTTTTAGCCGATAAATCAGGAGATACACGGGAACAAGTAGGGAGAGGCCGCGATTATGTGAGTGTGTGTGTGTATGTGTAGAAATGTGTCATCGCGGGCGAGGCTTGTCCCAGCCAGCTGAACACAAGTCGACATCAATTACGTCACAGCCTACCCGACGTCCAGTTAATCCCTTTCAAAACAAAAGCATCACTGCCTGGTAGGGTGGAGTTGAGGTGAACATAACTGTTCTTTATTTAATCGCAGCCTTTGATAAATTGTGTTTAAGGACAAAAGGGACAGAACATGTAGCCAAATTTAAAGGACGGGTTCACAATTTTTCAAGTCAGTCTTAAAACAACAGTCAAGAGCCCAAATGAAAATTGAAACATGTTTTTCTTGCTGTAATCATTCCTCCTGTTCATATTGACCTTAAGAAGATCCCTTCATAATGCAATTACAATTTAAGTGATGGAGGACAAAATCCACAGTCTTTCTGTGCAAAAATGTATTTAAAAGTTTATCTGAAGCCAATATGAAGCTTCAGCCGTCCAAATGAGTCAAATCAAGTAGATATCTTTCAACATTGCAGTCATTTTAGTGCCAAAGTCCCTCTTTTTGTTACTATATTTCCACTGCAGCTCAACAGGGAAACACTGTCCGAGGAAACACAAAGAGGGAATTTGATGCTAAAAAGATTAGTGTGGCACATATCCACTTGATATGACTGACTCAGACAGGTGAAGCCTCATATAAGCTTCAGATTGACTTTTAAATGCATTTTTGCACTAAATGACTGTGTGGACACACTGGATTTTGGCCTCCATCACTTACATTGAAAGCACATTTGAAGGGGATTTTTTAATAGCCAGTACGAACAGGAGGAATGATTACAGCAGAAATCAGGACAGGTGAGAGGAAGAGCACATGAACACAGGAGGAGTGAAGGAACACACAAGGGAAACACAGAGCAAACCAAAATCCATGAATGCCTTCAGACCAGCAGTTAAGTGTTATTTAATGACATTTTGGGTTTTTAAAAAATATCACTGGGTAATTACTTTCCAGAAAACCTATTGATTAGCTCTGTGACTAGCTCTGTGTGAATGGAATGGTAGTACAGTACTTGAAAGACACAAACTGAGGCAAGGTTGTTGCAACCACTGAGGTCATGTAGTCTATATCTCTTATTTGAATTTGTTGATTTTAGCAAATTTACAGGCTGATTATGTTTAGACTCAATATACTTACTACTGGGCTACTTCTATCCAACAGAAAAATACATTCATAAGGAACTAGTTGAGTAAATAACCATGTTTAGGCCACTTCCTCATTTACTGTTCAATGCATCAATGTTAAATAAAAAGCTTTGCCTAAATAAAATATAGTTAAACATTTAAAACATTTTGTGATTTAAGTCAGGAAATATCTGATCAAAAATATCAGTAAACAAGAATCTGACCAAGCATTTGATACCAACTTTCAGTACTTGAAACTTTTCAATACCTGCCAGTATGGACACATATTGGTTGGAATTCAGAGTGAATGAATATATATAATAAATATATATAAATATAATAAATTAAATATAAAAATGTTTTAACACATTTATTACAGAACACATTGCTGAACACAATTTTCCAAAGCACATCTTGTTTTTTAGATTGCTGAAACTTTTATTTTCCTGTGAATGTTAACATGTGCTATAAGTCAATTTTCTTTTATTGACTTATAGCACATGTTAAAAGTTTGGATGCACCTTCCCATTCCCTTGAATGAGAAAGAGTGTCCAAACTTTTGACTGGTACTGTGTATAAGCACAATTCATGCTTTCATTCCGAAGGCAAAGCTGTGTTTCCTGTGTTTTCCTGTCTGTCTTCATGCAACTTGACGCATTTGAGCCTTGATGCACAACAGGAAGTCCATTCCACTGCATCAAACAGAGGGAAAACACACTTCTACAAGGGGGGGGTTATCTGCCATGTCTCCTTACTTTACTGGATTAATACTGTCATGGGTTCATTCTGGGTCATTCTGGGTAACTTGTGATGATCAGCTGTTTTCTATATTTCCACAGAGTGTGAATGTGTGTGAAAGAGTATAATATATATAATCACTACTACTGCTAATAATAATATTGATAAAAATAGTGATAATTACTATATGACAGTTGCAGTTTTAGCAATAATATTCTAGCTTGTTAAATAAATATAAGATTAGAAGAACCAAGAAAGAATTAAATGGGACATTAAATTAATAAAAGGACAAAATGAGCTTTACTGCTTCAACTACTACTAACGCTCTAACCTTTGCCACTACTATATATACTACTACCACTACTGCCACTATTGCTGATATAAAAGGGAACTTATCAACAGCAATACTTACTGAGTTACCAATGACATTACAATTGTGTGTGTCTATGTCTGCAGGGATTGTTGACTGATCCCACAGTTATGCGTTTTGTCAGAGCTGAATCAACAAACACAGGCTGCTCAATTCATATGGGCTGTGTTCATTTACCTATGTGCACGCACACACACACCACTCGTTTTAAATCTTTACAACCACATCTAAAAATGTCTGTCTGAAGACTGTACACATGTTTTGCCCATATTTAGTCAGTCAGTGATGGCAAAACTCAGAGTGTTTTGCTTTGTACCTTTAAGAATAGGTTCACACTTTTTCAAGTCTGTCATATGATACTCACGTGTTCATACGTAAACATAGCACAAAAAGTAAGGAAATTTGTGTTTGGTAGATTATTTCTTTGTTGTAACAATGCTTCTTGGCAATAAATCTTATACCGTTGGAAAGCCTGTTTATTTTCCTTTTAAATGATGCCACATTTGTAAGGAACATGCATTTGTGGGATGAGCAGCAGAGCTGAGTATGTGGGTTGCGCCCATGATAATATGCCAGATCTTCTCTGCCAATGCAGCTTATTTTGCTGTTGCTATTGACTCTTGTTTTGAGCTTCTTTTACCCCCAGGTGAGCATCGGCCCTGTAATGGGAAATTGCTGATCACTTAATAAACAAACAAAGAGAGCATTGTTGTTGTTGTTGGTTATGAAATAATGTATTCAAATAGTACAATCAGAAGTATAATGCATCATAGTTCTGGAGACAAAGCTACATACCACCTAGCTATCTTTTCTTTGTCTGAAAAGTTGGCACTTAGCCAGTCCCTTAAATACTAATTTAAAACATCTGTTTTCTAACCTTATAGGTCAGCAAACAACCCTCAGATAGAAACAAAAGTCAAAAGTTCAACTAACCCAGGAACAGTCTTTTTTCACGACCATAAAAGACAGCACTCAAGCATGCACCAAGTAACATCACAAAATAACATTAGTACCATATTAAATTAAGAACAAACCACACTATCCTCTAAAAGCTTATCAGATTAACACATAAACATCTACATAACTATAGTTTATCTTATCACTGACTCAGTAAAAGTACAACAGGATAAACTAACTGTTGAATACACAACTGCCTCATCTTACACAGCAAAGAACTAAGTTTAGAATAAACATAGCACAGAGAAATTTCGAATAGGTGTGAAACACAAACTAACACTAAACTGAACTTAAACACTATCTGAAACATGTATGATATATACAAGAAATACATCAAATGATAACCTACTATTCAGTTTTCTTTCACAGCCCTGCTACAGTGGTCAGTAGGTGTCTGCTCCAAGAATCTGCATGCCACATTTGACTGATCTGGATAGCATTATTTGGAGTGAGCTCTAGTACCATCTCCAAAGTGAAGGCCAAGTTCCATATAACGGGGAATGTCAGAGACAGGCCGTGAAGTGGGTGTCCCAAAAAGACGACACCCCAAAAAGACCGTTTCCTCACTCTGTCAGCACTTAGGTACCATAGGCTGTTTTCTACAGATTTGCAGTCAAGGTTTGCAGGATGATATGGCCGACGGCTCTCCGCCCAGACAATCCGGAACAGACTGCACGCAGCCAATCTCCGGTCTCATAGGGCTGCCAGGAGGCCTGCCATGACTGCCCTTCACAGTCAGGCCCGTTTGCACTGGTGTCGGCAACACATGCACTGCAACCTGAACATGTGGAAGAATGTTATGTTCAGCGATGAGTCCAGATTATGCCTATGGCAGTTGGATCGTAGGGTCAAAGCGTGGAGAAGACGCGGAGAACGCTATGCTGATTGCTGCACTGATCTTTAGGTGGAGGCAGTGTGATGGTGTGGGGTGGCATCTCCCTCACTAGAAAAACGAGGCTTGTCATTGGAGGCAATCTCAATGCAGAGAGATATCGAGATGAGATTCTGCAACCAGTGGCAATCTCATATCTCCAAGGTCTGGGACCGAACTCTATCCTCCAAGATGACAACGCTCACCCCCACAGAGCGGGGTTTATCAGAGACTACCTCCAGAATTTGGAAGTGGAGAGGATGGAATGGCCTGCCAGCAGTCCTGACCTCAACCCCATTGAACACTTGTGGGATCAGCTTGGGCGTGTTGTTCGTGCCAGAGTGACCAAAACAACCACGTTGGCTGACTTGCGACAAATGCTGGGTGAAGAATGGGATTCCATCCCACAGCAATGTGTGACCAGGCTGGTGACCAGCATGAGGAGGAGGTGCCAGGCTGTTGTGGCTGTGTATGGTTCTTCCACACGCTACTGAGGCTCCTGTTTGTTAAATGAATAAATTGTTAAATTGCCAATATGTCTTGTTTCTTCAAACTTCAATCATCCAATCCACCAAACACCAAACAAGAGTCAATGGCAGAATAAGCTGTTTGGCATTGGCAAAGAAGATTTGGCATATTTTTCATAGGCGCAACCTACATACTCAGCTCTGCTGCTCATCCCACAAATGCATGTTCCTTATAAATGTGGCACCATTTAAAAGGGAAATAAACAGGCTTTCCAACAGTATAAGATTTATTGCCAAGAAACATTGTTACAACAAAGAAATAATCTACCAAACACTAATTTCCTTACTTTTTGTGCTAAGTTTATATTGAAAGAGTTATTGGTCACTGTAATTGTTCCTCCTGTCCATACCATGAAGACATCTCTTCTTTTGTTAAAAGATTTCTTTCAGGCTTTTTGTCCTTATTTGACAGACATTGTAGAGACAAGAAGCTAGGGCGAGAGAGAGGGGTATGACATGCAACACAAGTCCCCTCATTGTAGTTATATGGTATGTGTCTTAACCATTAGGGCAAAGGGTGACCCATGAAGACATCTCTTATTAATTGCAATTACAATGTAAGTGACAAAGGACAAAATCTGCAGTTCTTGTGTGAATTTCAAAGTCCAGCCAAAGCAAATATTAGACTTCAGAAGACTGACCTAGTCAAATCAAATGGATATCTTCCAAAGACACTGTATAACAATATTCTCTATCAGTTTTTTTACTATCCCTCCAACCAAGCTCGACAGGAAAACACTGTCTTGAGAAAGGAAGATACCCACATATTTTTAGTCAGACTGATGAAATCTCATATACAGATGTGGCTGAAAATATTGGTACACTTCCACATTTTTAAAAAAAAACTTATTTGTGAAACTAAACTAATTTCTATATTAAGTTGAAACTGACAGAAGTATATGGTATCCATTATTCTTTATTTCACAATGAATATAACTGAAACTTTGCTTTTGATTTACAGTTTAACATATTATTTAATACAGTATTACAGAGGGAAGGTTACCTCTTGGATATTAATTTGGCTGACTGAGTAACACTTCAGATATGACTCCTTTTAGAGAGTATAGTGGAGACCTAAGCAACCTATAAGGGGTGTGAATAACTCAGAGCAAGGCATCTGATGCAGTTAACATCCTTTACTCATGGTGGAATGGGCAGTGCTACCAGTGGTCTGCAATGAACAGAAATTATAGACATAACACAAAATACAGGAATTAGTACAATAATGTCATTACCATAATCTACATAGGGATAATATCAAATAATACTGATTTAAAAGTTCTTATATCTTGCCATGACAAAGGTTGTATGGACATGCCCTTATTCGTCAATAATCCGCAAGTATGCAACTGCCTCATAAGCTCTCTGCCATGCGTCACAGAATACATGGAGGTCCCTCGTCACTGTTGCAGAGTCGGCCCATGGTGGGTTGTAGCACCAAGGAATCTCCACTTTGTTCAGGTCACATAGCTCGACTTCCCATGCTTGCCATCTTTTCAGTAGGTCTTGCTGCTGAATAGAGTCATCCCAACCTTGCTCAGTCTTCCAGAGATCTTGTACCAAAACCTTGGCACAGGTAGTGTACGGAAGTAAGTAACCCAACGGATCACACCAGGGATGCAAGCACCTTGTGTATGTGTCTCAAAGTGGGCAAGGAAGATTCTAGTGTTTGACTCTTGTACCGTAGGGTGTCTCGTAAGCAGTCCCAGCGCAGGCCTAATGTGGGTTCCTGGAGGTCAGGGCTTTCCTTAGAAAGCCACAGCTCGCAACTTTGAGATCTAGCTTCACTGGTTCACAGGTGCTCTATGACAATAATGTCATCGCTTGCCCACTGTCTAATCTCAAAGCCACTTGCAGAAAGCAGTTCCCTTATCTTGTTCACCAGGTTCCGGGCTTCATTCACTGTCCCAAGACTCTGTAGGCAATTGTTCACGTACAACGCCTGTTTGATGGACTCCAAGATGTCTTCATTGCCTATCTTGTTGTCTTGCACATGTCGTTGTAGTGCGTAGGTAGCACAGCAGGGACAGAACGTCATGCCAAAGGGCAACACCTGCCACTCATACACTGTTGGTTCTTCAGTCCTCACCAAATCCCTCCAAATGAAGCAAAGCAGTGGCCTGTCAGTGGGAAAAAGCCTTACCTGATGGAACATGGCTTTAATATCCCAACTGACAGCCACCGGTCGCTGATGGAATCTAAGAAGCACTCCAAGGAGGGAAGGACTGAGAGTGGGCCCTGGGAGCAACTAACTATTCAATGACTGTCCCTTGTAGTGAACGAACAGTTAAAGACAATCCTGTCTTTACTGTTGTGTGAGACTGCATGATGAGGCAAATACCAGGACTCCTTTGACCTTTCGACATCCTAAGGTGGTACTTTGGCCACATATCCATTCTGTTCGAATTTCCACATCCCTGTGCAGTAGACTTCTGCCAGATATGGGTCCTTGAGGAGTGTTCTTTCACAATTTCAGAGAATTGGGCAGAACTGCCTCCTTAGGGGCTCGCAGATCCTGGAGATTAGGTTGGCAAAGGAGGGGGGTAGCATAACAACTTACTCCATTCACTTTTATTTTGGTAGTGGCTGATGCTAGGAGCTCTAGGGCTTGCTGATCTTGTTTAGATCTGGTCACTAGCTTCTGGTTGAGGTAAGAAAATACATCAATCTGCCACAACTTCTCAACATGGTGGTGAAGCTCAGCTTCTGGGTTGACTACCTTGGTCAAGAGACATTGCTTTTTGTGCCCTGGGCTCTCCATGTGGCTTGCGGGACCCTGCAATGCCCAACCAAGTCTGGTCCGGACTGCAATGGGGCCCCCTTGTGGACTACTACTCACTGGATATAAGGGCACCAGTAGGTGGGCCATGTCAGATCCAATGAGGATTTGAGGCTGGTCTTTATGCGCTGGCAGAGGAGGTAGGTCACAGAGATGTCTGTACCTCCTTTGAAGTGACTCAACAGGATACGAGTGCTCAGATAGCCCTAGGTGATCAGCGGTGAAAGCATGGTGTATCCAGTATCTTTGTGAGGGTTTGGAGATTGGGGAGATCTCTAAAGACACACTAGCTCCTTGGATCTGAAGGATGTCTTGGCGGACAGTTCGCAAGAGTAGAGTTTCTGGAACAGACTTCAGTTTTAAGCTCTGTACGGCTGGCTGCAAGACAATACTGCGCTCCGAACCATCATCCTCGACGGCGTATGTCTCCATAGATTGTTTCCCATTATTGAGAATGACCTTTATGATCTTATAGCATCACCTTATTTGGATGACTAGGACGATCCATATAAAGCTTCTTAGGCGGAACTTGGACCATAAGAATGCTCTGATTGCACTGCTGTGCAACATTGTGTAGGACAGTGAGATGCTGTTCCTTGCAGGTATTGTAAGGGTTCCTCAGGGTACAAGAATCCGGTACATGAGCAAGTGCACACCACCAGCACTGTTTGTGTTCCTGGATCCATTTAACCTTCAGTGGGGAAGGCTTTGAATTGGGTGCAGGCGCTGAGGAAGTTATCCTTTGTGTCACAATATGGGCAATAAGGCCTGACCTTATTGTCCTTCTTAGGATGCTGATGAGATGGACCTTCTCTTCTCTCTTGGTTGGTGTTGAGATAGATTGTTGTGGTCTTCTCTTTGAAGTGGGTGGTTGTGCGCTGCTTTGTACTAGCTGGTGCGGCTGGCAAAGCTTGGAGTGCTCTAGTGTAAGGCTCTGGGTCATGCATGTATGCCTTGGCAAGTTTCAATGCACTCGGGAGCTTGAAGTGGCCCAATAACACCTGGTATTTTTACGGCTCATTCAGGTGCTTGTGGTTGCTCATGAGGTTGTCAAGAACCCTCTTGAGGAGTGCAAAGTCGCTCTCTTTGCTGCTCTCAAAGGTAGGCAATGTAGGCTTCAGAACACCATATGATGAAGCAATCAGCAGGTCAAGGTAAGGTACAGGAGTGGAACCAGCTGGTGGATACATCACAGCAGATACTGCATGGTAGGGCGGAGCAGGCTGGTGCCTGCTATGAAAGGGACCTGTTAGCTGGATATTCTGCGGGCTACATTAGGAGAGAATGGCATTGGCCTACCTATGGCATCATGAAGAGACTGCAAACTCCATGTCGCAATGTTGGCTGGCTCAATATGTTGTTAAGAGAGAGGAGGAATTAATGGGATTGAGCAGGGTTATACTGGATCTGGGGATGCGAAGATGCTCTGAACACAGGAGATGGCGCCCTATCGTCCTCTGTAACAGTACAAGTAGCAGGGTGTGCTGAATCCGAAGACTGAATATTAGACACTGCTGCATACTCAATTTGGGGGTCATGTTGGCTATCAAATGGTAAATGGACTGCACTTGTATAGCGCCTTTCTAGTCTTCCAACCACTCAAAGTGCTTTTACACTACAAATCATATTCACCCATTCACACATATTCATACACTGAATGGGTACAGGGGCTACCATGCAAAGTCCCAACCTGCCCATCAGAAGAAATCTAATCATTCACACACTGATGGCACAACCATCAGGAGCAATTTTGGGGTTAAGTATCTTACTAAAGGACACATCGACATGAAGACTGGAGGAGCCAGGAATCGAACCACCGATCTTCCGGTTAGTGGACGACCCGCTCTACCTCCTGAGCCACAGCTGCCCCCAAGCCAAGTTATCAAGAGGTGTGGAGTGAAGGGGGTAGGTGGAATAAGGGTGGTCCTTATGCTCTCTGGAATCTCCATCGACCACCTGGAGGTTGCAGCCCTAAACACTTGTTGGTAGTTGAGGCTGAAACTCTGGAACAGCAGCATGATGGTCTGTCATTGGCGGTTTGAGAGGTACTTTCCCAATATTCTCAGACTATGTTGGGACAGTGGGAGGAGTCTGCTTCACGAGTAACTCTGGGCAATGTGGTTGTGTCCACTTATCAGTACCTACAGCGGCATCTGGGACTAAGGCAAATGCACCTACATCTCCCTCCTGTGGTAATGAAGATAAAAGTCGTGCTCTCTCGAACTCAATCTCTTTCATCTTGAGGCGACGATGCTGCTCCATCCTTCTTGTAATAACTTCCCGTTTCTTATGGGCTATCTCTTGGTGGAGCATTGCCTCTCTAGCTTGAGCATCTAAATGCTGGCATTCCTGTTCAGCATGGTCTTCCTCCTCAATCTGTCGATGTAGCTCCTTCAGTTCAAGACGTTTAACCTTTTCATTCAACACTGCAACCTGCTAGGCTGTGAGACCACTCTCACCTATCCTACTGGATGAGGAAGAGCCGCTGTGTGCATGTGGCACATTAGACTTGGGCTTTGAAGATAGATGACTATGGAACAAACTGGGCTGTGTCTCCCTATCTTCTTGGGGCAGGTTTGTTGGAGGCAGCTCAGCCATGGGGAGGTAGCCAACAGCTTAATCCGACAAGTGTGGTGGAGGTCTAATCTCCCTGGCAGGTCTCTGGTGTACCATTTGTGGATGGGCACCAACATAGGTATCCTCAGGCTCCATTATCGTCAGCAATTACTCAATCTGGCTCGAAGGACCACTTATTACAAAGAGAAGGTTACCTCTTGGATATTAATTTAGCTGACTGAGTAACACTTCAGATATTACTCCAGTTAGAGAGTATAGTGGAGACCTAAGCAACCTATGGGGAGTGTGAATAACTCAGATCAAGGCATCTGATGCAGTTAACATCCTTTACTTATGGTGTAATGGGCAGTGCTACCAGTCGTCTGCAATGAACAGAAATTACAGACATAACACAAAATACAGGAATTAGGAATTGATTACAATTGAAATAAACAGGAAATACATATTTCGTATATATAATTCACCAACCAGGTAGACATTCACACACTGCGACACATTGTTTAACATCCACCATCCACCAAGGAAAAGAAAGAAAAGAAACAAAGCTAACAACATGTGCCTCTCAGCAAGTAGGTGGGGTTTTCCAGTCTGGTCTGTAAGGGTCTGTATCCTAGCAACTACTTAACAACAGTGGCAGCCTCTTTTTCATCCATGGGACGTTTGCACATACAGTAAAACATATTTTGTAGCACAGCCTTTGGAGGCAATAACTGTAGTCAAGCACTTTCTGTAACTCTGAATAAGGTTTCTACACTTCTCCACTGGTAGTTCAGCCCACTCTTCTTGAACAAACTGCTCCAGTTCCAGTGCCACCTCCCAACTGCAAGTTTCAGCTCTTCCCACAGATGTTCATCGGGATTCAGATCAGGACTCATAGCAGGCCACTTCAGAACAATCCAACATTTTCTTCTCATCCACTCCTGGGTGCTTTTTGATGTATGTTTGGGGTAATTATCCTGCTGGAAGACCCATGACCAGCAACCAAGACACAGCTTTCTGACACTGGGCGGTATGTTTCACTCCAACATGCCTTGATAGTCTTCTGATTTCATTGTGCCTTGATAACATTCAAGGCACCCAGTGCCTGGGGCAGCAAAGCAACCCTAAACCATCAGTGAGCCTCCTCCATGTTTCACAGTAGGCATGGTATTCTTTTCTTTGAAGACTTCATTTTTTCTTCTGTAAACATAGGGTTGGTGTGATTTACCAAAAAGCACAAATTTTGTCTCATCTGTCCAAAGCACATTCTCTCAGAAGGACTGTGGCTTGTCAACATGTTTTTGGCTAAGTCCAGTCTGGCTTTTTTGTGTCTCCCCCTTAGAAATGGGGTCTTCCTGGGTCTTCTACCATGGGGCCCATTTTCATTCAGACAGCGACGAATGGTGCGACTTGAAAGTTTTCCGTGTTTCTTTCTCAACCATTCAAGCAATTCTTCTGTTCAATTTCGGGCCAATTTTCCTCTTGCAACCACGTCCAGAGATGCTGGCTACAGTTTCATGGGCCTTAAACTTCTTAATAATATTGGCAGCAGTGGTCACAGGAACATCAAAATCTTTGGAGATGGTCTTGTAACCTTTACATTGACAACGCTTGGCTATTACCTTTTTTCTAATGTCTTCAGACCACTCTCTAGTTTTCCTTCTGTTTTCCATGTTCACTGAGATGCATACAGTGGCACAAAATAGCACAGTGAGTAATTTTCTGAGTGATTATAAGATTGAAAACACCTGTGATACTTATCAAAATGCTATAGTCTGCTTAAAGTATCACTACAAATCAATTATTTCTTACAACTTCTAAAGGTTACTGATACTTTTGTCCAGGCTATTTTAGAATGTTTTTGTAGAATAAGCATGAATTCAGTTTTTTGTTTTGTTCTACTGCAAACCAAACATCAACATGGATTGATATTAAATATCTTTTAATTTCAACACTGTTCAGGATGAATGGTACATTATTTAAATAGAATGCAAGGGTACCAATAATTTCAGACATGTCTGTAGCTTTGGCTGAATTTTAGAATGTATATTTACACAGAACAAAAACTGTGTATCTCTTACTTTCAAATTGTTTTAGGAAGAGATTTCTTCAAAGACAGTATAGACAGGAGGAACAATTACAGCTGCTAGTAACTTTCAATTTACATATGGGATGTGAGCATTGTTTCAAGACAGACTCAAAAAAATGTGAACCTATTCTTTTAAAGGTTCTATATGTAGGAATCAGAAATTCCTTTTCATTAGTGACACCTAAGGCCATTGAGTAAGCTGTAAAGAACATCCTGGTGCTCGCGCTCGCATGCTCCTGTAGTTGTGGCACAAGACCATTGCCGGTGATGTCTTTTTTCTCGCTTACACTTCTCATAATTACATAAAAGATCTCTCTCGTTGTGTTCTACACCATGTTTCAGCAAAGCGTCTCTCCCTCACAGTCAGTCAGCCAGCCCTGTGCATTTTGCTAACACACAAACACACACACAGAGACTCCTACTGCACTGTGGCCGCTGGCCGGTGAGAGCCAATCCGCACCGCCCAACTTGCACAAATATGTGTTAATCAACCACCCGAACTAGACCAGACACGCAAACCACCAACTTTTTTTTTTACCAACCGTGTTTACTAAACACCAATAGGCTCAGCGAGCTGTGGCTGGGGAGCAACATGAAGTTTGTTGCGAAATGTGTGCTTATTACGACCTTTGGACTACCAACAGGAAAAACAAAAGGGGTAAGCTATGTTCTGCTATCGCTCTGGAGCTTGTTTTCTGCTCCTTTGTTGAGGAAATAAACTTGTCACTGCAGCTGTGCTTTGTTTTGCAATGTGTAGTGGTTGACGGAAGCAGCTAGCTGTCTCATTATCTGGAGAGCTAATATCTGCAGGATGTTTCTAGTCGGATAGTACCGTTTTTGTTGTTTCGTTATGCCAGTTGTTTGTTGATGTCAGCAGGAGAGAGGCAGGGTACTTGGGAGCATGCAAAAACATCACTTCCATTGGATTTTCATGGAAAATCCAACCTGGGGCCATCATATACAAATCAGTCCACAGGCTCTTACAGACAACCGAGAAAGTTGTTGTATTGTATTTATTGGGACCACGTACAGTGTTAAACATAAATGTTAACATTTGATGTGCTGCACCAGAGTCAGCTTTAGCAAATTTTCATCTGCACTCCCTTACAATTAAAACATATAACCCCACAATAACAAACAGTACAAAGCAAAAAACACACAGGACACATTATACAAAATACAAAGCTACACACAATAGCACATCAAATGTCAACTAGAAATTAATAATGTAAGCTTAAAAGTAAGATTATTTGCGTTCATGAGAAGACTATGAGATCAAATTTAGATTCAGTGGTTACAGAGCTGAGTAGTTTTTAGCAAAATTTTTAATTTGGTTTAGCACAGCTCTCCATATCATCAGGTAGGACATTCCACTGAGTTGTGGCTTTCACAGAGAAAGCTGACTGCCCAAATGCAGTGCAATGAAATGTTATGGTACAATCTTGTATAGAGAATATTCTGGAGGATCTAGTAGAACTAACTGAGCAAGTGTACACAAAGTCAAATAGTGGAGGAGGGGCAAAACCATATAAAATTTTATAAACTAAACTCAAATTTGAGAATAATTTAAAATTCTCAAAGCTCAGTAAATTGTATTTCTCCAGTACCTTACAGCAATGGAAATACATTGGTGTTTTGTCCAGAGTTTTTAGAGTTTGTTTGTATAAGGACTCAAAAGGTTTTATAGCCTTTTCTCCAGCCTGCCCCCAACATGTAATGCAGTAAGACATATGGGAAAGAATCATAGCATGCGTAAATATCTTGGCTGCATCCAAAGAGAGACAGTTTCTAATATGTCTAAAATTTGCTAAGTTGTATTTTATGGTTTTAGCCATTTTTTTTAAACATGTTTAAGTTTGAACAAGTTTAAATTTGGATCCAGTGTCACACCAAAATATTTAAAATCAGTGACTATGTCAGTCCTTTCACCTTTGATGAGAATATCAGTGTTAGGAGGTTGTACCATGGTTTTAGAGAAAACCATACCCTTTGTCTTGTTTACATTTAGACTCAGACATGATTGATCAAGCAAAAGTGTGATACTTTCCAATGCAATTGTTAGCTTATCAGAGGACAGTACATCATCCCAGTTCAAGCTGTTAATTTCACTGAAAATTCTTCTTGCTTAGCGCTGAGTATACATTGAAGGATCATTATCTTAGATGCCATGATCCTAAATTTATTTTAGTCAGTTTTCTTACATCTGATAAACCAGTGATTAAATTATAACTTTTAGTTATTCTTTCTGGTTTGTATTGTTTCTGGTAAATTTCAGATCAATTAGTGTACTGGAGCATTTTGCAATCCTAGTTGGGCCTTTTACTAGTTGTTGTAGTTGGAATTTCTCTGTGATCATTTTTAGTTTTTTCCTCTTAGATTTATCCTCCCAGTTCACATTAAAATCACCCATAAGTAATAATTCTTTGTTGAGATTGCACTCTTTCAAGACTTCTGTGAGTTCTGTGAGACACCTATGATGTCAAAAGACATTTGTCGGGTTAACATTATTTTTATCCCAACATATTCTAATGTGTTACCCACATTGTAAACCACACGTTCACATTTGATGTTGTCTTTCACATAAAAAAACACCCCTCTCCCTCTTCCATCAGGTCTGTCTCTTCTGAAACATTGGTATTCAGGCACCATGGACACACTCACAGGAGTTGTTTGTTTCAACCATGTTTCAGTCAGACAGAGAAAGTCCAGATTTGAGTCAGACAGAAGATGAGTTAGATGATTGCTCTTTGCAGTAATGCCTCTGATATTAAAATGTCCACCAATACCCCTCTCGGTTTAAGCTTCAGGTCCCATAAGATTTTTGTATGATTGACAGTTTGGAAGGTTTTGATTAACCTCTGCCTCCTCACTGCAGGGTTTCGAGACACAGTGGTGTCAGCAGCAGGTTTTGTGAGAGAGACACTGGACCTATCAAGGTCTCCACAGCCCAGTAGCGAAAAGTTTAGTCTGTTAAGGGAGACCCCCCGGCTCAGAAAATTCATGCTCACTCATCACCGGCACCAGGTCATGAAGAGGAGACCTGCTGTTCTCCGAAACGAGGTGGCAAATGACCGGTCCACTGGATTGGAGTTTCGCTCTAGTACCTGGGCTCATCCGTGCCGCAGAAATAAATTGCAAAATATCCCAGTAAGTTATGATAAAAACTCACTGTAGGAGCATCAACTGACCATGAGCCAGTTCCAAGCCCAATCACTTGGTGTCCCAGCTATTTTCCATCAACATTGATTGCTCTGACCAGACACACACAGGCAATACAGCAGTGAGTACCAACAGTAGTCCAGAAAGCACTCCATGAAACACAGCCGAGGTCTTTTTGCTGATGAAACACTGCTTTGAATTTGACACACTTTTTGACAGGTATGCTCTGTGGTATGATGAACGGCCTATGCAGTGCTATGCAGCAATCCCATCCAGGTTCCCAGAGGCCCGAGGGTAGAAGCTCCTCTTAAGCCCCTCAGCACCAGCCCGGTGCACCCGAAACCTCCTCTCAACCTCAGTGGAGAGAAAAGGCCACAATCTGGGTGGTCAGAATCCCCAGTAGATCCATGTGGCCAGGATCGTTTCCTTCGATGTTGAGATGGATGTACAGATGGTCTTGCTTGTCCATGTGGTCAGGATCCCAGCTGGTGTTTATCCGCTCCATCTTTTCCTCAATGTTTAATCTGATGTTTACATTTGAAAACCTGGACCGGCCTGGTAGTTTTCATATTGTTGTTTTCATAAAAAAAAACTCCTCTTCTTCTGTTAGCTTCTTTAGTGCTGTATCTCCTTTTGAACATTGGTAACAGCAGGTAGCAGTTAGCAGTTGACAGCTAGTTGTTTTGATCTGAAAAATATATCCAAAGATGATATTTTCTCTTGTGTTCTTGCTGATCAATGCTATTACTTCTTCTTTAGAGTCCTTTCTGAAGATTATTGAAGGTTATTTTGCGAAATGTTTCACTTTTTTAGTTCCAAGTTTGAGATGTAATCAGGCACTCACTCCCAGTGCAGCCACTACTCCGGAATCTTCAAGTTGGGGAAAGTCTCATTTTTTACATTACATTCACTTATCGGCAATAGAAAAAAACAATTAAAACATATAAATTGCTTCACAATTCTACATATAGAATCTTTAATCGTATTGAACACCCTGCATTTTACATCTGATGTAAGAACAAGGTATACATAGGTATAGTCAGCAAAGTATTGCTTAAGTATCAAAAGTGAAAGTGCCCCATTGTGCAGCAGAATGGCCCCTGTCATTGTTATTTTCTTATGTATTATATTACTGGATTATTAATAGTAATTGCAGAAACATTTAAGCAGCATTTCAATGTTATATATGGTTGAGATTAAGTTAATTATAACTACTTTATATACTCTAGGTTATCTATCTATCACAATGCATCATATTTTTTAAACTGAGCTTTTTTTTTTTTTTTTTCAACATATTTTCTTCTAAATAGAAGTCAAAGTCATGACGTCACATCTAGGCTAGCAACTTTTCCACTAACTTTTGCAATTCAATGCAATTTCTCATTCAGCATGTCTGCCATCTGTCTTTCTGAACAAAAAAAGCATGTTCCTGGAGTTTACTGTCCATATTCTAGGACAAGTTGGCTACAAAAAACTATAGCCCCCATAAAAATTTACCAGCATAGCATCTAAGTCAAGACAGGCCAGTCCAAGTTAAGTCCAGGTCCAACAAGTCCCACATCAAGTCCCAAGTCAAGATTGGAAAGTCTCTAGTCAAGTCCCAAGTTAAGACAGGTAAGTCCCAATTCAAGTGCAGTTCAGAACACTCACAAACCAAATCCTGAATCCAGATGCCACATGTCCCAGTTCAAGTCCTTAGTCAAGATAGTGAAGTGTCAAATAAAGACAGGTCAGTCCAAGTTAAGACTAGGTCAAGTCAAGTCCCAAATTAAGACAGGTGACTCCCACAAGTCCCAAGTCAAGTCCCCAGTCAGAAAAAGAAGACATAAGTCAGGATTGGCAAATCACCAATTATTTTCATGGGATTATACACTAATGGAAACATACTTATGAAGATTGTATTCCATTTCTGCCAAGTCCATTCTGCTAGATGCCACAAAATTCTACACACTGCAGCTTTAAGCCACATGGAAGTTCAAGTCAAGACAAACAAGTCCTAAGCCATGTCCAAAGTCAAGAAAGGTAAGAACAAAGTCAAGTCAAGTTCAAGTCCTAAGTGAAGACAGGCAAGTCTAAGATTGTTTTTTTATGATTTCCCTTTTAACACATGTAGAAAAAAAAGTTTGACAGTACATAACGACACTGCCATAGAAAGTCATGGCTTAGAAACATTCGGCAACGTATTAAGCTCCATAGAGATACAACCCAATGGTTTTTTGTTGTCTATAAATCCATAGTCTTCAGTCATCGTCACAGTCCACAGTCATCTCTATGCACAGCAACAGCTCAGATGCAGATCCAGTGAGTGAGCTGAGAGTTTTTCGTCTTATTTGGCCATGAGCTGCTCTGAATCACTGCTACAATGAAGTGTGCACTCAAGAATGTGTGGCAGAACTCCCATGGGATTCACAGGAGGGGGGAGGTTACGTGTTTGTATGTGTATGTGTGTAGAAGAGAAAGAGGGGTGGTGTGATGTATAAAGTGTGAGGCACACATACAGTATGAAGATGCTGAAAGGTATCAAGATAAACACGTGAACCTGATTTACATCCCATGATTAAGATATTTGTGTGTGTGTGTTTGTGTGTTGCAGGGAAAGGACAACAGAAGAGAGAGCATGCTTATGTATTTGTGTAAGAGAGAGAGATGGTGTAATAGACATTGTGTAAGGCATTACGTACCATGTAGAGCACAGATGCATGTAAGGCTGGTTTCCATGTTATGTAATGCTTATCGCTCACTGTGTGTGGGTTTGTGGGGGGGATGAGAGATAGGAAGGTAAGTGGGAAGGTAAGTGTTTTATTGGTAGATCTTAGAGTTAAGAAGGGGCCAAAATGACTTATTGGGACTGTAGAAGAGATGACAGAGGTGGGGATTTTAACTTTAATGTTACAGATACGCATCTTAAACATGCTAAGTTCAGTGGCCTACCTAGTCAGGAAAGCTAATGTAGGTTGTTGTTCAGTGGCTCTGGTGTTGTGTAGCAGGATGCTATCAGGCTTAGTGTGACTGTCTGCTCTGCCTATGATACGACTCATTGTCACTTTATCAGGGCCTGAGCAGGCGTGTCGCAGCCATGGGTGTTACAGGTGTTGTGACACCTGCACTTTCACAGAAACATAATTCCACCCCCCCACTTTTTCCTGAGGTAGTCATTGATAAAACAAAACTGAGTTTCACATACATGAAAAACCTATTGGTCAAGTTAGATTAATTGAACAGCCATCCAGCCAATCAGAGCCATTTGACCAACCCAGCAGGCCAGGGAAGAGTAAACAGTTTAAGTATAGTAAAGTTATATTTGTGCATTCAGGAACAGTGCTTCTGTTACTCTCCACTGACTGTGATAACAGATTATACAATACGTTGTTCCGACCAAGCAATCTGATTGGTCAACTAGACATTTTGAATGTGCTCAAATCAGCATGACAGCACACCTAGCCTTGCTCAAATGAAAAAAGCTTCATCAATAAAATATTACTCCGCCATCGATTAGAACTACAGACCGTGACATTGCGCTGAGAACAGTCATTTCTGAGTAGATGACTGGTGGTTGATTTGAATAGCAGAGATATGTGAACTTGGCAAACTTGTTTTTTTCTGTTGTCATTTTCAGCCGTAACTGCAATGTTTGAAGATATGGGGCCCTATCTTACGCCTGGCGCAGAGCAGCGCTTAGCGCAGCGCAAGTCTCTTTGCTATTTTAAGACCGACGCAGTTGTCATGTTCCCGTCCAGTTCCCATGTTAAAATAGTAATGGCACTTGTGCCCATCAGTGCGCCCATGGGCGTGTTGGTCTAAAAGTAAGGTGTGATCAGGCGCATTTTCAGCGCATTGCTATCTTGAGGCAGCAGAGAACGATTGCGCTATTGCCCAACAAAAACTGTTAAAATAACTGTTTCACTGTTATTTTAAGGGTGCATTATCAAGACAGTAATATGCGCCTACAGACGCGGGTGCACAACATACACTCTGCTTGTTACACACACAGGATGCGCAGCAGTGCACAAACATGCAAAAGGTAACAAATAAAAGGATTACAATGTGAAAGATTATTATTGTGTCTATTAATATATTTTAAAAAATATATGTCATAATGCTTAGTGATAATATTTATCAGAATTAACTGATCGCAGTAATGATGGATTAAATTGTTTAATTATTTGACCAAATCGTGGCAATACATGTAGGTATTTAAATAGGCGGACAACAACGGATCAGACACAGATCGACTTTCCTGCTGCATCAATACATAAAAACATGAGGAACACATGAGGAAATAAATTAGGTGAAAACAATGGTTAAACTAACGAAGGAAATATATCTGCACAGCTTCTAGTTGCTGCCAGCAGCAGGATCAGAACCTTGGAGAGCTGATCAAGTCCTGATAATTGTGTTGATGATTCTTTACATGATTAAAATTAATTATTTAATTTTTGAACAATATTTAACAAATATTCTTTAAACCGCCACTGATTTTACCTGTCACTCCATGACTGAACAGAACGATTTTAAAGAAACCAAAGCTGTAATTAAAAAAATAAACCTTTTCAAAAACCAAACGAGGATAAATTTGCAACAAATTAATGAACAGGACCTTAAACTTGTGGTCTGAGGCTGACCACAGGAGGGTCCAGGAGCAGCAGTGTGCTTGTTATGGATCGTGCGCTTTCCCAGCAGATCCATTGCCTCTGCAGAGAAAAGCGCTCCTTCTCACTACCTGGCAAATGCATGCATGTCATAATAGCAATCCGCCAAGGTGCAAGCACACCTGGCTCTTAAAGGGAATAGAAGATGACACTGTGATTGGTTTATTGCATGTTACACACAAAACACACCTATGATTAATTAGGAGACTATGGACAACCCCTTTGAATCATGCGCCTGGTGCATCGACTTTTCCGCCGTTAAAATAGCAAAAGTGGATTTGGACACATCCTCAATGCAGTTGGGCCATGCGCTTCAGACCGTGCGCTTTAGATTGTTAAAAATAGGACCCATATAGTTTCACATGGTGGTCCAACCTATCTGATGTTTCTGCTGGGTTTATTTTGTGTATTGTGTTGCTTTGCTGTCTTTTGTTTGTTTGCTTTTGGGGGGGGGGGTCTGCGGTGAAAACCCGGAGCAGAGTTTTGAGTTGTCTTTCTTTTATGTTTGTGAAACTGGATTGAACTGAACTGGTTAGTGGTTGTGGGGTAAACAAAACAGACCCTTGCCGAGTGGATTGAACTCTGAGACTGTGGGACAAGTTACACATGCACACAGTCACACACACACAAAACCCAAACCCTTCTTCACTCTTCATCGTTACCTGGCACCCCCATACACAGCAAAACGTAGCCATTTTCCCTTCAGTTGAGAGTATATCTCAGCTTCCACTCTGGCATCCTCCATCAGCTGTGCTGGTGCTACGGCATTACTAGCTTAAAACTGTATTTGAAGTTTGCGGACATAGTAGCTAAATCTGTCACTGGAAAAAAAAAATTTTTCAGCAGATATCTTAAGTTACAACAAGATTGAGCTAGCAAAGCAGTTTTGTATTTAATTTGTGAGGTATTTATTCAGTTTGGGAAATGCCGCAATCTCCAGAAAGCATTAGCAGCTGGAGTTGACTGGCTGAGTCAGCAGGGACTAGGAATCATCTCTGTTGCTAAGGGTCAACCTACTTGCAGGAGTAGTTAACTAGGTTTTATTACATAGGATTCTACTGACGTGAGTGATTGTTTTCCAGGTATTAGTCATACCCCATGTATTTCCATGGAAACAGAGATAACACAAGCAAAAAGTTTTTTTTATTTTTATCAATCAATCAATCAATCAATTTTTATTTATATAGCGCCATATCACAACAGAAGTCATCTCAAGGCACTTTTCACATAGAGCAGGTCAAGACCGTACTCTTTAATTTACAGAGACCCAACAATTCCCCCATGAGCAAGCACTTGGCGACAGCGGTAAGGAAAAACTCCCCTTTAACGGGTAGAAACCTCAAGCTAATATCTACTCTATAACTGTCCAGATGCTTTCAGGAATATCTGCAAAAGCCTCCAGCTGCTGGAGAAGTTACATCTGATCTCCCATCTACACCACACTCTGAAGCAGGTCAGTTGAGCCAGTTATATGTGGTCTGTGTAATTGATCATAAACTGCTATGTTGTCATTATTATAACTATTGTTGTTGTTGAATGTTACAATTACACATTGTTACTAATTAAATGTAGGTCTTAGTCAAATTAAATAAAGTTTATTTGTACAGTGCTACTTTATATGCAGTAGAATGACACAATGAACTTAATGCAATGGTGTAACAGTCTGGATGTTCTGTATGTTTGAATACAGCTGCAGGTGAAGCAACATCTAACATCATATCAAACATTCCAGCTACCTGCAGTGAAACACAGCTTGCAGCAGGTGAGTTCTGTTCATTGTATGTTACAGCTGCAGTTATGTAACTAATGCCAATATGGACAAATTCCAAACACATTTTACTCGAATTCTATCAAATATTCACAATCAGTTATGAACATATGTAACTCATCCTGTACATCTGGAATGTTTTGTCCACAAACGAATGCTAGTGAATCTATTTTTATTATATCAATACTGTGACCAAACCTTTAACCATTTTCTAACCCTTCACAGTGATAGAAAGCCATGGGAACTGCAGCTTACACACACATTTAATTTCTTTTATTTTCATTCATTCATATATTTTTTTCATTTTTATTATCTATTATTAAATGGTTTCTTACATACTTCCATTATCATGGTAACACTAGCACAATAAAATATATTGAATCATTAATATCATTTCTATAGTAGGAAAAGGAACACAGCTAACTTAAATAATAATCAATATTAGACTGCAACCATCTATATTTATTTAGGTTGTCTACAGGACACAGTAAAACTAGAATAACTTATTCCCATCAAAATTAATTTAAACCTGGACTCTTGACCTTTTTTCACTCATGTAATTGAACGGTACTGGTCAACTGTTATCAATAATTTATGCTTCAGATGTGTTTATTGCCTGATGGGTTGTAATTTATGAGTCATTGTGTGTTCTTACTAAAGGATTAATAACTATGATTGCATGTATGTTTAGATTTGCCTGCAGGTGAGGGAACAACAGACACAACATCCACTGCTACTACTCTACAGCCTGCAGACACCATCAACTGGAACATATCCTGAAGTATGTGAGTCCATCAAGGCAGCAGCTGTAGATTCTGTCTGATATGATGAGGACAGAGATAGTCAGCACAGGCCATATCAGGTAAAATAAGACTCTACATTTCAAAAAGGAGAGGATGGGAGAAGTTCCCATCACCACCACCTTACAGAAAATTAGTGAATGGAGGGAAAATCAAGAGAAGCTGAGTGGTATATTCCGAGCTGTTGTCACAAAAAAACCACAAACTAATCAGTAATGGACTCAATGACTGGAAAAATTGCAGTGAAATACTCAAAAGCCATGAGAAGAGTCCAGAACATTTTAGGCACATGGCATCGTGGAGGGAGTCATCTATCGAGTGTAATTTATGAATAATGAAGTGCCAGTGTCTGTATGTTACTAACAGGTAGTTTGTAATATTGAACCATTTATTCACTCTTCTTGATACGTGATATGTTTGTTTGAGAAGTAATTATAATTTATAAAAAAATATATATATATTTTTGTCTTGAAACAATTGTGGTGTGTTGTCCATATTTTTACTGTAGAATGAGTGGGTGGTGATGAGGCAGTACTGGGGTAATTTGGGTGGAATGTGGTTGGGGCGGGGGCACCAAATCTTTATCTTGCCCAGGGCAACAAAATGGGTAAAGCCGGCCCTGGAGCTAGTTGTTCACTCTCTGCACTCACTAGCCTCAAATCACCTGCTTATGTGATATTCTCCTGTTAACTTTGAGGTGGACTTCGGATGAAGAGGGACCGCTTGTTCCCTGTGGCTATTGGAGAGGAACTGACCCCTGCTGATACAAAACCTCCTGGACAACTTTAGGAATTTAATTTACCAATTAAAGACAATTAAAGGTCCCCTTTGGATTCCTAATAAAAGAGACACATTTTTTTAAAAAAACAGACAGTTTAGGTTTTACTAGTCCATGGACTCAGAAATGACTCTTTACATTTTAAGGGCAACATAATACATTTTCAGGTTGAACCTGTAATTGTTAATGTTATTAAGCCAATTTTCGAAGATACTGATTTGTTACCAGAGTTCAATTTGCTATGCATCTATAACTATCCATTTAATTTTAATGGAAGTATAAGTTTCCTTTAATTTCATATCTGTAAGGTATGTAAGGGAGTAGGATAAAGATACTCTGTGATTATCTTAAGTATAATAAGGATAGCTATGCTCCAGTACAGCAATTCACAAAAATAACTGGATGTAAGTAGTAAACTGCTACCAGACGCTAAATAAATTCTGCTGAGTTGTTACACTCATATGGTCTCAGTAATTATTTTATGGTAAGTTGAAGCAGTGGTTACAACTACAGTAGTAGAAAAAAATAGTTTAAATGCATGGCATCCCCTGGGCCTGAGCACAAAATGGCCCCTGGCACCAAAAGTGCCAGTAACCCATTGTTTTTGTAGAGATTACAACTGCTAAATGCTACCTGCTGTTCCCAATATTCCAAAGGAGATACAACACTAAAGAAGCTAACAGAAGAGTTATTTTTTTAAATGAAAAAGAAAACTTAAAGGATCCTTGCTGGTAATGTAATGCATGCATGCTGGAGCCTCTCTATTCACCCTGGACTCAAGAAGTGATGGCATATGACTGGGGGTCACTCATCGGGATGGGGAGAGGGTCAGCTCACCCCCCTGCCGACTTTGCTACCAGGCCAGTCCAGGTTACCAAATGTAAACATCAGATTAAACATGGTAAGACCATCTGTATATCCATCTCAACATCGAAGAAACAGTCCTGGTCACATGGATCCACTGGGGTTCCTAACCGCCCGGGTGGCAGCTTTTTCTCCCTGCTGAGGTTGAGAGGAGGTTCCGGGTGCACTGGGCCGGTGCAGAGGGGCTTAAGAGGAGCTTCTACCATCTGGCCACCAGGATCCTGGATGGGATTGCCACATAGGACTGTCATCCGAGGCTGTTTATTGTACCACAGAGCCTGCCTGTCAAAAACTGCATCAAATTCAAAGCAGTGTTTCATCAGCAAAAACACCTGGGTTGTGTTTCATGGAGTGCTTTTTGGACTACTGTTGGTACTCACTCCTGTATTCCCTGTGCGTGTCTGTCTGGCCAGAGCAATCAACATTGATGGAGAACAGCTGGGAGACCGAGTGATTGAGCTTGGGGCAAATGCTGGCTTATGGCCAGTTGACGCTCCTACAGTGAGTTTTCATCATAACTCCTCTTCATGCTGATCCTTCTCTCTGGAGATGTTCAGCTAAATCCTTGACCAGTGACCCCTACAGTGCTGCAGAACTTCAATGCTGATTTGTGCCCGAGTGTGTCTGGGACTCCTCTGGTGCCAGTGACGAATGAGCAGCAACTTTCTGAGCTGGGCCTCTCCCTTAAATCCACTTTTTTAACACCAGGCATGATGTCTCAATGAATAACTTTTCACTACGGGGCTGTGGAAACCTTGATAGGTTCAGTGTCTCTCTCACAAAATCTGCTGCTGACACCACTGTGTGTCCAAACTCTGCAGTGAGGAGGCAGAGGTTATTTAAAACCTTCCAAACTGTCAATCATGCAAAAGTTTTATGGGATGAAACTGAGGGGGCCATTCAGTATACATTTTAACATCAGAGGCATTAGTGCAAAAAGCAATCAGCTAACCAATCTTCTGTCTGACTCAAATCTGGACTTTCTCTGTCTGACTCAAACATAATTGAAACAAACACCTCCTGCGAATGTGTTCATGGTGCCCGGATACCAATGTTTCAGAAGAGACAGACCTGATGGAAGGAGGAGAGGTGCTTTCTTATGTGAGAGACGATTTCAAATGTGAACGTGTGGTTTACAATGCGGGTAACACAAGAAACAAATGTCTTTTAACATCATAGGTGTCTATAGGCCCCCTTCTGCAGATGGCTCTTTCTATGATCAACTCACAGAAGTCTTGAAAGAGTGCAATCTCAACAAAAAATTATTACTTATGGGTGATTTTAATGTGAACTGGGAGGATAAATCTTAGCAGAAAAAACTAAAAATGATCACAGAGAAACTAGAACAACTAGAACAACAAGTAATAGTAAAAGTTATAAAGGTAAAAATATATAATAAAAAATATTGATATTCTCATAAGGAGGGACCCAAAATTTTCAGGAGATTTTAAACTCAAGGTACAGGGAAAGTTAATTGAAGATCATCTCATTGTTGCTTCTGTCTTTAATCATTTTTTTTGAGTCTGTATATAAGTTAGGAAAAAAATTTACGAAAAGGAAACTGGATATTTTTTCTATAGATGCTACAGGCCAGGTTTTCGAGCTGGTAGAGACTAATGAGTTACAAGTAAACAAAATCATCAGCTCCTTAAAAAGCTCCAAAAATAGAGATGCTTTCTAATTTGACACCATGTTTGTCAAATCACACAAAGATATTTTAACTCCCCCTATTGCTCATTTAATTAACTTGTTTTTTAAACACAGCTCCTTTCCTGATGACTTGAAATGTGCCATTGTCACGCCGCCTTGAAGCCAGTAACTACAGACCAATAAGTATACTGCCAGTGCTCTCAAAGGTTGCTGAGAAAGTTGTCATTAACAACAACTGACAACATTTCGTAATACAAGCAATTTTGGCGTATGCAATTTGACTTTAGAGCAAATCATTCCACTGAAACTGCTACTTTGCACTTAGTAGAGCAAATTAAATCAAGACTTGACAAAGGAGTAGTAGTTGGTGCTGTATTTTTAGATCTGCATAAAGCATTTGACACAGTCAATCATGATGTTTTAATATCAAAAATCTCTAAATTTAACTTCTCACTGGCATGAATGTCTTCATATTTATCTAATAGGATACAATGTGTTAAAGTTGGTGACACACCGTCCAGTAACATGAAGTGCGCAATGGGTGTTTCAGTGTCAGTGTTAGGTCCCCTATTATTTAGCCTATATATTAATGATCTCCCTCAACAGTGTCATGATGTAGAACTACAAATGTATGCAGATGACACCACTGTGTACACACATGCAAAAAGAGCTTAGTTAGCTGCTGCTAGGCTAACAATTGCATTGGAAAGGATCACACATTGGCTTGATCAATCATGTCTGAGTCTAAATGTAAACAAGACAAAAGGTATTTTTTTCTCTAAAACCATGGTACAACCTCCTAACACTGATATTTTAATCAAAAGTGAAAAGATTGACATAGTTACCGATTTTAAATATCTTGGTGTGACATTGGATCCAAATTTGAACTTTAAGAAACATGTTAAAAAAATGATTAAAACCATAAAGTACAACTTAGCAAATATAAGACATATTAGAAACTGTCTCTCTTTGGATGCAGCCAAGATATTTCTGCATACTATGATTCTTTCCCATATGTCTTATTGCATCACGTGTAGGGGGCAGGCTGGAGAAGCAGCCATAAAACCTCTTGAGTCCTTATACAAACAAACTCTAAAAACTCTACACAAAAAGCCAATGCATTTCCATTACTGTAGGCTACTGGAGAAATACAATTTACTGAGCTTTGACAATTTTAGACTATTCTCAAATTTGTGCCTAGTTTATAAAATTTGAAATGGTTTGGCCCCTCCTCCACTATGTGACTTTGTGTACACTTGCTCAGTTAGTTCTACTAGATCCTCCAGAATATCCTCTATACAAGATTGTACCATACCATTTCGTCGCACTGCATTTTGGGCAGTCAGCGTTGTTGAGCTGTTGTATGTTTTGATTGTGGGGGACTGCAGATGTAAATTAGCTTTGAGCTAACTCCAGTGCACGGCATCTTTTATGTTAAAAACTGTATACTGTCCCAATAAAAAAATAAACACAGAATATTATTATTATTATTATTATTATAACATGTCATTGCATTTTTGAGGGGCTTAGGATGCTTGAAAACTAATGAAAATTGGCACACATCTCAGAAGCGGAGTAATGTAATCTGTAATGATTGGACTTGGGCGTGGCCAGCGGGCTCCATAGCGCCCCCAAACACAGGGCCATCAACAACGTTTCTTTGATGGTCATTAAATTTGTTGGGTTCATTGCTCTCATTATTCTTGAGATAATTGTTGTTATTTTTTTGCTCAACAGGAAGTCAGCCATTTTGAATTTTGTGTGTCAATTTTAATTTTATGAACACATGTTTGAGGCCTTTAGGATGAGCAAAAACTCATAAAACTTTGGACATCAATCAGAAGTCAAGTAACTTAATGTCTGATATAGGTCTTGGGCATGAGTGGAGCAAAATGGCTCAAGGAAGCCCCCTGGAAAATTTCAAAGTCAAAGTCCCCACCATTAAATTTGACGTAGATTTACGAAATTTGGTATGCAGATGTACCATTTCCAGACTTAAAAAAAAGCCTCTTGGAGCCATACCCTAAGTCCAACAGGAAGTCAGCCATTTTTAATCTACTTTGCATTTTTGTTGTACTTAAACAAAATCCCCCTAGAGATGTAACCCGAGTGACTTCAAATTTGGTAGGTTACATCTAAACACTTTTGTGATGCTAAATTGCAAAGCTTTTTATATTTCATGGAACGGCCTTGGTGTGGTGTGCTGGTGAATGTTGCCCAAGACATGTTCGGATTATTTAAGTTGTTAATAAGTTGTTATAACTTGACTTTACATTGTCCAATCTGCCCCAAATTTCTCATGCTTGATAAGAGTCCAGGCCTGAACATATCTACATATCAATATTGATTCATAATCCAACCCAGTCTCACGGCAATCTATGAAATAGTCATGAAATTTAATCTATAGATTCATGTATGATTCAGTTGGAAGTAGGTTTCGTGCCTGCAGCACGTTTTTGTTAGGAGTGGATTGAGTCCCCCATATTCCCTGTGCTCTCCTCTGTTTTTCCCCTCCCTTGTGTGTGGGTGTGTGTGGTTTTGTACCCAGTGTCTCTCTCTGTGTTTGTGTGTATGCTGGACGTGGCGTCCTGGTTTTTCCCTCTCCCCACTTTTCAACCAGTGCACCTGCAGCTGATCATCTATCAACTTAACAAGCCTTTGCAGTATAAAACTTGGGCTAATCCTTCAAGACTCTACCAGATCATTCAGTCTACCCCACGGTATCAACATCAGGCCAAGATGTTGTTTATTGAGCTTCATATTAGTTTGCATTTGCTTATTCTGAGTGCACCAGGTTACCACTCCGGTTTACCACCACTGCCAACCACGAACAGCTTCATCTTTGTTATCTACCCCTGGTTTTGGATCTTCCACTCATCACCTACCCAGCCTGCTGACTACACAAAACCCCTCACCTGCTCCATCTCCACCTGCTCCTTCTGCCACTCTCTGCCCTGCTCATACACTGGACTCTTGTGATATCAATCCAACTGCTCGCAATAAACCCTTTCCTAAACCACTCTTGTCTGAGTCTGTGTCCTGCATTTCGGGTCCTAAACCAAGTAATTATAACAGAACAATCTGGCCAACATGGACATGGCAGGCACAGCTCCTGATACCACCTCTTTACAACAAGCAGTTTGTTGTGGTCAAGGTGTTTTACTCAGACAGCATGAACAATCGTTACAGAGTCTTTTTGAGAGCAATCAAGACATGGTAAACCAGATCACCAACTCACTCAGCAAGTTTCTCCGTTAACTTCCTCATTATCTCCTCCAGCCTATACTGTTCAGCCCCCACAGCTCGCTCCTTCAGCTCCTGCACTGGCACCTCCGCCACTCAGAGTCCCACACCACAGACCCACAGCCCTTTGTTGGAGAATTGGACCAGTGCAGAGGTTTCCTTCTCCAGTGTGAAAAGGTGTTCCACAACAATCCCTGACCTTTTTATCAGACCAATCTTTGGATTGGGCTGAGGCAGTATTCACTAATGATCCTACTATTGCTTTTTCCTATGTTGAGTGTCAGGCAGGGTAATCGGACTGTTGCTGATTACTCTATTTTTGGACCTGTTCTGCCGATACCCAGTGGAATGAGGAGGCGTTATGGGGAGTATTCATTAAGGGTTTGAACAAACAGATGAAGGTTGAGCTGACTTCCCGGGATGAACTGTCTAACCCGAATACTCTTGTCTCCCTTGCTATCAGGCTGGATAATTGTTTGTGAGAGCGACGTCTAGACAGATCAAGATGCCCACAAGAACCAGGAGCAAGTACCATGACTTGGGTGAGTTGTTTGGAAAAGACTGCGCTTTGTCTCTGCCACCTCATAGGCCTTATGATTGTGCCATTGACCTTCTTCCTGGAGCTCCCTTACCTTTTAGCTGTCTTTATAATCTGTCTTGCCAGGAGAGAGAGGCTATAAAGAAATATATATATATATTAGGACTCCTTAGCAGCTGGCATCATTCGGCCCTCCTCGTCCCCTCTGGGGGCGGGATTCCTCTTTGTGGCTAAGAAGGATTAGACTCTAAGACCTTGAATTGACTTTCGCGACCTGAACAATATTACTGTCAAAAACAAATACCCGTTGCCTTTGATCTGCTCTGCTTTTGAACCTCTCCAGGGAGCCACGGTGTTCATGAAATTGGATCTGCAAAACGCTTACCATCTAGTCCAGATCAAGGCAGGAGATGGGTTTAAGACTGCCTTTAATACCCCACTTGGCCATTTTGAGTACTTGGTGATGCCATTCAGATTGACCAACACTCCAGCAGTCTTCCAGGCACTGGTGAACGATATGTTAAGGGACTTCCTCCATCACTTTGTCTCCAATTATCTTGACGACATCCTCATCTTCTCTCAGAACATGTCTGAACATGTCTCCCACATCCATCTGGTACTCCAGAGACTTCTTGAAAACAAGCTGTTTGTAAAAGCAGAAAAGTGTGAATTCCATTCCAAAACCATGAGTTTTTTGGGATACAACTTTGAGAGTGGGCAGGTGAAGATGTGTCATAATGGCCACAACTCTTCACCAGAAAACAGCTGCAAAGATTCCTTGGTTTTGCAACTTCTACAGGAGATTCATTAGGGACTTAAGCAGAGTGGCGGCACCTCTTACCAGACGTACCACCTCCTCCATTCCATTTTCCTGGTCCTCTGAAGCTGTTGCTGCATTCCATAGACTCAAGTGTCTCTTCACCTCCGCTCCTGTTTTGGTCCAGCCAGACCCTTCATGTCAGTTCATAGCTGAAGTAGATGCTTCAGAAATTAGAGTAGTCAGACCAGAAACTACATCCTTGCGCCTTCTTCTCCCGTCACCTGTCTCCCACTGAAAGGAATTATAATGTTGGAAACAAGGAGTTGCTGGCGGTTGAGTTGGCTCTGGAGGAATGGAGGCATTGGTTGGAGGGGACAGAGCAACCGTTTGTGGTTTGGACCAACCAACTTGGCATACATCCAGTCAGCTAAACATCTGAACTCCAGACAAGCTCACTGGGCTCTGTTTTTCAGCTGGTTCAACTTCATGCTCACTTATCGTCCAGGGTCCCAGAAAGTGAAACCAGATGCTCTCTCATGTCAGCATGTAATTGAGGAGGAAAACTCCAGTCTGGATACCATACTTCTTCCTTCCTTTGCTGTGGCAACAGTGACCTGGGAAATTGAGTCTGCAGTGACAGAAGCACAGCAACAGCAACCAGATCCAGGTAACGGTCATGCTAATTGCCTGTTTGTCCCAGATTCTGTCCGCTCCCAAGTCCTGCAGTGGGTCCACACATCCCGTTTCTCCTGCCACCCAGGGATGAATTGAACCTTGACGCTACTGAAAAGACATTTCTGGTATCCCACCATGGAGGCAGACACTCCTGTTCGTCTGTGCTCGAGGGAAATCCTCTTATCGTCTGCCTGCAGGTCTGCTCTGCCCTTTACCTGTCCCAGGTCGTCCATGGTCCCATATCGCCTTAGACTTTGTCACTGGTTTACCTCCATCACAAGGTAACGCAACCATACTCACTATTGTAGATCTGCTTTTCCTCCATAGCTGTCCATTTCATTGCCCTTCCTAAACTTCCATCTGCCCATAAAACAGCTGATCTGTTGGTTAACCCTGTGTTTCGCCTTCATGGAATTCCTCTTGACACAGTTTCTGATCAACGGCCTCAGTTCATCTCTCAGGTCTGGAAGGCCCAGAGAGGGCCAGCCAAGATCTGGAGGCTGCCTTACGTTGTGTCACCACTTCCAATCCATCCACTTGGAGTACTACTATTGAGTATGCCCACAATTCCCTAACCTTTGCTGCTACAGGTACACCCCCCTTTGAGGCCTCTCTGAGTTTTCAACCTCCTTTCTTTCCAGCCCAGGAGCGTGAGCTTGCTGTACCATCCATACAACATCATATTCGTCGCTGTTGGAAAGTGTGGAAGGACACACGGGCAGCCCTCCTTTGCTTTGCAGAGAGCAGCAAGCAAGTGGAGGATCGGCGGATCGGTGTTCCAGCTCCAAACTACAAGATAGGTCAGACAGTTTGGTTATCGTCAAAGAAAATTCCATTAAAGACTGATTCCAGAAAGCTATCACCTCGCTATTTGGGCCCCTTTGTCATTGAAAGAATCGTCATTCCTACAGTCGTAAAGTTAAGGCTGCCCAATTCCATCCAGCCCTCCATGTGTCACAGTTGAAACCTGTGTCCTCCAGTCCTCTGTGCCCTCCGCCTGAGCCCCCTCCACCTGTCCCGATCATTGATGGCCATCCCGCCTTCTCTGTCTTCCGGCTTCTGGATGTGTGTCGCTGTGGCAGGGGATTTCAGTACCTGGTGGACTGGGAGAGGTATTGTCCGGAAGAGAGGTCCTGGGTAGTCCTTCATTCTGGACTCCAGGATGGTCAGGGAGTTTCATAGGGCCCATCCTGACAGGCCTGGTGGGTCACCTTGGGGCTCCCATTGAAGAGGGGGGTACTGTTAGGAGTGGATTGGGTCCCCATATTTCCTGTGTTCTCTGTTTTTCCCCTCCCTTGTGTGTGGGTGTGTGTGGTTTATCATTACCATTATCCAACCTGTTGAATACACAGAACTCACCCTCACCTGCTCTGTCTGCCACTCTCTGCCCCACTCCTACACTGGACTCTGGTGATATCAATCCAACTGCTTGCAATAAACCCTTTCCTAAACCACTCCTGAGTCTTTGTCCTGCATTTCAGGTCCTAAACTGAGTCAGGATTTGGCAGGCACAGAGGCTGTATTGTTTTTTTTCTCATTTGTTATTCATTTTAAACTATGACCGCTACATCACTCAACATTTAATCATGAGATTTTATCCTTGTTTTTATTTCTTTATTAATTTTACCAGTCCAGTGGGCGGACCAGAAACTTTCCTCGCTGTTGATTTTAATATCTTTAACATTTTGCAACACAAAACACAAAGGTGTCCTTGATAAGTCAACAATATGAAAGGTTATGGCCATCTGTCTTAATTTTTTCACGTTTGATTCTGAGAAATCAAGATTTTTTTGGATGAGGGTTAGGGCGTTAAGGTTGGGAAAATTGAAAAATCCAGCAACCTGACATCGTCAGGTTCCATGTAGTGCACGGGCCATCCTGGGTAGGGCGTTCAGTGCTCCTCACTGTTCATTCAAGCCCCAGGGATATCTTGTTCCAAGTGTATTAATCCATAGTTTTTCTTGTATCTTCCGTACCGAGGCTGTCCATATAGGGTTAGTTTGTAGTCCCATGACTCTGAGTGACTCCACTTTGTGCTGGATGAAATAGAAATTGAAATGAAATATAAAGTGTGTATCTGTCTTTTTTAGTTGTCTGATGTTGTACTTATGTTGAATTAATCTGGTTTGGATCGAATTTTTGGTTTCTCCAACATATTTCATAGTACACTTGGAACAATAAATCAAATAAACACAATTCTTTGTTTTTACACAAAGGGGAGGCCCAAGTTTAATTTTCATGTTGGACTGTAAATTGGTAACAAACGGAATGTGTTTATATTCTATGCTTTGTTTCTTCATAGTGTTCCTAATTGGTTTTAACTTTCTATGTACCAAAAGATCCTGCGAGCGGACATGCACACGGATAGCTGCAGACACCACGGACAGACAGTTGTTCTGTTTATACTACCTTCTGGAGTCCGCTTGGAGGACGCGTTCAACACATGCGAAGTATATCAGCGTGTGACGTGTACTGTGGCGTCTGACGTATTGTGCACATGTGCACTACGAATCATATCAAGATGGCAACATACATGGAAGAAATAGAAGAGCTGCTTTGTCTATTGCACTTAGCAAAATCACACAAAAAAAGAAAAGTGCAGAGACAAGGGAAGTGGTGTGTGCGTCCGGTCAACCACAACAGGGCCAAAGATGGGGAGTTCAGCATGTTGGTGCAGGAAATGCGTGCAATAGACAAGGAGAAGCACCATCAGTACTTCAGGATGTCTGCCGCAAAATTTGATTTTCTGGCCCGCAGCATTGGTGAATGTATCCAACACCAGAGAACACACCAAGCTCCGATCAATGTGGCTGAAAGGTTAGCAGTGACGTTACGCTATTTAGCTACTGGTTGCTCTCAGACAAGTGTAGCTGCAAGTTACAGACTGGGCAGCTGCACTGTGTCGAAGATTATCCCCGAGATGTGCAAGGCCATTTGGGACACTCTGCCGCTGGAATTTGTCCCCTCCCCATCCCTGACATAGTGCAGGGGAATTGCTCAGGATTTCTGGAGAATCTGGAACTTCCCACTGTGTCTTGGTGCGGAAAGCATGTCACCATTAGAGTCCCCCCAAATGCAGATAGTGACTACTTTAATTGTAAGGGAAGTCACTCGCTTGTTTTGATGGCTGCATGTGATACCCATTACCGGTTCACAATAGTGGACGGGCTATGTACGTGAAAGTGAAAGTGAGAGGTCTCTGGAGCTGCCACAACCAGCCAACCTGCCACGCACAGATGTCACCAACCCGCATGTGTTTGTTGCAGATGCAGCTTTCCCAGTGCACCCAAACCTTATGCGCCCATTCGCAGGTAACATTATTTGTTTATCAGAATTTACAAATGAATTATAAGATTATATTTTGCAGCAATAGAGGGTGTCTTAGAACAAAATCCTGTAATGCTGCAGCAGTACTTTGATACTTACTAAATTTTGCTGATAATAAATAGTTTTAATTAAGTAAGGTTTTGAATACAAGACTTTTACTTGTAGTGGAGTATTTTCAGTGTGGTATTTTACTTACTTTACTTTACTTTACTCACACTTCTTCCACCACTGTCTGTCACTTTATCCCACAGGCTCCAACCTCACAACAGCACAGCAGGTGTACAACTACTGACATTCCCAGGCACAAAGAATCATAGAGAACACCTTCGGCATCATGGCATCCCAGTGGGGGACTTTTAGTTGGCCAATTGACTGCAGCCCACACAATGTGGTACACATTGTGAAAGTCTGTGTGGCTTTACACAACCATCTCACCCACCCTGATGCAGCAAATCCAGGGAACACCAGATACATCCCATCCAGCCTCACAGACAGCACCACGGCAAACAAAGACATCCAGCCACCTAGAGGCAGCATGTGGCGGGTTACAACAACCTCTTTGAGTCAAGGCAGCTGTCTACTAGAAGAGCAGCATGGGTAGCGCTCAACACAAGGCACAACTTAATGGTGCCTTCTGTTGGGGTCTCAAGAACATTTGACATAAACATTCCCTTTCAGCTACTTTCAGCTAGCAATGGTGGAATGTAACTATGTACATTTACTTAAGTACTGTAAATAGGTTCAGTTGAAATTTAGTTGTTCACTTGAATATTTTCATCTTATGCTACTTTCTACTTCTACTCCACTACATTTATCTGGCAGCTTTTGTTAGTAGTTACTTTACATATTAAGATTTACGTTAAGATGTTATATAACAGTAACTCTTTTATTTTACAAAACAGTTTACAAAACAACAACACTACAAAACAGCAACATTAAGAACAAATAACTCTCCGATCACTGGCTTAAGTCCTTTTCCAGTACTTCCTTCTGCTTCTGATAAAGCAGCTGGTGGATCTCAAATTGAGCCTCCATGCACTCACGGGTTGGAAGTTTTGCCAACATGTCCGCCACCATCATGCCAAAGTGGTGTTCCTCCCTCTGATTGTCTCTGGCACGGCAAACTTCCTGGAGACAGTGAAGGATAGCATCCTTAACAGGTGTGCATGGCATTTTTCTTTTCCAGGATATGGTGGGGGAAAAGAGGACACTCGTGGCAGCTGAGGAGGATGAGCTGAGTGATGAAGGCAATGATGGTGGTGGTGGTGGTGGTGGTGGTGTTGGGAGTCACTGGTGGCAGAGTCACTGTTGGTGGTGATGAAGTGGAGCTCCTTGGGGAAGTGGATGAAGAATCTTGTGCATCACCACCAGCATCAATCAATTCCAGGAGCAGCACCACAGTGTCGCTGCCTGCCTGCAATACATTGATAACAGTTTGTCAGTTATGTTATGTTCTTCCAGATACTATTGCAAATGTCCATTTTTTTCTGGCTGAAGTAATTTAGGACAGTAACATGTATATTACAGTTTGTATCTGTAAGCTTAACTTGTAGGTCACACTGGCAACTCCATTTTGCTAGTCTGTGCATTCAGACACAGGCTTGCAAGCTCACTTTCACAAGTTGTGAGGCAAAAATATGTACTAAATGCACAAGTTAACAAAACAGGGTTACAAATACAAACGTAGATGTAACGTTACAGGTTTACAAAACTACAGTTACATATACAAGCATAAATGTACATGGTTGCAAAACAGGTTACAGACCCTGTTTTCAAGCACACATTTTTGGACCAACCAAACAACCAGAAAAGGCATAACTTCAAATTTGAATCACATCGCCTGCTGCACTGCTTCATCCCTTCAGCTTCTTCTTTGCCTTCACAAATCGGTCCCTTAAATATTTCCCCCTCTGCCGACACATGGTTTCTTATTTTCCCAAACTCTGGGCAATTTCCCTCCACAAATTGTTGCACATTTGGGTGTCTTTGTACTGTTTTAAAGACGAATTGTAAAGGTGTGGGTAGCGACATACTTCCTCACACAGCCTCTCTTCTAATTCAGCCTCCATGTTTGTTTACTTGCACATGCACAGTTGGTTCCCTTGTAGAGGATGGGTCTGCGTGGACACAACAAATTGCAGGTACGCGGATGTCCGCACAGAGCCTACACGTACACTCTCTGATGACAAAATTTACATCACGCAGACCCTAGCGGACCCTCACGGACTCGTGGACGAGTAATATAATTTCAGCTTTAATGGGCTTTCAAGTTTAACTTCTTGGTCCAGTGGTTCAGCATGGCCGTAGCTGATGCCACTGTCCAATGAATGTTGTCTTTTTCAGTATAAAAGTTAAGTCTATCAGTCTGATAGTGGTGGCAGGAATGGCATATTGGCCCTAATATGTTTGTTCATGATGGCCCCATTGTCTTGTATCTTCTTAGGTAGGTTTTTGGAGTAGTTTATAATGGGGATCCAAATCTCAGCAACTGGAAAAGCCAACTTGGCCATTCTTAAGGGTTTTTGTATTTGCTTGATTGCTGTCTCTTTAGGTTTTGTCCTCTGTTATTCAACCCAGCTGCAAGGATCACTTTTTCCAACATTGTTGCGGGTATCTGGTGACTGGGGGGATGAAGGGGGTGAATCCTCAAAGGTGGAAGTTGGTGAGGGGGGTGGAGACTCCTCCTTTCGACTCTGATGACGGTCATGTTTAAAGCTCTCTTCAGGCGGAGGCTGAGGTGGCTCTCTTTCAAGGTTTCTGCCGTGTTTTGTTATGTCTTCTTGTTTTGATTCCTCTTGTCCCTTGACCTTAGCAGAAGGAGCAAATTGGTGATGCAGGAGGTAAAATGAGTTAGAGATGAACAATTTTACTCCTGACTTGTTAAGGAAAAGTCTGTCTGCCTTAAAAAGATGTCTGCGGTCCCAGAAAAAGTTGAAATTGTCAATGAAGTTAAGTGAATGAACAGTACATGCAGTTGAAAGCCATGTGTTCAGTGCCAACAATCTGCTGAACCTCTCAACTCCTTTTCTGACTGGTGGTAGAGGGCCACTGATTAAACACCTCAGCATTCAGAGAGCTGACTGTGTTCAACAGATCACTAAAGTCTTGTTTCAGCACTTCAGACTGTTGTTTCACAACATCATTGGTCCCTATGTGCAGTATGATGTTTTTCACATTTGGATGTGCAGCCATGATATGCAGGATTCTCTCAGTCATGTCAGAGACTGAGTCCTTGGAAAAGCAGAATATTTTGGTGTTTTTACTGCACATGCTTCTTAAATCTTTTATAGCACAGTCACCCAAAACCAGAGTTTGAGGCCCAGTCGTTAGCTTTCCCTGTGGCCTTTTATTTTCAGATTTACTCTCAGTTCTTACCCTGCTGTGTGAGGACAAGAGGTTATCCAGGTCATCAGACGGAGATCCAGGGTCCTGCAATAGTGGAGCAAATCTGTTCTCTAGTTGAACACTCTGTTGTTCGGGAGGTTTGTTGTTAGCTCTCCCTTTTGCAGCTGTCCACGGCTGTGTCCTACTAAGAGCAGGGGTTGAAGAGGCACTCTGCCTGGACGATAGTGCAGGCCAGACAGTCGCACCACAAATCTCAGGGCACTGGGCTCTGCCTGTTACTCGTCCTCCCAATTTCCCAGGAAATGATTTACTCTTAGGCTTTGCTCCAAGAGAGTTCCTGGGAGGACTAGCACTTGTAGATTTATTATCTAGTTCACAGCCCTCCTGTTTCTTGGTAGTCTTGGTGGTGCTAATTAGCTGTGTGTTAGCATGCTTTTCTCCACTGTTTTGAGTCCATTGTAAGTTGGTGTCATTCCCACATAGTCCATTCACTTCCACGTCCACTTCTAACCAGTGAATTTTGGTTTCCAGCACTATAATCTTTTGTAGAAGTTTGTGGTAGTCGTCCGTGGAGAAGGGAGGCATCTTGCTGCAAATTAGCTTGAGCTAAGTGCCACGTTTCCAGTCACTGCAGTACAGGCTTATGCTGCTGGTAGGTCTCACTCACGGCGTACTGAGGTGGTCATAAAAATGTTGAAATATAGCTAATAGTCTGCTATATCTGCCAAAAAAATGAGTCCCCGTGATTTATGAGTATCCAGGAGCTGCTGCACATGTATCGCATAAGAAAAACAAGAATATCAGCAGAAAAATGTAAGCAGAGGCGAGAGCAAGCAGAAAAGCGTCTGCATTGTAAGAAAGCAGTAAAAGTAAAAATCATTATTACATGACAAACCAAGAGGAAAATGAATACCCACCTGCAAAGCTGTGTTTATGCCATGCACAACTGCAGGTAGGTGGAGGTCCCAATCGTCATGGGTCTTGTTGACATATTTCCTCAAAGCACGTTTATATTTTGATTTGTTCTTTCATCCTTAACATTCCAAAAGAGTTCATAAAATATATTTAATAATCTTTTTTCTTTCAAAAGTCACAAGACAGGTATGAATTACATAAAAAGAAGAAAAATTTCATTACCTGTCCGTTTGTCTGGGGGTGATATGCCCTGGAGACTGAATGTTTTATTCTTAGAATCTGTAAGATTCTCTCATTTAACTGTGGATGGTTCAGTAACAGGAATAGTTACAGTGGTTCTGACAATGATGAATGATTTTACGTGGGAAAAAAATAGCAAGAGGAAAGAAGGCTATCAATGTGTTAAAAAGATAATAATTCATAAACAAGGTAAGATAGATGCAACAAAATGATACCCATGTTAAAATTAACAAGGTATACCTTCATAAGGGTTAGTACTTTATATTGTAATAATTGTAGGTATTGTTTGTATTTTTATGCAGAGAGCATGTTTTTAATGGTACCTCATTGATGAACTCCTTGCCTTGGTCAGTGATGATTTTCCTGACCATGCCGAAAGAGTACATCTGCAGACACTTCACTTGCACTCTTACATGTGAGGGGCTCAGCGGCAACTCACTTGGTGTACAGGTCTGTCATGGTCATCACATATTTGTTCTCTCTAGCTGTTTCAGGTAGTGGGCCAATACAGTCCAAGCCTACTACCTCCCAAGCTTCTTTCACCTGAGGAAATATTTCCTATTAACTTATTTAACCACATTTTCTTTTGTTCAGCATAGGTTTGGCATGCACTACCTTGATAGACTGCAAAACTGGTGTCTGTGTCTTGATGGGGTCATTTAACTGGAAGAGATGACAACATCTCACCTGAGACAAGAGTTAATGACTTGTTAATTTTCTTTCATAATTACACTTTGAATTATTGTCTTGTAATTATTGAATATCTAAAATCTAAAGTCACGTATGGTGTCTTGCAAAATTCATGTATTATAAACTGACTGTTCTGCATCCCAGCACAACTCAAATCAAAACTATTTCCCCAGGAAAAAAGCAGTATGTATATCACATGCTATAGGACAAAGTACAGTCATAACTTACCCAGTCAGTCACGTCTCTAAGGGTTGACCACAAGTATTCAGCAATAACCCTGTTTCTGGTGCCTCTCAAACCATGATGGTTGCCGGTTCCAGGGTTATCGTGGCACTCTACGAGGGCAGACCTCTTTTCTTCCTCGGTCAACACTCGGTCAACGTATGTAGCGTTGGTTTAGCCCGATGTATAACAACGGGCCATCTACACACAAAAAAAGGCTTAGTAACCAATAACCAATAACCTTACTACTAACATAGGGAGACATATTTTAAAAAGACAGACTCTCTCTTCAGCATGACAGCTAACCATTAGCATACTGACAGGTTCATTCATACAGCAAGCGTCGTAGCAACAGCCTTGACAACGACAAATTAAATGACTGACAAACCTACTGACAAATCAGTGTTGAATTCAGACGCATGGTGCATTGTTTATGTTTTCATATTTGGTTAACTTGGGTGAGATAACATTAATGAGTAGGACAGATAATGATAAACGTCTATGGAAGTGCTGAAAACAAGTATAGTGATATAATTATCATTTTAATTGTGGTGAAAACCAGGACAATTTGGTACTGAATGTTGAAAACCGGGACATTTTAGTGCTTTACAGATATTTGTCGGGACTCGGGACACCCAACTCGAAACCGGGACGTCTGGTCACCATCACTGGTGACTGGTCATCAGGGGCAGGTGTTCAACAAACAAATTATGTTATTGTCAATTTTCAAATTTGTCGAGAATACTGACGACATCTCTAACCAGGATATTGCTGCATGGTGTTAGCTAACAACGAATGTACATAGCGTTTATAACTTGCTATGAGACAGGATAGGTTGCTACTTTTTCAGCGTGATGCGATGTTAACACACACACACGCTTCTCTGAAAGCAGACACTTCTCAATTAAGACAGATCAGGAGAGTCTGTGGCTGTTACATGACTGGCAGCTCTCATCCTAGTCATGTTTCTCAGTGTGTTTAAGGTTTAATATGTAAAAAGTGTTATTTTTGTGGCTACTCCTATGATCTCAGACTCAAATGCTAATAGTTACACTCGTGTTGAAACTTGTCCAGATTAATTTTGATCACCCTTACCCATTTATAGACTTCATCATTAAAATATAAAAATAACAATTAATGTAATCAATTGTTCACGTTTTTTCAGACAGCATTTCGTGGAAAAGTCAAACATTTAGTGTACAGTCTTAATGAACGCAGTACTGTTTTTCAGTACACTGACTACTAATTGTTGATTGTATACTGTTTTGTCTTCAGTGTGTGCTTCAGTGATGGGGTCAAGCGCCTCGTTCCTGACCGCATCACTGTCGTGAGTCAGCCAGCCAACTTGAGCTAATGCTTTCTAGAGATCGTGGCATTTCCCAAGCTGAATAAATACCATACATATAAACTGTGGCATTTTTATATGTAAAATATGTTGGTTGGGCACCAACTACTTCAATAGATAGGCTACATACCAGGAAAACTACAGTGCTTGCTCTTGCTACTGATGTGTTTTTTTAATCTGCCGTGAAAACCCGGAGCGGAATTTTGAGTTGTCTTTCGTTTATGTTTGTGAAACTGGATTGAACTGAACTGAATTAGGGGTTGTGTGGAAAACAAAACGAACCGTTTACTGAGTGGATTGAACTCTGAGACTGTGAGATGAGTTACACCTTCACACACACTGAAAAACATGATCTCGTAATTCAAATCAACACCAGTCATCTAAGTTACCCAGAAGTGACTGTTGTCAGCGCAACGTCACAGTCTGCAGTTCTAAAGAATGGCAGAGTACTGCAGAGTCTGCAGACTCTTATGTTAACTTTAGTCCCTCCCAAATTGATAATCTTGTTGATAGTGCTGCAGGCTCATTACAAATAACACTCGACTCCATCACCCCCTTAAAAAGGAAGATAATAAAACATAAGATGTTAGCTCTATGGTATAACTCCCAAACCCGCAAATTAAAGCAAATATCGCGAAAATGTTCCACCAAAGTGGAAGAATGTCACTTAGTCTGGCAAGATAGTCTTAAAACATATAGGAAGGACCTCTGTAATGCCAGAGCCGCCTATTACTCAGCATTAATAGAAGAGAATAAAAACAGCCCTAGGTTCCTTTTCAGCACTTTGGCCAGGCTGACAAAGAGTCAAAACTCTATTGATCCATGTATTTCTATAGCTCTCAGTGGTAATGACTTTATGAGCTTCTTTAATGATAAAATTCTAACTATTAGAGACAAAATTAACCACCTCCTGCACTCAACAGGCACCGTTTTCTCCCCCAAACACAGGCACCTTAGAAACAGCTGTAAATCCTGACATACATTTGGACTATTTTTCTCCAGTCGACTTTTCTGAACTAACTTCAATGATTTGTTCAGCTAAACCATCAACCTGTCTCTTAGACCCCATCCCAACTAGGTTGCTTGAGGAAGCCTTACCCCTAGTTAGCATTTCTTTACTATATATGATCAATCTCTCTTTAGTAACAGGCTATGTACCACAGTCCTTTACAATAGCTGTAATTAAACCTCTTCTTAAGAAGTCTGCTCCTGATTCAGGCATTTTAGCCAATTATAGACATAGGTCTATAATTGGCTATATATAGATCTAACCTTTCATTTCTCTCTAAGATTCTAGAGAAAGCAGTCTCTGATCAGTTATGCGACTTTCTACATAACAATAGTTTATTTGAGGATTTTTGGTCAAGATTTAGAGCCCATCATAACACCGTATGGTGAGTCTGGCTCGAATATGATGAAAAGTGAAGAGTTGGTGTCGCGTAGCAGTGAAATTGATAGAAACACTTAAAAAAGCAATGCTGTGTGTGCCGTGACTCTGCTAGTACAATTAAGAATTAGGGATGAGTCTGGAAGCATTAGGTGTGAGTCGGGATCAAATCTGATGAAAAGTGACAAGTTTGTGTTGAATAAAAATTGAAATTGATAGAAACACATGAAAAACCATATGTCGTGTTTGCCAAGTCTCTGCTTGTAGAATTAATCATTAGGTGTGAGTCTGGATCGAATATGATGAAGAGTGACTAGTTTGTGTGGAATAACAATTGAAATTGATAGAAACATTTAAAAAAGCATATGTTGTGCGTGCCGTGATTCTACTAACAAAATCAAACATTAGGTGTGAGTCTGGATCAAATCTGATGAAAAATGACTAGTTTGTTGTGAACAGTTCTCTGTAGGATGAATATGGTCACATAATTACTGATTTTGGATGATTCTGGCTCAAATCTGATTAAAAATTACTGGTTTGTGTGGAATAGCAGTGAAATTGATAGAAACACATGAAAAAGCATATGTTGTGTTTGCCAAGACTCTGCTAGCAGAATCAAGCATTGGGCATGAGTCTTGATCGAATCTGATGAAAAGTGACTAGTTTGTATGGAATAGCAGTGAAATTGCTAGACACACATAAAAAAGCATATGTTGTGCGTGCCGTGATTCTACTACCAAAATCAAACATTAGGTGTGAGTCTGGATCAAATCTGATGAAAAGTGACTAGTTTGTTGTGAACAGTTCTCTGTAGGATGAATATGGTCATATAATTACTGATTTGGGATGATTCTGGCTCAAATCTGATTTAAAATGACTAGTTTGTGTGGAATAGCAGTGAAATGGCTAGAAACACATGAAAAAGCATATGCTGTGTTTGCAGTGACTCTGCTAGCAGAATCAAGCATTATGTGTGAGTCGGGATCAAATCTGATGAAAAGTGACTAGTTTGTGTGGAATAACAATTGAAATTGATAGTAACACATGAAAAAGCATATGTTGTGTTTGCCAAGACTCTGCTAGTAGAATGAAGCGTTTGGGATAAGTCTGGATCGAATGTGATGAAAAGTGACTAGTTTGTTGTGAACAGCAGTGAAATTGACAGAAACACATAGAAAAGCACATGCTGTGTGCGCTGCGACTCTGCTTGTGGAATCAAGCATTAGGTGTGAGTCTGGATAAAATCTGATGAAAAGTGACTAGTTTGTGTGGAATAACAATTGAAATTGATAAAAACATTTAAAAAAGCATATGCTGTGTGTGCCGTGATTCTGCTAGCAGAATCAAGCAATGGGCGTGAGTCTTGATCGAATCTGATGAAAAGTGACTAGTTTGTATGGAATAGCAGAGAAATTGATAGAGCCACATAAAAAAGCATATTCTGCGTGTGCAGTGACTCTTCCAGCAGAATCAAGCATTAGGTGTGAGTCGGGATCAAATCTGATGAAAAGTGACTAGTATATGTTGAATAACAATTGAAATTGATAGAAACATAAAAAAGCATATGTCGTGTTTGCCAAGTCTCTGCTTGTAGAATTAAGCATTGGGTGTGAGTCTGTATCAAATATGATGAAAAGTGACTAGTTTGTGTGGAATAACAATTGAAATTGATAGAAACACATAAAGAAGCATATGTTGTGTTTGCCAAGACTCTGCTAGTAGGATTAAGCGTTTGGGATGAGTCTGGATCGAATAAGATGTAAAGTGATTAGTTTGTGTCGAATAGCAGTGAAATTGATAGAGACACATGAAAAAGCATATGCTGTGTGTGCCGTGACTCTGCTAGCAGAATCAAGCATTAGGCGTGAGTCGGGATCAAATCTGATGAAAAGTGACTAGTTTGTGTGGAATAACAATTGAAATTGATAGAAACACATAAAAAAGCATATGTTGTGTTTGCCAAGACTCTACTAGTAGGATTAAGCGTTTGGGATGAGTCTGGATAAAATCTGATGAAAAGTGACTTGTTTGTTGAGAACAGTTCTTTGTAGGATGAATATGGTCATATAATTACTGATTTGGAATGATTCTGGCTCAAATCTGATTAAAAATTACTAGTTTGTTGTGAACAGCAGTGAAATGGATAGAAACACATAGAAAAGCACATGCTGTGTGCGCAGCGACTCTGCTAGTAGAATCAAGCATTAGGTGTGAGTCTGGATCAAATCTGATGAAAAGTGACTAGTTTGTGTGGAATAACAATTGAAATTGATAGAAACATTTAAAAAAGCATATGCTGTGTGTGCCGTGATTCTGCTAGCAGAATCAAGCATTGGGTGTGAGTCTTGATCAAATCTGATGAAAAGTGACTAGTTTGTATGGAATAGCAGTGAAATTGCTAGACACACATAAAAAAGCATATGTTGTGCGTGCCGTGATTCTACTACCAAAATCAAGGATTAGGTGTGAGTCGGGATCAAATCTGATGAGAAGTGACTAGTATATGTTGAATAACAATTGAAATTGATAGAAACATAAAAAAGCATATGCTGTGTGTGCCGTGATTCTGCTAGCAGAATCAAGCATTGGGTGTGAGTCTTGATCAAATCTGATGAAAAGTGACTAGTTTGTATGGAATAGCAGTGAAATTGCTAGACACACATAAAAAAGCATATGTTGTGCGTGCCGTGATTCTACTACCAAAATCAAGGATTAGGTGTGAGTCGGGATCAAATCTGATGAGAAGTGACTAGTATATGTTGAATAACAATTGAAATTGATAGAAACATAAAAAAGCATATGTTGTGTTTGCCAAGACTCTGTTAGTAGAATTAAGCATTTGGGATAAGTCTGTATCGAATATGAGGAAAAGTGACTAGTTTGTGTGGGATAACAATTAAAATTGATAGAAACACATGAAAATGCATATGTTGTGTTTGCCAAGACTCTGCAAGTAGGATTAAGCGTTTGGGATGAGTCTGGATCAAATCTGATAAAAAGTGACTAGTTTGTGTCGAATAGCAGTGAAATTGATAGAAACATTTAAAAGAGCATATTCTGTGTGTGCAGTGACTCTGCTAGCAGAATCAAACATTAGGTGTGAGTCTGGATAAAATCTGATGAAAAGTGACTAGTTTGTTGAGAACAGTTCTCTGTAGGATGAATATGGTCATATATTACTGATTTAGGGTGATTCTGGCTCAAATCTAATTAAAAATTACTAGTTTGTGAGGAATAACATTGAAATTGATAGAAACACATAAAAAAGCATATGTTGTGTGTGCTAGGACTCTGCTAGTAGAATTAAGTGTTTGGGATGAGTCTGGATCAAATGTGATGAAAAGTGACTCGTTTGTTGTGAACAGCAGTGAAATTGACAGAAACACTCTGCTAGTACAATCAAGCATTAGGTGTGAGTTTGGATCAAATCTCATGAAAAGACTAGTTTGTGTCGAATAGCAGAAGAAGTTGATAAGGACACAATCTGATTAAAAATTACTAGTTTGTGTGAAATAACAGTGAAATGGCTAGAAACACATGAAAAAGCATATGCTGTGTGTGCAGTGACTCTGCTAGCAGAATCAAGCATTAGGTGTGAGTCTGGATCAAATAGGGTTAGGGTAAAAGTGCTCATGGAATTACTGATTTTGGATGATTCAGGTTCAGGTCTGATGAAAAACCACTAATTTCTGCAGCATGATATAGGAAGTGACTTTTCTGATGTTATCTTGGCAAAACACTCTTCTTTGATGCAAAGTAGAAAACAGTCAAAAGAGAGATTATGAACTACTATTCTGTGTAAGATGAAAGTTCTCATGAAATGAATGATTTTGGATGATTCTGGTTCAGATCTGATGAAAAACCACTAATTTCTGCAGCATGACATAGGAAGTGACTTTTCTGATGTTATCTTGGCAAAACACTCTTTTTTGATGCAAAGTAGAAAACAGTCAAAAGAGAGATTATGAACTACTATTCTGTGTAAGATGAAAGTGCTCATGAAATGATTGATTTTGGTTGATTCTGGTTCAGATCTGATGAAAAACCACTAATTTCTGCTCAATGACATGGGAAGTATCTTTTCTGCTGTCATCCTGGCAAAACACTCTTTTTTGTTGCAGAGTAAGTAGAAAACAGCCAAAAGACAGATTATGAAGTACTGTTCTGTGTAAGGTGAAAGTGCTCATGAAATGAGTGATTTTGGATGATTCTGGCTCATATGTGATGAAAAACCACTAATTTCTGCACAATGATATAGGAAGCGCCTTTTCTGTTATCCTCGCAAAACATTCCGTTTTGAGCCCCAGTACATGGGAAAAGGCAAGAAATGACAGATCCAAATACCATTCTGTGTATGATGAAACTGCTCATGAAATCAGTGATTTTGGATGATCTGGCTCATATATGATGAAAAACCACTCATTTCTGTACCATGACATAGGAAGTGCCTTTTCTGTTGTTATCCTCGCAAAACACTCCTTTTCGAGCCCCAGTACGTGGGAAAAGCCCAGAAATGACAGATCCAAATACCATTCTGTGTATGATGAAACTGCTCCTGAAATGAGTGATTTTGGATGATTCTGGCTCATATATGATGAAAAACCACTGATTTCTGTACCATGACATCGGAAGTGCCTTTTCTGCTGTTATCCTCGCTACACTCATTTTGGAGCCCCAGTACGTGGGAAAGGGCCACAAATAAAAGATCCAGATAGAATTCTGTGTATGATGAAACTGCTCATGAAATTAGTGATTTTGGATGATCTGGCTCATATATGATGAAAAACCACTAATTTCTGCACCATGACATGGGAAGTGCCATTTTTGCTCTTATCCTCACAAAACACGGCTAATGGAGCCCCAGTACGTGGGACAAGGCCAGAAATGACAGATCCAGATACCATTCTGTGAATAATGAAACTGCTCATGAAATGAGTGATTTTGGATGATTCAGGTTCAGATCTGATGCAAAACACTCTTTTTTGATGCAGAGTAAGTAGAAAACAGCCAAAAGAGAGATTATGAATGACTATTCTGCGTAAAATGAAAGTGCTCATAAAATTAGTGATTTTGTATGATTCTGGTTCAGATCTGATGAAAAACCACCAATTTCTGCTCAATGACATGGGTAGTACCTTTTCTGCTATTATCCTGGCAAAACACTCTTTTTGATGCAGAATGAGTGATTTTGGATAATCTGGCTCATATATGATGAAAAATCACTCATTTCTGCACGATGACATAGGAAGTGCTTTTTTTGTTGTTATCCTGGCAAAACACTCTTTTCGAGCCCCAGAACGTGGGAAAAGGCCAGAAATGACAGATCCAAATACCATTCTGTGTATGATGAAACTGCTCATGAAATCAGTGATTTTGGATGATCTGGCTCATATATGATGAAAAACCACTCATTTCTGTACCATGACATAGGAAGTGCCTTTTCTGTTGTTATCCTTGCAAAACACTCCTTTTCGAGCCCCAGTACGTGGGAAAAGCCCAGAAATGACAGATCCAAATACCATTCTGTGTATGATGAAACTGCTCATGAGATGAGTGATTTTGGATAATCTGGCTTATATATGATGACAAACCACTAATTTCTGCACGATGACATATGAAGTGCCTTTTCTGTTCTTATCCTCGTAAAACACTCCTTTTCGAGCCCCAGTACGTGGGAAAAGGCCAGAAATGACAGATCCAAATACCATTCTGTATATGATGAAACTTTTCCTGAAATGAGTGATTTTGGATGATTCTGGCTCATATATGATGAAAAACCACTGATTTCTGTACCATGACATCGGAAGTGCCTTTTCTGCTGTTATCCTCGCTACACTCATTTTGGAGCCCCAGTACGTGGGAAAGGGCCACAAATAAAAGATTCAGATAGAATTCTGTGTATGATGAAACTGCTCATGAAATGAGTGATTTTGGATGATCTGGCTCATATATGATGAAAAACCACTCATTTCTGCTCAATGACATGGGAAGTGCCTTTTTTGCTCTTATCCTCGCAAAACACTCTTTTTTGATGCAGAGTAAGTAGAAAACAGCCAAAAGAGAGATTTTGAATGACTATTCTGCTTAAGATGAAAGTGCTCATGAAATTAGTGATTTTGGATGATTCTGGTTCAGATCTGATGAAAAACCACCAATTTCTGCTCAATGACATGGGTAATACCTTTTCTGTTATTGTCCTGGCAAAACACTCTTTTTGATGCAGAATGAGTGATTTTGGATAATCTGGCTCATATATGATGAAAAACCACTAATTTCTGCACGATGACATAGGAAGTGCCTTTTCTGTTGTTATCCTCGCAAAACACTCCTTTTCGAGCCCCAGTACGTGGGAAAAGGCCAGAAATGACAGATCCAGATACCATTCTGTGTATGATGAAACTGCTCATGAAATGAGTGATTTTGGATGATTCAGGTTCAGATCTGATGCAAAACACTCTTTTTTGATGCAGAGTAAGTAGAAAACAGCCAAAAGAGAGATTATGAATGACTATTCTGCGTAAAATGAAAGTGCTCATAAAATTAGTGATTTTGTATGATTCTGGTTCAGATCTGATGAAAAACCATCAATTTCTGCTCAATGACATGGGTAGTACCTTTTCTGCTATTATCCTGGCAAAAAACTCTTTTTGATACAGTATTGGTGATTTTGGATAATCTAGCTCATATATGATGAAAAACCACTAATTTCTGCACGATGACATAGGAAGTGCCTTTTTTGTTGTTATCCTGGCAAAACACTCTTTTCGAGCCCCAGTACGTGGGAAAAGGCCAGAAATGACAGATCCAAATACCATTCTGTGTATGATGAAACTGCTCCTGAAATTAGTGATTTTGGATAACCTAGCTCATATATGATGAAAAACCACTAATTTCTGCACGATGACATAGGAAGTGCCTTTTCTGCTGTTATCCTGGCAAAACACTCTTTTTGATGCAGAATGAGTGATTTTGGATAATCTGGCTCATATGTCATGAAAAACCATTCATTCCTGCACAATGACATAGGAAGTTCCTTTTCTGTTGTTATCATCGCAAAACACTCCTTTTCGAGCCCCAGTATGTGGGAAAAGGCCAGAAATGACAGATCCAAATACCATTCTGTGTATGATGAAACTGCTCCTGAAATGAGTGATTTTGGATCATATGGCTCATATATGATGAAAAACCAGTCATTTCTGCACCATGACATGGGAAGTGCCTTTTTTGCTCTTATCCTCGAAAAACACTCTTTTTTGATGCAGAGTAAGTAGAAAACAGCCAAAAGAGAGATTTTGAATGACTATTCTGCTTAAGATGAAAGTTCTCATGAAATTAGTGATTTTGGATGATTCTGGTTCAGATCTGATGAAAAACCACCAATTTCTGCTCAATGACATGGGTAGTACCTTTTCTGCTATTATCCTGGCAAAACACTTATTTTGATGCAGAATGGGTGATTTTGGATGATTCTGGCTCATATATGATGAAAAACCACTAATTTCTGCTCAATGACATGGGAAGCACCTTTTCTACTGTTATCCTGCCAACCACTCTTTTTTGTGAAGCAGAAAAAGTGGAAAACGTCAAAAGACAGATTATGAATGACTATTCTGCGTAAGATGAAAGTGCTCATGAAATTAGTGATTTTGGATGATTCTGGTTCAGATCTGATGAAAAACCAATAAATTCTGCAGCATGACATAGGAAGTGACTTTTCTGTTGTTATCCTCGCAAAACACTCCTTTTCGAGCCCCAGTACGTGGGAAAAGGCCAGAAATGACAGATCCAAATACCATTCTGTGTATGATGAAACTGCTCATGCAATGAGTAATTTTGGATGATTCAGTTTCAGATCTGATGAAAAGCCACTAAATTCTGCAGCATGACATAGGAAGTGCCTTTTCTGCTGTTATCCTGGCAAAACACTATTTTCTGATGCAGAGTAAGTAGAAAAAAGCCAAAAGAGAGATTATGAACAACTATTCTGTGCCTGATTAAACTACTCATGAGATGAGTGATTTTGGATGATTCTGGCTCATATGTGATGAAAAACCACTAATTTCTGCTCAATGACATGGGAAGTACCTTTTCTGCTGTCATACTGGCAAAATACTCTTTTTTGATGCAGAGTATGTAGAAAAAAACCAAATACCATTCTGTGTATGATGAAACTTTTCCTGAAATTAGTGATTTTGGATGATTCTGGCTCATATATGATGAAAAACCACTCATTTCTGTACTATGACATGAGAAGTGCCTTTTCTGCTGTTATCCTCGCTACACTCCTTTTGGAGCCCCAGTACGTGGGAAAGGGCCACAAATAACAGATCCAGATAGAATTCTGTGTATGATGAAACTGCTCATGAAATGAGTGATTTTGGATAATTCAGTTTCAGATCTGATGAAAAGCCACTAAATTCTGCAGCATGACATAGGAAGTACCTTTTCTGCTGTTATCCTGGCAAAACACTCTTTTCTGATGCAGAGTAAATAGAAAAAAGCCAAAAGAGAGATTATGAAGAACTATTCTGTGCCTGATTAAACTACTCATGAGATGAGTGATTTTGGATGATTCTGGCTCATATGTGATGAAAAACCACTAATTTCTGCTCAATGACATGGGAAGTACCTTTTCTGCTGTTATCCTGGCAAAACACTCTTTTTGATGCAGAATGAGTGATTTTGGATAATCTGGCTCATATATGATGAGAAATCACTAATTTCTGCTCAATGACATGGGAAGTACCTTTTCTACTGTTATCCTGCCAAACATTCTTTTTTGTGAAGCAGTGGCACGTTCGACTACTGTTTTGGGCTGTCTGCCGTCAGTGGGCTTCATTCCATTTCAAATTGCTGCCGTCCACCGCAACCTGCATCCAAACGCCACTATCTCTGTTAAGAAAAGGTATTTTATAGCCTGTGATTGTAAAATGTGAAGTTTCTCATTTAATTATACATTGCCATGAATATTTGGCTGACTATATTTAATATAAAATCATCTTTCTTAAAAAAAAGTCATCCTCAATTAATATTGAGTCAGGGCATCCTATAAAGCACTCCAGCGTTGAGCATGCGTGCGTGCATACGTGAGTGCGTGCATGTGTAAACAGGATGAAGACGGGGTTATAAAACTGAACTTTACGTTTCACATCCCTCAGTTAAGCCCTATACTTTCACTTTCGCAATATTCATCAAACTGGACTTTAGATTGTTCATTTTATTCAACCTCCATTGTGACATAATGTAACTATTTATTAATTTTATTTATTAATTATTTATGTTTAATTTATGCTCTTGTCACTTTCATATATTTCATACACTTCGTTTCTCTGTCCATAGCACAGTCCATATTTCCTTTGTACAATCAATATTTCATTTCAACTTTTATAGCCCATTTCAAAGCTATGCTATTCTATAAACAGATTTTAAATTTCGGTTTAATTTTAATACTACTTTATTTCATCATTTTTGTTATTATAATAAAGATTATTATTATTATCATTATAAATGTATATGATGTTTAGTTTGTCAGTTATTACGGAGATTCTTGCAGGCTTTCTATCGTTGCTATGGTGGTTGCTATGAACGCTGCTGTCATAAAACCACGTAGTTGTAATTGTTTGATGATGTTCTTTCAATGAAAAAAACAGATTTTATGCTCCCCAGGGATGAAGTGAATTTGAAATCCCAGACTTTAAGCTTTTTTGTTTATAAGTGGGAAAAGGCCAGAAATGACAGATCCAGATACTAACCCTAACCCTAATCCACAGCCCCAACCTGCTGTCACCAAAATACCACTCATTTCTGCTCCATTACATGGGAAGTACCTTTTCTCGGAAAGAATATCTCGATAGAATATCACATTCGTAATTAAACAATATTACAGAGAGGGTGTGCTTCAGTAATGCAGTCGAGCGCCCAACTTGGGCTAATGCTTTCTAGAAATCATGGCGTTTCCCAAACTGAATAAATACCTCACATATAAACACAAACCTGCTTTGCTAGCTCAATCTTGTTGTAACTAAAACATCCGTTGATTTGATCCGTTAATTTTTCTACGGACAGACTTCCGCAAACTTCACATATGTTCTTCAGCTAGCTGCGCCGTGTCACCGACACCGCTGATGGAGAATGCCGGAGTGGGAGCTGAGATATGAGCTGTGTAAAGATACAGAGTGGAGAAGGGTTCGGGTTTTTCAGTGTGTGTGAGGGTGTAATCCCTGGGACATACCGCATGCGTGAACCTCAGCAGTGTGGGTGCGTCGCTGAACTGCTGCGTCTCTCACGCTTGTAGCGTCCACACTGGAAGCGTGTCTGCTGCGGCGCTTCTGCCACTGGCAGCCCTGTCTTTCTATTAATTTAATATAAAATCATCTTTCTTAAAAAACTCATCCTCAATTAATATTGAGTCACGGCATCCTATAAAGCACTCCAGCGTTGTGCATGCGTGCGTGCATACGTATGGAAGCCCATTTCCGTCACTGTGATGAAAAAAAGATCCTGTAAGTCATTATAATGAGAAACTATCTCAAAATAATGACTTAATATCTCATAATGATGACTTAGTATCTCAAATTAATGACTTAGTATCTCATAATAATGACTTACTATCTCATAATGATGACTAAATGGAATAACGCCTGTAGATGGCGGTGTTAAGTCATTTTTAAGCTATTTCATGAACTGTAAAACATTAATAGGTGAAGATGAAATGAGAATGAATCATGGAATGAAATGATCTTTAATTGATTTACAATCCTAAATTTTGATTATTTTAACAGTAGCATTTTTTTCGTGTTACCCTTACTCGTGGTAAACTGATTTTCAGTCTTCTTGCTATTCCTGCCTATTTTCTGCCATAGAATCAGTGATTTTGGATGATTTTCACTCAGAGATGATGAAAATCCACTCATATTTTATTAATGACAGTGGAAAGGCTCTGTAGGATGAATATGGTCATAAAATTACTGATTTCCTATGATTCTGGTTCAAATCTGATGAAAAATGACTAGTTTGTGTGGCATAGCAGTGAAATTGCTTTTCCTGCAACTGTTGTGTGTGCCATGACTCTGCTACTAGAATTAAGCATTTGGGATGAGTCTGCATCGATTCTGATGAAAAATGACTAGTTTGTGTGAAATAGCAGCAAATTGACAGAAACACATAAAAAGGCACATGTTGTTGTGTGCCATGACTCTGCTAGTACAATCAAGCGTTTTGTATGAGTCTGCATCGATTCTGATGAAAAGTGATTAGTTTGTGGGGAATAGCAGCGAAATTGACAGAAACACATGAAAAGAAACATGTTGCGGTGTGACATGACTCTGCTAGTACACTCACGCGTTTTGTATGAGTCTGCATGGACTCCGATGAAAAGTGACTAGTTTGTGTCGAATACGCTGAAATTGATAGAAACATATGAAAATGCATATACTGTGTGTGCCGTGACTGTGCTAGCAGAATCCTGCATTCGGTGTGAGTCTGGATCGAATATGATGAAAAGTGACTAGTTAGAGTGGAATAACACTGAAATTGATAGAAACATATGAAAATACATATACTGTGTCTGTCGTCACTCTGCTACTACAACAGAGCGTTTTGGAGGAGTCTGCATCGATTCTGATGAAAAGTGACTAGTTTGTGTCCGATAACACTGAAATTGATAGAAACACATGAAAATGCATGTACGGTGTGTAACTTCATTCTGCTAGCAGGACCAAGCATTAGGTGTGAGTCTGTATCGAATATGATGAAAAGTGACTAGTTTGTGTCTGATAACACTGAAATTGATAGAAACACATGGAAATGCATATACTGTGTGTGCCGTGACTCTGCTAGCAGAATCCCGCCTTCGGTGTCAGCCTGGATCGAATATGATGAAAAGTGACTAGTTAGAGTGGAATAACACTGATTTTGATAGGAACATATGAAAACGCATATACTATGTGTGCCGTTACTCTGCTACTACAACAGAGCGTTTTGGAGGAGTCTGCATCGATTCTGATGAAAAGTGACTAGTGTGGGCCCAATAACACTGAAATTGACAGAAACACATGAAAATGCATATACTGTGTGTAACTTCATTCTGCTAGCAGAACCAGCATTAGGTGTGAGTCTGGATCGAATATGATGAAAAGTGACTAGTTTATGTCCTATAACACTGAAATTGATAGAAACACATGGAAATGCATGTAAGGTGTGTGCCGTGATTCTGCTACTACAACAGAGTGTTTTGGACGCGTCTGCATCGATTCCAATGAAAAGGGACTGGTTTGGGCCCAATAACACTGAAATTGACAGAAACACATGAAAATGCATGTACGGTGTGTAACTTCATTCTGCTAGCAGGACCAAGCATTAGGTGTGAGTCTGGATCGAATATGATGAAAAGTGACTAGTTTGTGTCTGATAACACTGAAATTAACAGAAACACATGAAAATGCATATACTGTGTGTAACTTCATTCTACTAGCAGAACCAAGCATTAGGTGTGAGTCTGGATCGAATATGATGAAAAGTGACTAGTTTATGTCCTATAACACTGAAATTGATAGAAACACATGGAAATGCATGTAAGGTGTGTGCCGTGATTCTGCTACTACAACAGAGTGTTTTGGACGCGTCTGCATCGATTCCAATGAAAAGGGACTGGTTTGGGCCCAATAACACTGAAATTGACATAAACACATGAAAATGCATATACTGTGTGTGCCGTCACTCTGCTAGCAGAATCCTGCATTCGGCGTGAGTCTGGATCAAATATGATGAAAAGTGACTAGTTAGAGTGGAATAACACTGAAATTGATATAAACATATGAAAATGCATGTACTATGTGTGCCATCACTCTGCTACTACAACAGAGCGTTTTGGAGGAGTCTGCATCGATTCTGATGAAGAGTGACTAGTTTGGGCCCAATAACACTGAAATTGAAAGAAACACATAAAAATGCATGTACGGTGTGTGCCGTGACTCTGCCAGTGTAGCAGAGCGATTTAGGTAAGTCTGCATCGATTCTGATGAAAAGTGACTAGTTTGGGCAGAATAACACTGAAATTGACAGAAACACATGGAAATGCATGTACGGTGTGTGCCGTGACTCTGCCAGTGCAGCAGAGCGTTTTGGGTGAGTCTGCATCGATACTGATGAAAAGTGACTAGTTTGGGCCCAATAACACTGAAATTGACAGAAACACATGGAAATGCATATACTGTGTGTGCCGTGACTCTGCCAGTGCAACCGAGCGTTTTGGGTGAGTCTGCATCGATTCTGATTAAAAGTGACTAGTTTGGGCCCAATAAAACTGAAATTGATAGAAACATGTGAAAATGCATATACTGTGTGTGCCGTGACTCTGCTACTACAACAGAGAGTTTTGGACGAGTCTGCATCGATTCTGATGTAAAGTGACTAGTATGCGTCCGATAACACTGAAAATGACAGAAACATATGAAAATGCATATACTGTGTGTACCTTCACTCTGCTAGCAGAAACAAGCATTAGGTGTGAGTCTGGATCGAATATGATGAAAAGTGACTAGTTTGTGTCATATAACACTGAAATTGATAGAAACTCATGAAAATCTATATACTGTGTGTACCTTCACTCTGCTAGCAGAACCAAGCATTAGGTGTGAGTCTGCAACAATTCTGATGAAAAACGACTAGTTTGGGCCCAATAACACTGAAATTGACAGAAACATATGAAAATGCATATTCTCTGTGTGTCTTCACTCTGCTAGCAGTACCAAGCATTAGGTGTGAGTCTGGATCGAATATGATGAAAAGTGACTAGTTTGTGTCTGATAACACTGAAATTAACAGAAACACATGAAAATGCATATTCTCTGTGTGTCATCACTCTGCTAGCAGAACCGAGCATTAGGTGTGAGTCTTGATCGAATATGATGAAAAGTGACTAGTTTGGGCCCAATAACACTGAAATTGACAGAAACACATGAAAATGCATATACTGTGTGTGCCTTCACTGTGCTAGCAGAACCAAGCATTAGGTGTGAGTCTGCATCGATTCTGATGAAAAGGGACTAGTTTGGGTCCAATAACACTGAAATTGACAGAAACACATGAAAATGCATATACTGTGTGTGCCTTCACTGTGCTAGCAGAACCAAGCTTTAGGTGTGAGTCTGCATCGATTCTGATGAAAAGGGACGAGTTTGGGCCCAATAACACTGAAATTGACAGAAACACATGAAAATGCATGTACAGTGTGTGCCGTGACTCTGCCAGTGCAGCCGAGCCTTATGGGTGAGTCTGCATCGATTCTGAGGAAAAGCAACTAGCTTGGGACCAATAACACTGAAATTGACAGAAGCACATGAAAATGCATGTACGGTGTGTGCCATGACTCTGCTAGCAGAACCGAGCATTAGGTGTGAGTCTGGATCGAATATGATGAAAAGTGACTAGTTTGTGTCTGATAACACTGAAATTAACAGAAACACATGAAAATGCATATTCTCTGTGTGTCTTCACTCTGCTAGCAGAACCGAGCATTAGGTGTGAGTCTTGATCGAATATGATGAAAAGTGACTAGTTTGGGCCCAATAACACTGAAATTGACAGAAACACATGAAAATGCATATACTGTGTGTGCCTTCACTGTGCTAGCAGAACCAAGCATTAGGTGTGAGTCTGCATCGATTCTGATGAAAAGGGACTAGTTTGGGTCCAATAACACTGAAATTGACAGAAACACATGAAAATGCATATACTGTGTGTGCCTTCACTGTGCTAGCAGAACCAAGCTTTAGGTGTGAGTCTGCATCGATTCTGATGAAAAGGGACGAGTTTGGGCCCAATAACACTGAAATTGACAGAAACACATGAAAATGCATGTACAGTGTGTGCCGTGACTCTGCCAGTGCAGCCGAGCCTTATGGGTGAGTCTGCATCGATTATGAGGAAAAGCAACTAGCTTGGGACCAATAACACTGAAATTGACAGAAGCACATGAAAATGCATGTACGGTGTGTGCCATGACTCTGCTAGCAGAACCGAGCATTAGGTGTGAGTCTGGATCGAATATGATGAAAAGTGACTAGTTTGTGTCCGATAACACTGAAATTGATAGATACACATGAAAATGCATATTCTTTGTGTGTCTTCACTCTGCTAGCAGAAAATAGCATTAGGTGTGAGTCTTGATCGAATATGATGAAAAGTGACTAGTTTGGGCCCAATAACACTGAAATTGATAGAAACACATGAAAATGCATATTCTCTGTGTGTCTTCACTCTGCTAGCAGAACCAAGCATTAGGTGTGAGTCTGCATCGATTCTGATGAAAAGGGACTAGTTTGGGCCCAATAACACTGAAATTGACAGAAACACATGAAAATGCATGTACGGTGTGTGCCGTGACTCTGCCAGTACAGCAGAGCGTTTTGGTTGAGTCTGCATCGGTTCTGATGAAAAGTGACTGGTTTGTGTCTGATAACACTGAAATTGACAGAAACAGAAGAAAATACATGTACTGTGTGTGCTGTGACGCTACCAATGCAGCAGAGCGTTTTGGGTGAGTTTGCATCGATTCTGATGAAAAGTGACTAGTTTGTGTCTAATAACACTGAAATTCATAGAAACATGTGAAAATGCATATATAGTGTGTAGCGTGACTCTGCCAATGCAGCAGAGCGTTTTGGGTGAGTCTGCATCGATTCTGATGAAAAATGACTAGTTTGTGTCTAATAACACTGAAATTGATAGAAACACATGAAAATCTATATACTGTGTGTACCTTCACTCTGCTAGCAGAACCAAGCATTAGGTGTGAGTCTGCAACAATTCTGATGAAAAACGACTAGTTTGGGTCCAATAACACTGAAATTGACAGAAACATATGAAAATGCATATTCTCTGTGTGTCTTCCCTCTGCTAGCAGTACCAAGCATTAGGTGTGAGTCTGGATCGAATATGATGAAAAGGGACTAGTTTGGGCCCAATAACACTGAAATTGACAGAAACACATGAAAATGCATATACTGTGTGTGCCTTCACTGTGCTAGCAGAACCAAGCTTTAGGTGTGAGTCTGCATCGATTCTGATGAAAAGGGACGAGTTTGGGCCCAATAACACTGAAATTGACAGAAACACATGAAAATGCATGTACAGTGTGTGCCGTGACTCTGCCAGTGCAGCCGAGCCTTATGGGTGAGTCTGCATCGATTCTGAGGAAAAGCAACTAGCTTGGGACCAATAACACTGAAATTGACAGAAGCACATGAAAATGCATGTACGGTGTGTGCCTTGACTCTGCTAGCAGAACCGAGCATTAGGTGTGAGTCTGGATCGAATATGATGAAAAGTGACTAGTTTGTGTCCGATAACACTGAAATTGACAGAAACACATGAAAATGCATATACTGTGTGTGCCTTCACTGTGCTAGCAGAACCAAGCTTTAGGTGTGAGTCTGCATCGATTCTGATGAAAAGGGACTAGTTTGGGCCCAATAACACTGAAATTGACAGAAACACATGAAGATGCATGTACGGTGTGTGCCGTGACTCTGCCAGTAAAGCAGAGCGTTTTGGTTGAGTCTGCATCGGTTCTGATGAAAAGTGACTGGTTTGTGTCCGATAACACTGAAATTCATAGAAACACATGAAAATGCATGTACGCTGTGTGCCGTGACTCTGCCAGTACAGCAGAGCGTTTTCGGAGAGTCTGCATCGATTCGGATGAAAAGTGACTAGTTTGGGCCCGATAACACTGAAATTGACAGAAACACATGAAAATGCATATTCTCTGTGTGTGCCTTCACTCTGCTAGCAGTACCAAGCATTGGGTGTGAGTCTGGATCGAATATGATGAAAAGTGACTAGTTTGTGTCCGATAACACTGAAATTGATAGAAACACATGAAAATGCATATTCTCTGTGTGTCTTCACTCTGCTAGCAGAACGAAGCATTAGGTGTGAGTCTTGATCGAATATGATGAAAAGTGACTAGTTTGTGTCCGATAACACTGAAATTGACAGAAACACATGAAAATGTATGTACGGTGTGTGCCGTGACTCTGCCAGTACAGCAGAGCGTTTTGGTTGAGTCTGCATCGGTTCTGATGAAAAGTGACTGGTTTGTGTCTGATAACACTGAAATTGACAGAAACAGAAGAAAATACATGTACTGTGTGTGCTGTGACGCTACCAATGCAGCAGAGCGTTTTGGGTGAGTTTGCATCGATTCTGATGAAAAGTGACTAGTTTGTGTCTAATAACACTGAAATTCATAGAAACATGTGAAAATGCATATATAGTGTGTAGCGTGACTCTGCCAATGCAGCAGAGCGTTTTGGGTGAGTCTGCATCGATTTTGATGAAAAATGACTAGTTTGTGTCTAATAACACTGAAATTGATAGAAACACATGAAAATCTATATACTGTGTGTACCTTCACTCTGCTAGCAGAACCAAGCATTAGGTGTGAGTCTGCAACAATTCTGATGAAAAACGACTAGTTTGGGTCCAATAACACTGAAATTGACAGAAACATATGAAAATGCATATTCTCTGTGTGTCTTCCCTCTGCTAGCAGTACCAAGCATTAGGTGTGAGTCTGGATCGAATATGATGAAAAGGGACTAGTTTGGGCCCAATAACACTGAAATTGACAGAAACACATGAAAATGCATATACTGTGTGTGCCTTCACTGTGCTAGCAGAACCAAGCTTTAGGTGTGAGTCTGCATCGATTCTGATGAAAAGGGACGAGTTTGGGCCCAATAACACTGAAATTGACAGAAACACATGAAAATGCATGTACAGTGTGTGCCGTGACTCTGCCAGTGCAGCCGAGCCTTATGGGTGAGTCTGCATCGATTCTGAGGAAAAGCAACTAGCTTGGGACCAATAACACTGAAATTGACAGAAGCACATGAAAATGCATGTACGGTGTGTGCCATGACTCTGCTAGCAGAACCGAGCATTAGGTGTGAGTCTGGATCGAATATGATGAAAAGTGACTAGTTTGTGTCCGATAACACTGAAATTGACAGAAACACATGAAAATGCATATACTGTGTGTGCCTTCACTGTGCTAGCAGAACCAAGCTTTAGGTGTGAGTCTGCATCGATTCTGATGAAAAGGGACTAGTTTGGGCCCAATAACACTGAAATTGACAGAAACACATGAAGATGCATGTACGGTGTGTGCCGTGACTCTGCCAGTAAAGCAGAGCGTTTTGGTTGAGTCTGCATCGGTTCTGATGAAAAGTGACTGGTTTGTGTCCGATAACACTGAAATTCATAGAAACACATGAAAATGCATATTCTCTGTGTGTGCCTTCACTCTGCTAGCAGTACCAAGCATTGGGTGTGAGTCTGGATCGAATATGATGAAAAGTGACTAGTTTGTGTCCGATAACACTGAAATTGATAGAAACACATGAAAATGCATATTCTCTGTGTGTCTTCACTCTGCTAGCAGAACGAAGCATTAGGTGTGAGTCTTGATCGAATATGATGAAAAGTGACTAGTTTGTGTCCGATAACACTGAAATTGACAGAAACACATGAAAATGTATGTACGGTGTGTGCCGTGACTCTGCCAATACAGCAGAGCGTTTTGGGTGAGTCTGGAACGATTCTGATGAAAAGTGACTAGTTTGGGCCCAATATCACTGAAATTTACAGAAACACATGAAAATGCATATACTGTGTGTGCCTTCACTCTGCTAGCAGAACCAAGCTTTAGGTGTGAGTCTGCAACAATTCTGATGAAAAACGACTAGTTTGGGCCCAATAACACTGAAATTGACAGAAACATATGAAAATGCATATTCTCTGTGTGTCTTCACTCTGCTAGCAGTACCAAGCATTAGGTGTGAGTCTGGATCGAATATGATGAAAAGTGACTAGTTTGTGTCCGATAACACTGAAATTGATAGAAACACATGAAAATGCATATTCACTGTGTGTCTTCACTCTGCTAGCAGAACCGAGCATTAGGTGTGAGTCTGGATTGAATATGATGAAAAGTGACTAGTTTGTGTCCGATAACACTGAAATTGATAGAAACACATGAAAATGCATATACTGTGTGTGCCTTCACTGTGCTAGCAGAACCAAGCTTTAGGTGTGAGTCTGCATCGATTCTGATGAAAAGGGACTAGTTTGGGTCCAATAACACTGAAATTGACAGAAACACATGAAAATGCATATACTGTGTGTGCCTTCACTGTGCTAGCAGAACCAAGCTTTAGGTGTGAGTCTGCATCGATTCTGATAAAAAGGGACGAGTTTGGGCCCAATAACACTGAAATTGACAGAAACACATGAAAATGCATGTACAGTGTGTGTCGTGACTCTGCCAGTGCAGCCGAGCCTTATGGGTTAGTCTGCATCGATTCTGAGGAAAAGCAACTAGCTTGGGACCAATAACACTGAAATTGACAGAAGCACATGAAAATGCATGTACGGTGTGTGCCATGACTCTGCCAGTGCAGCCGAGCCTTTTGGGTGAGTCTGCATCAATTCTGATGAAAAACGACTAGCTTGAGCCCAACATCACTGAAGTTGACAGAAACACATGAAAATGCCTATACTGTGTGTGCCTTCACTCTGCTAGCAGAACCAAGCATTAGGTGTGAGTCTGGATCGATTCTGATGAAAAGTGACTAGTTT